>NC_134701.1:53846590-54164772 GCF_043290135.1 Rhipicephalus microplus | reverse complement strand
GAATGAGAATTAAAGGGACAGAAGAAAGGGGTAAGAGAAGGGTAGTCAAAAGCATTCGATTGCTAGTATCACGCACGCGCACAAGAAACCTAAGCGGCACATGCGATCCACCGAAAAACCACCGAGAAGCCGGGGGTGAAGTGAAAGGTCTGTGAAGGGAATGAAAAAAAAGAAAGAAGAAAAACACCACTAGACAATTGGAAAGAATATAGGGCGCTCCTTAACTTATAGAGAAGGGGAGAGAGTGTCTGCTCTGACGGCGCAACGCGCCCGCGAAAGACAGGGAAAGAAAAAAAAACAAAAGCCATCAAGCAGCTCGGAGCGGCGTACGTAAACAAAGTCACGTGGGACTCCAAGAAGGCGTGGGGCGCGGCGCGATGTTGTGTCGCACGAAGCCAGTTACTTTGAATAAGAGAAAAAACGGAAGAAATAAGCGCACGCGCGCAAGAAGACGACCGTTATGCCACACGCAGTCGACTGGGACTACCACTAAGAAGACCAGTGGTACAGTGATGTGCACGTTTTAACACGGGTCAGAGAAGAACTCACGAAATGCAGAGGGTTCGTTCATCAGAGACCGAACCGTTCGGCAATGGTCTTTAAGGTGAGCAGGGGCACAACAGCGAGATTGCTCTCGTGGGAGCCAACAGGTAGAGCCCTGAGCGCCACTTGGAAGTCCTGAAGCAAGCCCAGTGGGTATGTCCTTCTTGGTTGGGATGTCAGGTTTCTGCGAGGTTGAGGTAGCGGGCACAGTCGTCATGTTTCTGGTGACGGTGACAGGAACCGGCGGTTGTGAAAAAGCGCGCGGTGTCTACGTCTTCTTCGAGCGCTTTTGGACAACGGTGCCACCGGCTGAGCTTTGGATGAGGGCGGCGCCGTCGTCATTGTTGTGGGTATGACGGGCCACGGACGGGCTGGAGTACGCGCGCGCGCTCTCTTTTTACGGCCGGAGCAGGCGCAGCAAGGGCAATGCATTTTTTTTCTGAGCGGCTGGGGTGCCGATTTCCAAGAGATAGCACCGCGAGCATACCCTTGCCCCGGCCACGAGTTTATAAAGGCGAGCGGATAGACCCCCACAATGCATTGCGGCAGGCGCTCTTACAAGGTTCTCGGAAGATGCGCACTCATTGCTTCGTGCGTGAGGTCGTCAACAAACATAGCTGCGTCCAAGACGATGCTGCAGTACAGTTTACTAGAAGGGGGCAGTGGAGTGAACCAGGCGGCTGCACTGCGTCTCGGCTGATTCTCCGGCGGGTGACAGAAGCGGCGGCGCTGTAGTCCCATGGTACTCAAGATCTCAGGAGCGTCTGCATTGGGAGCGTGCGCGCCCAAGCCTGCGAAAGCGTGTAATTGCTCATTTTTAGCGCGTTTGATGCGTTTCTGAGTGTTTATCAGTGGACGCACCTGTAACGCGCCAAGGTGCACGAGGGAATATGCAGGCACGCCGAAATCGCGTCGATACATTCACTGTTTCAAGAGCCTGCCAACCCTTACAGAAAAGGAATTGTCAATCAGAATTTGCATGGATCCGCCTAGCTACTTTTTGCTGCGTTACATCATAAGTAGCCACTGGCAAACTACAAAAGGAGGAGAAGTATCAAAACCTTGATTAAATCATACGCTTGTTTTGTCGGCAGTCTCTACAATATCCAAAACACACTGTTCCTCATATGAGCCTACATGCGCTCAATTGTTTTACAAGAAACCCGAGTATAAGTAAAGTTGTCACAACACTATTGGGTGACGAGTCAGTTTTATCATGCCAGTTTTGCAGAAGATAATATTTATTGCTTTCCGAAAGGCAGAATTATTACACAATAAACTTAATAAAACAACTCACAAACGTATTAAAAAATGCCAATTGTATATATAGACTGTCTGTTAATCTCCGTAAATTTATTGTAACCAGTTTCTCAGTTTATATCGGCAGCTTAAATTGTGCTGCTTTCCAAATCGTCTATTGGCGTACTGCCATTGCAAGCCACCAAATTTAAATTTATGACGATGTTTTGTATTATAAGCATAGTTCTATTATTAGATATCAAAAGTGTAGGCAGGCAGTGGTGCATCTTGTTTTGAGAATTATACATTTCTTGTATATGTACACTGTAAACACACACATACACACTATATATATATATTTATATATATATATATATATATATATATATATACCCTTAACACAGCTATCTTTTAGGTGGTTAGGCGGTGCGTTTCTCGTCCGAGTCTGATTATGTTAGACTTGAACTAGTTTTGAGACCTCATACCGTCGAAAAGGTGAAATCTACAGTGCGAATTTGTAGAGACACGCTATATTCAGCTTCACCAACTGTAAACTATTGGGGCAGGGCTACCCATGGCAGATTTCTGTTTTTCGTTTTTGGTTGGGGGTGAGCCGTGCAGCAGAATGCTTAACTTTGGCACTTGGTGGTCACTGTGAATGCGTGCAAATATTTTATTATGCCCTGAAAAGTTAAATTACGAAAACATTTGGTGGTGTAGAGGGTTCAGATTCTCCTTTTATTCGCTCTTTACTTAGGCTTTCTGATTCCACGTGCATGTGACACAGTACTTGTTTTTAATCTCGCAGCTTTCTGAGCACAGCTACCTTCCAATAAATCGGCTCAGGTATTCTGAATATTGTAGGCGCCTACTCAACGAAAATAGAGTCAAGAGAGAAGAAATCAGTGTTAGACACACCCTTTCTGAATTATTTTCAATTTCTCACAAATGCTTTTATGGAGCTCAGATTCAGTAGATTGGCGTGTCAACCTTCAAGGGCTATGACATAATGTGCTAGACATGATGGTAGGAATAAATCTGCCTCAAGAAAGTGCGACGGAGGAGCCGAAGCTCTTAGCAGTTGTGGCACGCGGCGCGTGGCTCTTTCAGCACTACTCGACTGAAGCGCCACCGCTGCAGCCAATGCGGAATGGTTCAGGCAGCGAGGCGTGGTCACGCCACTCAACACTTTTAGTACACTCTAGCTGCAGGGTTCATGTGTCGGATGGGGGCACAGCTGATAAAGACACCGCGACGAAACGAGAACAAAGTTGACGCTCACACGCGTACTGGCAAAGCGCCTACGATGAATGGGAAGACGGCGCCATCAAGTAGTTGGTGCTACCAAGGTGCTGCAGAAACGCTGCGCGCATGCCTGTGTCGACGCTGTCGCAAGACTCGTCGCTCCATTTGCAACGATCGCCAAAAGTATCAAAGTTGGCGCAGATATGCAGTGAAAAATGGATTATGACGGTTTCAAGAGTTCATGTGCGGACTATATAACAATAATCGTAACTCGATAGGCATTTGTTCCAGCTCAAAGAGCCGGTTTCGGAGCACTTGAGTGCCTACGTGGCGCACGTCACTCGATCGCTCAGCTTCCACTCACTCTGGCATATCTTAGGCTAATCGTAGTGAATGCCACCACTACTGATTATGATAGCGATGCCAAATGAGAAGCACGAATATCTGTAGAAGCTTCTCGATAGACCTGCGAACGAATGCCTTCGTAGTGTCACTCTATCAACACGCCAAGCAATTCCGTTCACATGAGCAGTGAGAGGCCGCGCTTTTATTAGAAGAGAAGGAAGCGGGTAACAGCGTTTTCCCTCTAGTCAAAATACACTTCGAAATCTACTGTATGTTGTGCATGTAAAAAACCCGCCTGAAGCCTGTATTTTTTGCTTACTTCACCGCAGTGCACGAATGTAGAACGGTGAAGCGTTGAAATGATCAACACAATTGTATTACAGACGCGCGCAAACAAGTGGTTTGCGAGAAGTAAATTTCAAAAGCGAGTTCAATATGAATCTAATGACGGTTAAACCAATTGTAATGCGTAAATTAACCTTATACTTTTCTGATAGTTTTCAAATAGAAAAGAAACCATCTTAAAATTCTTTCTAGAACCCACAACACTTTATTTCAAACAAATATTGATGAGCTATCACCAAATAATACTACAATTACAAAAACTGTGATAAGCTTGTATACAGCAGCGACCAGTGCTTTTGAAATTCTTTTCAACTGTATATAAAATACCTCAGCAACTCCATCATTCAAGTTGAAACTCTGTTGTCTGCTTTTAAGTAAAACTTCAGCATAAAATCTCAACAATTTCGACGAAATACCGTGCATTCAGCTAAAAATTTATTGGAACAAGCAAAACTATCTAACATATACCCTGGCACAGAGAGCATGTAAAAATCAAGTTTTGAAAGCTGTATCTGTAAGAACAATTTACGTGAACAAAAGACTTACTGGCATGTGATTTTCATTCGTGAAGCTGAATGCAGTTATAGACCATAACTTAAATAACGAAAAGAGGAAAATATTATTGCGATGCAGTTCCACCACAGCGAAAACAGAGTGAAAGTGCAGTTTGCTGCAAAAAAGCTTTATCTGGTAATGGTTATAGAATCAATAGTGCTGCCAATACAATGGCTGCATTTATTGTGGTAGTTCAAGGATTACAAAAAGAAAATAAACCTCAAGCTGATTCCATATTTTGATGCTTTAGAGTTTTCCCATCGGGGCTAATTATTTTTTAAATATTGGGTATTTTGTGTAGGTACAATTAAATTTGACTAGCGAATGCTATTTGGTCCGTTATTTCAATATTTGCACACCCTAGCAGTGTTGTTGCTACCAATGACCCACCGTCTTTTTGTGTGAATGTGATTGGGCATCTGTAAACATCACGAGTGCTTTTTGTTTTTGTGCTGTATCTCATCTCTCATTGAACACACCTCTGCACATGCCTCAAGGTACGTAAATGGATAAGATAAAACGCACCTGGCTACAAGTGATGCCAATTCGTGACATGCAATGCAAGTAAAAACATAAGGGTATTTGGTGACAGTTGCTCTCAATATTGCCGTCCATTAGCAAGAAGGAACAGTTTATTGCACATCTTTTTTTTTTACTATTAGCTTACATCAGTTAACTAAGCTTAAGCCTGTTCATAAGAACTTACTTGTTTATTGTTGCATTATTTGTGCAATAATGATAAAAACACAAGGTCTGACAGCACAAATAACTCTGCTGAGATAGGAATAAAGTTAGATAAGCAAACTACAAAAAAGTGCGTTTAAATCTTCAGCACATGCCAGACAGAAAATGCAGTGAGTGCCAATACATTGGCTAAATTCATGCCAAAATCACGAGTGGCAACCTGGATAAATTATAAGTGTTAATATCAATAAAATGCATTTTTTTGAGAAGCTTTGGAAGCATCCATTTTCTGGCTCAAGGTGAGTCAAATGCTTACATACTCTGAGTGCTTTGTTACCAAACTATAATAAAAACAAATGGAAAACCTCACACCAACATTCAACGTTGTATAGAAATAAAAAAAAGAAAATGGTATATGATAATTGTTTTTGCCAGTGAATTCTGGATATGGGAAGATTGAATAAGGCTGTCATAGGATATGTTGAAAATTTCAAATTTATTTGCCACTGCAAACTGCTTCGAGAATGTGAAGTTCACGTATATTGTTATTACAGGTATGTGAAATGCTTCATATATTTCTTACAGCAATAACACATGCAGCACAACGCGCCATATTCAGTTTTTTCGGCCTTTCGGGATAAAAATTTCTTTTTACTTGGGATAAGTTTAGCAAATAATTGACAAGCCTGACAGCTAAGTACATGCGCATTGCCACGTGTGTTTTGATTTCCTTAAAGCCGGTTTCACCCACAAATACTCTAAGCGACACTCGGCGCAGCAGTTTTTCGGGACCTCCATGATAACTTGAGATCACACTGTTAACTTTGTGGACGGGACGCGGATAGTCTAGTGCTTACGCAGCCACCAGCAATAACCCCAGAATTTTTGATAGCACTTGAATAAAAGCAGAAGCACTGTACTGCTTGTCAGATTATTGATGGCTGACGCACTGTTTACCGCTATCAGGGTAGACTATGTATTACTTGTAGTTTGGCTTTCTATACTTCAGGCATAGTTTCGCTGAAATAAAAAGTTTGGTCTCAACCCCGTTGACTACTGCTGTCTTGAACATCTTGATCACGTGATAATATTAGTTTTTACGTCTCTCCTACAGGTGTTTACTATTATAAATTCAGAAAGTTGAAATTTCATTTTTTAGAAATGTGCTGATGTACAAGTGCATAAATATGAAGTCCATTACCAACAGCTACCTTTTTGTTTTATTGTGAATTCATTTGGCGAAGCCGAGCAGTACACAAGTGCCACTGTTGATGGAGACTATGTGACAATGCCCATTGATCCTTAAAGCAGCTTGCATCTCAAGCTGTCCAGCATGGTGTATGAGTGAAGGTTTCTAAACAAATTTCCAAATGAGGCAGTTGTTGCGGATGATTGCGACTGCGTAACAACAAGCAGGAGAACCATAGAGAAAGAAAAATGGGAGGGCTCGAGCGGTAGAAATGAACATGGATGGTCTTGGTTCAGGCTTAGGTCTTGAATTCGCGACAGCAATGACGTGCTGGTCACAATGGCCGGCTTGTGGTCCCCCAATTTCTCAGATTAGCAATGGGATGTAAAGAGCTCTTACAATTGCACAGCAGAAGTTTTTGGACACCATTATTGTTAAAGAAGTGGTGCACAGCTAATGGTTTTGCAATTAACACAAATAAAACACAGTTCATTATCTTCCATTTGAGTCATAGTGCTTTTTCACCTACCCCGGCTACTACTATCAGCAGCCGCAGACATCTTTATTCCACTAAGTTTCCATTCTCTGGAGTACTCCTAGATGCTCATCTAAAGTACTATCATTACATTTCCACTTAAAAGCCGAAAGATAGCTCATGGTATCAGAACATTAATTAACGAATGACCATGCTTTAACTCTGCTTAAGCTATACTACGCCAGTATCCACAGTCATGTTACTTACTGCATCACGTCATGGGAAAACACCTATCCATCTCACATTCTCACACTTCGACGTCTCGAAAACCAAGCCATTCGCATTCTAACATTCAGTGCTCTATTCACCAGCGTGCCCCCGCTTCTTCAGCAATCTAGTGTACTAACAGTGTGTAATTTATTCAAACATACACTGGTGATTCTTGTATTTAGGTGTTTTAACGCTTTCATAACAGCCGATGTCCTGCAAAAATTTCAATTGGTAAACGCTAATCCCACCTGGTTCGCCTCAAACAACAATTTTTACTACCACATACACACACTAAATACGGCAAACACACTACCATAATTGCTGTCATATTTTTTGGAATTCAACATCACTATGCACCAAACAGCTGTCATTCAATACTTTTAAGTAGATTTGGGATGTCTGGTGTATCATTTTTTGAAGTATCTTTTGTTCAATATTCTACCGCCATCTTTTTCATATTCATGTATAATTACTGAAGATTGTTTTATTACCATTTCAGCTGGAACTTACATTAAAAGTTTGCCTCGTCTTTATTTCTATCTTAATAACTTGCCACTTTTTAGTTGCCATTTCTCTATAGTTATCAACATGTATAATTTTCACATGAGCCTTGAGTCTTTAAGCATTGTGCTATTGCACCTCCTTCTGTATATACTAACCCATATTCGTTTACGTATTTTGCAACACAAACATTTTTGACCGGCTGACCTACATAGTCATAACACCGCAGACAAATTGACAAGACAGACCGAATGGCTTACCTTATGAAATTTTAATAGTGTAAAATATCGCCAGCAAAATGCATTTGGATCCAAAGATTATGAGCGTGCTAGAAATTGAAGTCATTGCACAAAGGAAAGTACACCCAGACCTCAAAAAGTTGAGGTGGGTTCGACTTTGATTTCACCTCTGATGACAGACAGTACTGTGGTTTTACTGTGCTTGCAGATGACCTAACAAAATAGATTTTGCTTGTTTTAGGCTAAGTGAAAGCGAAAACACCCAACACTTAAAACTGTATTTGCGATTTTTTTATTCAAAGTAAACATGAAGTCTCCATGGGAGCAGGTTTGCTCTGGCATTTCATGTCTTCATTTTACATTTTCGCCTCTCATGTCTTCATTTTACATTTTCAAATGTTAGCGAAAATTATGCTGCAGAAGAGTTTCTTGTCAAGCAGAATGAGAAATTATGTGTACTAAACGCCTTGAGAAAAAGTCCACGAAGGCGGATGCTGTCCTTGTTGCAGCACTCGTCCACACTGAGCCGAGCAGCAGTACGCGGCAGCATCCCAGCTCGGGTCACTGATCCACATTGCTTCAGGGGCCAGCGTAGATGTAGCAGAGGATAAAACAAATGGTTTTAAATTTTGAGTTAAGCCACCTGCTGTCTAGCGACATTTGGTGTGTCTGCACGTTTAGGTGTGTTAACATCACAAAGCAAGTCACAGAAATGGCCTAACATCGAGTACAAAACCAACAGCTGCACAAGTGGCTAAGTCAAAGACTGAACGCGAGGAATGGAAGCAGAGAGAGGTTTGCATTGTCAAAAACTTATGTCACGTAATGCCGTATTTAGTCTGCTAGACTGCTCTACCGTTCAAGCTGAATACACATGAATCACATTAGTGAATAGGAGTGATACTTTGATTGTGAGATGGAAGCCTGCCAAGTAGTTTGTGACTTTGTGTGGTTGGTTGCTGCCGCTACACGTTTAACAAAGCGAAAGTGAATTGCACGAACACACAAGAAGAAGCACCGGCCATCCTAAAGGCACCCAGAAGCTTCCACGTAAGACGGTGGTGCAGTATCTGTATTAGGGATCCCACTAGCTGATTTGTAAAACAGTAAATGCTGTCAAGCTTTGAGAAGAAACTGAAGCTCTAAAACTGACGCAAGCAGAATTGATCACAGTACCATCCATACTAATTGAAAAATATTCAATCTCTATCATAACTGCAGTCATTTCGGTGGTCATGCTGACATCCAGGGGACATACATGAAGCTAACCAAGCAGTTCACAGAATCTGGCATGAAAGAAAAACCAACGAGAAAATCATTTTGCTACGTAGCTTTTGCATGAAGGGTGAACGATTCTGTGATCAGAAGAGGACGAAGAGGACTAGTTTGCTCGCTTTGTGTGCTGCGCTCCGATTTTATCGGTGTAAATACACTGCCAAATTGTGACGTCCCGTCTCATTTTACGTAACATATTTGTGGTGGACGTGCTGGTTCCTCCCTGTACCCATCACGAAACTCCGCAGCGGCCGCATCATCACGGGACCTACCTTGTCACAGGTTCGAGGTACATCGTCTTCACCACCCGCATCTTATGTGACTCCTACCAACGTTGTCCTATCTCCTGCTCGTGGTCTTGGCGTATTTTCCGGACAGGATGGCCTTGACGTTGACAAGTGGCTCAACGCGTATGAAAGTATCAGCGCCAGCTATAGGTGGGCCCCAACACTCATGCTTGACAACGTGCTTTTTTACCTTTATGGCCCTCCGCGGGTGTGGTTCGAGACGCACGAAGCCGACATTACCTGCTGGGACACTTTCAACGAGAAGATCCGTGAGCTTTTTGGGAACACCGCTGCACGACAGATAACTGCGCGAAATCAGTTGGCTACTTGGGCACAGACGTCTACTGAATCCTACGTCGCATATATTCACGACGTCATCGTTCTTTGCCGTCGGGTTGACGAACACAGGTCCGAGCCTGAGAAGGTATCGAATATGCTTAAAGGCATCACTGAAGATGCCTTCAACCTGCTTGTATACACTAACGTCACCACCATCGACGAAATCATCAAAGAGTGCCGGCGGTTTGAACACGCTAAGAGCCGCCGTATCACGTGGAAATTCACGCGACTGCCCAACTCGGCCGCAACTTCATCGTGTGAAGCCGCTTACCAACCACACACCTATGACCACGTCACCCAGATTATTCGTCGGGAGATTGAAGTGGCCTGTCCAGCTCCCATTCAACAGCCAGTTTGTACAACTCAAGCCATTGACCCATCACACCCATCGGTAGCCTTAATTCAAGCTGTGATAACGCAGGAGATTGATGATCTCGGTTTTTCGTCAGCGTATCCCGTGACTCACCCTGAAATATGCTCATACCCCTCAGGTATTGCTCGCCGATCTCCTCCATTATTGCCCTTCCGGAACCCTACGTAATGGCGAACCCTTGACGACCAGCCAATCTGCTTTTCCTGTCATCAACTTGGACATATTTCTCGTTATTGCCATCGCCGCTGGTCCAGCCCACAACATCAGAGGTACACTACTTATGTGCGACCTACCACTTCTGGACGCCCAGCCGCTGCACCGTCCAACTTTTAGTCGCCACCTCCTCGCGATCCCCTTCTCATTGACGCCCCTTCTTCCAGTTCCTGTTACTCCCACTCCCCGTCGCCGCTACGCTGCTAATCCCGGTCCACCGCCTCGGCACTTTTCTTCGCCAAACTTTTCTGGATGATCGCAGCAAGAAAACTAGATATTGCAGCGAATGGAGGTGAAGCTGCAATACCAACGACGCCCGGAAACCCTATATTCATCCTGCCCAAACACCACAGCCTCATTGAAGTAAAAGTCGACAATGTTCCTGTTACTGCCCTTGTTGACACAGGCGCCCACCTATCTATTATGAGCGCACATATACGCCTTCGTTTGCAGAAGATCATGACGCCCTCTACGACTCAAGCTATACGTGTTGCCGATGGCGGCGTGGTAGAAGTAGGCGGAATGTGCACTCCTCGTGTCAACATTGCTGGTCGTCACGCCGTAGTACTTTTTGCAGTTCTAGATCAATGCCCCCATGACCTGATACTAGGCCTTGATTTACTCTCGGCACACTCGGCTTTACTTGACTGTTCTTCTGGCACGCTCAGCTTCGACCTTCCCCTGCTCTCTGTTGCGTGTGAAAAGCCCATCAGCCGCTTGGGTCCAACAACTTTTGTTCGCTTGCCACCTCGAGCTGTGGCATACGTCTGTCTGCCATTGACACATCCAGTTCCCGACGGAGGCTACATCGTTACACCGATAACAGATGCACGACTGACGCGCAGAGTTACAGCGCCGCATACCATCGCCACCATAGTGGGCAACTGTGTGTTTCTTCCGCTTCTAAATTTTGGCCTCATGCTTCAAGTGTTGCCCTACCAAATGTCGATTGCTCAACTCGCTGCCATAAGAGATTATAACATAAACGTTGTTGCTGTAACTGTTCCAGACCAAGCGGAAGTCTCACAGTTACCCGGTTCGGTCGAGGCCATCTTTCGAAATATGATTGGACCAGACCTTTCGCCCGATCAGGCTTACGCTCTATGCCACGTTTTGTCCTCCTACGGTGACAATTTTTATATCTGTGATCGTCCCTTGGGCCAAACTAATATTGTCAAGCACTGAATTAACACTGGTGACTCTGCGCCCATTCACCATCGGCCATACCGCGTGTCCGCATCAGAACGAGCAGCGATTCAGAAGAACGTGGAGAACATGCTATCGAAAGACATCATCAAACCATCGTCAAGCCCTTGGGCCTCCTCAGTGGTCTTGTGTAAGAAGAAAGACGGCTCCTGGCGTTTCTGTATTGATTATCGCCACCTCAACAAAATAACCAAGAATAACGTGTGTCCTCTTCCGCGTATTGACGACGCACTTGACTGTCCTCATGGCGCCACCTTTTTTTCATCTCTCGACCTCCGATCTGGCTACTGGCAAATTGCTGTAGATAAAATGGATCGTGAGAAAACTGCATTCGTTACCCCCGACAGCCTTGACCAATTCAAGGTCATGTAGTTTGGACTCTGCAATGCCCCAGCAACCTTCGAGAGAATGATGGACATGCTGCTTCAAGGATTTAAATGGGCGATGCGCTTGTGTTACTTAGATGACGTGATAATCTTCTCACCTACCTTCACCACACACCTTGAACGCCTTTCTACCATTTCATCATTCCGACATGCCGGTCTCCAGTTAAATTACTCGAAGTGCCGCTTTGGTCTTCGTCAAATTACTGTGTTGGGCCACCTTGTTGACGCTTCCGGTGTACGACCAGACCGCTCTTACGACACCGCTCTTACGACACCACCGATACTTGCACAATCTGACCCAAATACTCCTAAAGAAGTGCGAACAGACGTTAGCGGTCACGGCTTCGGTGCAGTTTTGGCCCAAACTCAGCGGTGCACTGATCGAGTAATTGCATACGCAAGTCATCTCCTTTCAAAGTCGGAGCGTAACTGCTCTAACACAGAACGAGAATGCCTTGCTCTTGTCTCGGCAGTTTCGAAAATTTGGCTTTACTTGTATGGCTGCCCGTTCCCTGTCGTCACAGTTAATCACGCCCTCTGTTGGCTTTCTTCAATGAAGGAGCCTTCTGGACGACTTGGTCGTTAGGAGTTGCGTCTTCGTAAGTACTCGTACACAGTTGCCTACAAGTCTGGACGCCTCCATCTTGACGCCGACTGCTTGTACCACTACCCGGTTGACCAACCAGATGAATCAATCGGCGAACCTGACCCCAGCGTCATGTCCATGTCTAGGTTTTGTCAAAATGGTGACGAACAGCGTCGCCCTCCTTCCTTGCGGTCACTCATTGCCCGTCTGGAATCTGACCCTAACGACGTCACTCCGCATGATTGGTCTTCTAAATGGCACGCTGTACCGTCGTAGCGTCCAGCCAGATGGCCTTCAGCTACTTCTAGTCGTGCCTAACCATCTCCGTTCAGCGGTCCTGCTTGAGCTTCACGACGAACCTACTGCCGGCCACTTGTGTGTATCTCATATGTACGACCACGTCCGGCGCCGCGTTTTCTGGCGTGGTCTCGTGTGGTCAGTTCGATGCTACGTGACCTCCTGCGATAAATGTCAACGTCGAAAACGACCTGCGGCAGCCCCTGCTGTACTCCTTCACCCGATATCCATCCCTACTGAATTTTTCTTCCGTGTTGATGTAGACCTCCTTGACCGCTCCCTGAATCAAACTCAGGATACAAGTGGGTCGGCATTACTATAGGCCATGTGACCAGGTTTGCCATCCCCAGAGCACTCCCCACCATCACTGCTACTGACGTCACCGACTTTTCGCTCCAGGATGTATTTCTACATCATGGTGCTCCTCGGCAACTGCTCACCGATCGTGGACGCACATTTTTGTCACGCGTACACGATGACTTTTTGCGCTCTTCCTCAACGCTACACAAACTGACCACTTCCTACCATCCTCAAACAAATGGACTTACCGAACACCTAAATCGCACCCTCACGGACATGCTGTCGCTGTATGTCTCGTCTGACCACCATCACTGGGATCTAGCGCTACATCACGTGACATTCGCCTATAATTCATTTCCTCATGATAAAGCAGGTTATTCACCTTTTTATATGCTCAATGGCCGTAATCCAACCTTACCACTGGACAATACTATCGACTACTACACCTCCGTCGAGCGAATACGCACGGGATGCATCGCTCGTGCCAACCGCGTACGTCGGATTGCCCGCTCTAGGCTGTTGGCTTCACAAGCAACTCAGAAGGTTATCTACGACAGCAAGCATGTCGACGTTGACTTCTCACCTGGTTCTCTAGTTCTTCTCTGGTACCCAGTTCATCGTGTTGGATTGTCAGAGAAGTTGCTATCTCCGTACAAGGGACCATACCGTATCATACGACGGGTAACGGACGTTACCTATGAGGTAATTCGAGTCTCCAGGACTAAGCTGTCTGCGAACACCCCCAGTGGCGTAGTCCACGTCAGTAGGTTGAAATCATACCGCCCTCCTTCCGAAGAACATGTATAAAGTGCACTGAGTCGGTGCTTTTACAACGGGGGGTAATGCTACGTAGCTATCGCATGAAGGGTGAACCATTCAGGGATCAGAAGGCGACGAAGAGGACTGGTTTGCTACCTCTGTGTGCTGCGCTCCAATTTTATCGGTTTAAATACACTGCCAAATGGTCTTGTCTTGTCTCAATTTATGTAACAATATCATGAGTGCCAGATTATTAAAGTAAAGTTTAGGCAGCTGACTCAACAAATGGTACAATCACAACACTTTTCTTCACCGTTGGAGGTCACTCGCATGGACTTAGGAGAATTTTTTTTTTAATTTAAAGATTATGGCTTGTAAAAGGTTGGTGGCAGCAAACGCAGAAAAGGCCATACCAACAGTCTAATTTCTTTCCTGACCTAAAAGATGTCTAGCAAAAAGTCAGTATTAGTGAGACAGTGAACCAGATTGAGAGTCATCAACCCAACAAACGGGCAAATCAACAGCGAATTGCGCTCAGGTTGACTGCTCCATGTCATTTAGCAGGTAATGAGTTAGTGAAGCCAGCTAATTAAGACATATTGTAATACTTAAGCATGTGTCCAGACTTCCCAGAAGGATAGAAGAACTGCCTTTAGATGACGCAGCTTATCGTGCACAGCCCTAAAAAAAGCGTCTCTTGGGTGCGCACTTCTTATGCATTTTTACATATTGCAGCCTCAATGAAGCTCTTGCAGGAGTGGGGGAAAAACTAGAATAAAAATAAACATCATGAACGGACTTTTCACTGTTCCTGCAAAGCAACATATTTACCAGCCAACGTGGCTGTGAGTGTAAATGATGATCAGCCTGACAGAAGAGAGAACTAAAGAGGGTGAAGCTAATTACAGAAAAAGAGTGAAAAGAAACTTCGGCATAAAACAGAATACAGCTGTACGGAGAATCGAGGTTCGGGACTCGATGCTAGCGATGAAAGAATTGCGAAACTCAGCAGCGAGTCACATAGGGCCGTTTTATTTTGTCGAAATTGCAAGCCATGAGGGACATTTGAAGATTGCCCGATACGTTGGCCTCAATAGCTCCTTCGAATTGGCTTCCACAGCCAACATTTTAAAGGAGTACGACACCACTTTTCAAAGGTGAGTTTACCCTCTCATGCGAATTTTATGGATGAAACGATCACTCTGAGCAAGTGAGAAGCAAATAAAGTTGTGATAAGATCTTATATTTCTTATATAAAGGTCATGTTTTCCGTGGCACATCAGGCAATTCTAGGGATTTTATGCTGCAATCTGGCTAGTTGTGATGGCATCAGGTACCAAAACGGCCACTCAGCATCACAAAATCTATCAAAATGACTGGAGCATTGGAGCCACAGAGCGTAGCAGCCGAGCGAGTTTCATGATTTCTCGCACAAGCACATGACGAGGAGCTCATATTGTGTCACGATCTGAGGGCACTGTAGATAAAGAAAGTAGCTTTTAAAATGATACTGTTATTACTTTTGCGGAGTGCACTCGCACTTTTCAGTACATTTTCTAGATCCTTGAAGGTTGGGCCTTTAATTTCGCGCAAGAAAATAAAGAAAATTTGTAGTTAGTACACCTTTATCATCCGGGGAGGTTAGAAAAAAAGTGCTTCGGAAGTGAAGCAAGCTTGAACAGTTGCAAAAGACAAATGATTTCTTGCATAGGCAACTAGGAGGACTGAGGTGATAAATAAAGAAGTTAGAAATGATGACAGGAAGAGAGTGTGTCTCTGTATTGTGTGCATTATTTTTACATACTGCCTATTAGCATCTTGTACGATAGGCAAAGATTAGTCTGCATTGAAAGAAAAATGTGAACTAACTTCTGCAAGATCACTAAATTATCAGTATAATTTTTAAACATTGCATAACAAATAAGCGTCAATAGCATAGCTTTGTACCATTGTGTTAGCTGTACCTTTGAGTATATTTATGGTAATAATGTTAGCATATTCTGTACAAATGACACATTACTTGTCAGCTTGAACTGTAATGATGTTTTTTTTTCATGCAGCCAGCCGTAGCACTGTTTCGAAGACCCAAAGAATTTCTCAGCAAGATGCTGCAAACAGATTATAAACTGTTCATAAACTGATCATTCACAGCCCTACAGCTAGTGTAGCACTCCCTGTCACGTGCACTCAGCACACAATCATAATTTATTTGCCTTACCCGAACGTGCATTTTCTGTAAAAGGCAATGCCGAGAAGGGTGCATTTTTTAACACCACGCGCAACTTAGCTGCAGCTGGTTATTCTCTTTATTCACAGGATCTTTGTCAATTAATGTACGTGTAAAGATTGCAAGGTCAAACCACTAATGATTCCGGATTGCAGTAGTGATGTAAGCACTGCAGTCTTTGCCACACTAACTGCAGTGATTTGCAACATGATGCTTACTCTGCGCACGCGATCGTAAAGATTCCCACATACCTTCCCCAAAATACATAGCAGCTCTGCGGTGAAGCCTCAAGTAACGCGTGCGTTCTTTTCTACTATGTTATAGCGTTCGGCAAACACTCAAAACTGTGAGTTGCAGTTTAATTTTCTTTTTGTTGTGGTTTAATTCATTCCACTGAAGTCTATCAGCACTAAATGCACTGTGCAACAGCAGCAATAGTCGTGTTCGCGCAGGGTAGAGTAGTAACCGAAGCTGTGCCTGCCCGAGCATCGTTTGTGAACTCGAGCGCACCGACGGTCTCGTAAGCAAGCATTTTATGACTTTCTTCGGAACTGCAAAAAGAACTTATCTAGACCAGCATTTTGACGTCTTCTTAATCTTTGTTTGGATACGACGGTCCACTTCTTTGTGTCTCCTGCAGTCGTTGAAAGAGGACCATCACTGCCAGCGGCAGTGAAGTGCAGCTTCGGTAGAGGCACGCTCACAGCGTTTCTTGGCAGACTTGAAGTTTCCACGCGTCCGTCTAAATGTTCGGAAGGTGTTTTTCTCGATCAAGGTCGCCTCAGCAAACACAGGGCGCCCGAAGTCTCGCCTGGCAGCTGCCTGCAGCATCGTCAGGAGCACAACCATGTTTTCTGACGACATCACTCACGAACCAATGAGCGCACAGCTTCCGAGAGCCTTGTAAAAGCGCCTGGCACAGTGCATTGTGGGGGGGGGGGTCTATACATTCACCTTTGTAAACTAGCGGCCCATTCATACTCGAGAACGCTCTCCCTACGCACGTGCTTTGCTGTGGCTTTGTACAGGCTGGTAAGTGTGCACGCGGGTACATGTTTACTCGTGCCGGCTTAATCACGGTATTTAAACGTACGAACAAAAACTTCGTCGCGTGAACAGCCCTGCCCACCTGTCGTACATTTCACGCGCCTTGCATCAAGTGGCATATTGTCGTAAGTTTCTGCACCGGACCTTTCATGCATGTCCACGAAATTCTGAAGGGACTGCCTTGGGATCCCGTGCTTCACATGTCAGGATTCTGCTAACGTCGCAGTGGTGTACTGCTGCGTTCCGTTTTGTAAGTCGCGGTCCGGAAAGACCACGTGTGTCGTTCCGCCAGTTTCCAGTTGACGAGGAACTGTGCGCGAAATGGCAAAAACACATTTTGCGGAAAAATTTTGTTATTAATGACAAGTTGGCCTCGACGATAGTATGCATTAAGCAGTTCTCACTGAGCGACTATGTCAGCGAGTGCAAAATTAAAAGGCCGGTTCCCGGTGTGGTGCCGACTGTATTTGAGGGATATCCATCATACCTCTCATCTAATGCACTTAATTCAAAGAAACCACGCAGGGACCCGAAAGCTCGAAACCTTATTCCTCCTAGAAAGCCAGCAAAACGGAAGGCTGAGCCAGAAGCGTATGCTGCTTTATAGACGCCGGAAGGTGAAGCCAAGCAGAAATCATGTACATGCATGCGAACGACACACAACAATGCGCAGCGAGCAAGTCGATACCTTTCACTAGTATCTACGCTTTGATCACAAGTGGCGTACCATCGTTCCAAGTTCTCGAAAGCCCAGCAACAGCTAGATGCAAAGAGCAAGGTGATCAGCTCCTATCGTGACAAGCACTACGCATCAGTGAAAAAGATTGCTGCAAATGCCGAAAAAGGCGAAAAGGGGCTCTTTTCTTGTTTCACAAAATCGAGGGCGACGAGAAGGAATTCAAATATTATCGCGAAGAAGTCATCAAAAAATTCGTGATATGGCGCTTTCTTTCACCGAAAGGCTATGATTATGCACGAGCTGGGCTGTTGACACTGCCACATAAGTGCACACTGCAGCGGTACGTCTGTCCCAGCGCAACGTCTTCGGGAATGAGTAGTGCAATGAAAGAAAGGCTGATCCACGAAGCGTCTATTCTCAGCCACAAGCAGCACATGGCTTCATTAATAATCGACGAAGGTGCGATAAAACAAAAATTTGTCTACGATCGGAGGTCTGACGTAGTATTTGATATCAAAGACAAGCCAGAAAGTGATACGCCCCGCAGCATGAATGAAACACTTGCCAACTGAGTCCTGTGTTTTGTGCTCCATGGGGTGACCAGCTCGTACAAGATACCCTGTTCGTACTATTTCAGGAAACAGCTCAGCGGAAGAGATTGTTTGCGTGGACGAAGGACGTCATCTCTGCCGTTAAGGAATCCGGCTTTGTAGTCATTCGCATTGTCACTGATAACTACTTTGCAAACAATACCATGTTCAATCTCCTGGAGAATGGCTCCTTGTCAGCACAAGTAAAGCACCATCTGGACAATGACCGGGTCAATTTTCTCAGCTTTGATTCTTGCCACATCCTTAAAAACATCCGCAGTCACTTTCTCGATCGTGAATTCACAGACGGCACAGGTGTGATCAGTGGCACACTCGTGCAGAAACTGTACGGGCACCAGAAAGGAATGACACTAAACTTGTTCAGAAACCTATAAGAAAACACGCGTATACTTGTCCAACCTTGAAAAGGTGAAGGTGCTGCGAGCTGTACAGGTGTTTTCACCTCAAGTCCTTGCAGCGCTGGAACGTCTTCAAAATAACATCTTCATAAGAACATCTTATAAAGAACTTTGTAAGGGCCGAAATAGCGCCGCATCAGCTTTTCCGATAGGCCAGGTGCGCGCACAGGCGTCCACACCCACACTTTGTCTCTGGTGTTGTACTGTACGTCTCTCCGCTTGAAATGATAGTGACTTGCGTCAGAGCTTTGTTGTAAAATGTTACGATGTCTTGCCCATTGCCGTGCCTCTTCTGCCCTTTCTATTAAGTCGCTGATGTCCGGGTCTCTCTCATTCAAATCGTTGACAGGTAACATCACGTCTAAAGTCGTTGTGACCGCCCGACCATAAACAAGTTGAAATGGCGTGAAGTGTGTCGTTTCTTGTACTGCGGTATTGTACGCAAATGTAGCATAAGGCAAAATACTGTCCCCTGTCTGGTGCTCAACGTCCACATACATCGAGATCATATCGGCAAGAGTTATGTTGTGTTTTTCGGTTAATCCGTTTGTTTGCGGATGGTATGCTGTAGTCTTTCTATGGTCGCTGAGGGTGAGCTTCATAACAGACTGCATCAGACGGGCAGTAAATGCTGTTTCTTTGCCTGTAATGACAACCTGCGGTGCGCCATGTTATAGTACAATCTGAGTGACGAAAAACTGGACTACTTCGTTTGCCGTTCCCTTTGCGAGAGGTGATGTCTCAGCATATCGAGTCATGTAGTCTGTTGCTACAACAATCCAGCGCTTTCCCGATGAAGAGAGAGGAAATGGACCAAGCAAATCCATTCACACTTGCTGAAATGGCCCTTTTGATAGCTCTATCGGTTGCAACAAACCCGATGGTTTCAGTGGTGGTATTTTGCGTCTTTCGCAATCCCGGCATGACTTGATATATTGCTGCTCCGAATCCCTTAATTTTGACCAATGATACTTCCGGCGAATTCCGGCCAAAGTGCAACTACTACCCATATGGCCCGCCGATGGGTCGTCATGACACGCTTTTAAGATTTCTGCTCGCAGTGATGATGGTGCAAGAAGCAGAAACGTCTCACCGCTGTTTCCGAAGTTGTGCTTGTATAGAACGTCGTTCCCGAGGACATAGGATGTTAACCCACGGACTGAAACTCGTGGTACCTTAATTTGGTGACCCTCCAAGTATTGGATCAGCGGGCGTAGTTCCGGGTCCATTCGCTGACGACGAGCCATCTCCAACACATTCATAACACCGAGAAATGGGATGTCTTGTTCTTGGTCAGGTGATGGAGACTCAAAAGGTGCGCCAGACAGGCGATCCGCATCATTGTGCTTGAGACCGGACTTGTAGACCACAGTGATGTCATCTTCGTGCAGACGCAGGCTACATCTAGCAAGTCTTCCGGAAGAGTCCTTGATATTTGCCAGCCAACACAATGAATGGTGATCACTGATTGCTCCAAACGGTCTCTCGTAGAAGTATGGACGAAACTTGCTGATGGCCCATATAACTGCGAAACACTCTTTCTCTGTCGCTGAGTAATTGGACTCAGCATTCGATAGAGTGTGGCTTGCGTAAGCGATGACCTTTTATTCTCCTTTGCTGCTTTTCCGATGGAAGCGGAAATGTTGTAGGCCCATGTGCTCAGCTTTGGGAGCACGTTAAAGAACCCCAGGTGGTCGAAATTTCCGGAGCCCTCCACTACGACATCTCTCATATTCATGTGGTGGTTTTGAGACGTTAAACCCCACATATCACCATTTTCTTCTTCATTCCGCCACTGAACGAGGACGGCACCCAGACCAACGTTACTCACGTCGGTGTGTATGTCTGTAATGGCCTCTTCATCAAAATGGGCAAGTATTGGAAGAGAGTGCAAACGGCGTCGAAACTCTGAGAAAGCTGCTTCTTGTTTGTCCCGCCAAGAGAATGCTACACTTTCTTTCGTTATCCATGTCAAAGGCTCAGAGACCTTAGCAAAGTTTTAAACAAAGCGTCTGTTGTAGGCACATAGTTTCAGGAATCGTCTGACAGCCTTTTTGTCTTGCGGCTTCGGAAAATTTTCAACTGCTGCAATCTTTTTCGGGTCAGGGCGGACGCCTTCCGCACTAACTAAGTGCCTGAGGAACCGAAGCTGACGAAATCCATTGTGACACGTTTCTGGTTTGATGGTCAGTGCTGCCACGCGAATAGCATCCAGTACCGTTCTCAGTCGGTGGATGTGCTGCTCGAAGATAGAAAAAAAAACCACTACATCGTCGAGGTAGATAAGACACGATTGCCACTTGAGTCCGGAAAGCACAGTGTCCATCATCCTCTGGAAGGTAGCGGGAGCAGATCACAAACCGCAAGGGAGCACTTTGAACTTGTATAGTCTGTCTGGGGTCACAAACGCCGTCTTCTCGCGATCTAGTTCATCAACCTCGATCTGCCAATATCCACTTTTTAAGTCTAATCATGAAAAGAAGTGAGCATTCCGTAACTTATCCAAGGCATCATCGATCCGCGGAAGTGGGTAAACATCACGCTTTGTGACTTTGTTCAGCTTTCCGTAGTCAACGCAAAATCGCAGAGTGTTGTCCTTCTTTTTGACTAGCACTACCGGCGATGCCCACGGACTGTTGGATGGCTGGATTACGTCATCGTTGAGCATTTTTTGCACTTGGTTCTTGATGGCTTCCCTTTCTTTTGGCGCTACTTGGTATGGGCGCTGATGCACAGGTCTCACGTGTTCTTCGACCACGGTGCGGTGCTTTGCGTCGGGAGTACGTCCGACTTTCGACGAGGTCGAGAAGCACTCGGCGAACTCTCTGATGAGGTCAGTAATCTGTTGTTCCTGAGATGACGAGAGCTCTCTGTCAATGTCTACTGATTGAAGTACGTTATCCACTGTCTCTGAAGCTTTATCAAGAGTGCAAACATCTGAGACTTGCACGTACTCATGCAGCGATGCTACGGATGTTCCTTTCGCGATATTCTGCAGCTCATTTCCAAAGTTAGTTAATAAAACATACGCACATCTATCACAAAGGCTCACCATGTCTCTTGCCACGCATAGTCCTTTTTCTATAGCAGTCCGATGTTTCCGTCGGCTAATCTATCACAGTCACGGAGAACTTCGCTCATCACAAGAACGGTCACACTGGAACGTGGCGGCACAGTTGCCTCTTCGTTCATAATGTGGAGAGGAAGGACGATTGGTTTCTCCGCATGACAGATGGCGACGGCATTCTCTGTAGAAAACGATACCTGGGACTTTGCCATGCCTATAATAAGAAGTCCATGCCTATAATCAGTTCACGGGAGCATCCAGAAAGCACTGTTAAGCTGCCGACATACACGAATCCCCTTATTCCTATCTTTGCCGTGCATAACCCCACGGGACTAAGTGCCCTCCAGCGGTACGTATCTGAGGTCCGGTCCATTCAGTCATCACTTTCTTCAGCTTCGTTGCGAGAGCATGACTGACAACAGAATAGTCTGCACCAGTGTCAATCAACGCAATGGCCTCGACGTCGTCGATCCTGATTAATATCTCGGTGGTAACGTCGCTTCTGCTGCACTTGTCCGTCGTTGCGTAACTGCGGCCGTCCTGTCGGGCTAACAATGGAGGGTCTTCAGTTGTCAGCATTTCAGCGGCGTGACCTCTAGAGGCCGCTGGCTCTAGTTTTTCCGCCACAGGCTAGGTGAACGTGGTCTTCGGAGAGTTGATGACGGACGAGGACTCGGCGACCGATAGCGCATCGGTGCTGTCGAACGTGACCCCCGTTGTTGCGTGTCTTGAGGTGAATAGCGTATAGACAAGTACTCTTTGATTTCGTAGGGCCGTTCACCGTTCCGCGGGCACGGTTCATTGACTGGAAAGCCACGCTGTCCCGCTCGACGATACAGGCACGCCCGGTAAAGGTGACCTGCTTCTTCACAGTGGTAGCAGAGGGGCCGCTGGTCTACAGTGCGCCATACATCGCTCTTACGTGGTCTTGCTTCCGGCATTGGTAGCGGCGTACTTGGAGAAAACGTCGGAGGCATCACAGCAGTCGTAGTCATCTGATTCGTGCGTCCGAGGTCCTGTTGTACTACTTGCGCGTACGACAACTGAGGCGGATGCTCCGGTTGTGCGCGCTGTAGTACCTGAGGTTGTGGTTGAAGAACCGCTTGCTGCACTTCTTCGCGCACAACGTCGGCAAGTGAGGACATCGCTGGATGACCTTGAGTCGTTTGTATTCTCTGAAGTTCTTCCTTACGACAGCCCTCACCATTTCACGCAAAAGGTCAATGTCACTCGTGAGGGTTGTCGACGCCGTGCTAAGAGATGAGACGCTTACGTCCCTGTTGTATTGGCGCGCGCGCTGCTGCAGGAGTTTTTTCATCATTGTCGCCTCTGATCTGAACTCAGCAAGAGAGCAGGGTGGATTACGCACCAGGCCTGCAAAAAGCTCCTCCTTCACTCCACGCATCAGGTGCCGCAACATCTTTTCCTCAGCCATGTTCGGGTCGGCCAGGCGGAACAGACGGGACATGTCTTCAATGTACATGGCGACGCTCTCGTTGTTCCGTTAGTTTCGCGTCTGAAGAGCAGCCTCTGCCTTTTCTTCGCGGTCCGTGTTTGGGTACGTAGCAAGAAACTCTCTTCGAAAGTCGTCCCATGACAATAAGGACGCTTCGTGGTTTTCGAACCATGTACGCGCAGAATCTTGCAGTGCCACGTAGACGTAGCGAAGTTTCCTGTCTTTGTTCCAACCGTTCAGTCTGGCGACGCGTTCGAAACCGTCGAGCCAATCCTCGGAATCCTCGAAAATATCACCGTGGAACACCTCTGGTATTCGGGGCGGGTCCATGACGATGTGAGATGCAAATGAAGTCACTTGGGCAGCCATTATAGGGGCTTCGGAACTCACGTCCTCCACTGGTCTCGAAGAATCGAAGAAGCCACCAAACTCGGGCTGCTCACCTCGTAGGCGCCCACTCGTGCGTTCGTGTACGGGAGTCAACTGCGCTGGTTCCAACCTTCGGGGTTCTGGTCAATGTTCTCTAACCTGACATGGGCTTGGAATCATACCCAGCGCCTCCACCAGCTTGTAACGAACAAATACAACGCCGGACGCTAAAACAGCTATTTATTTATGGCGAACTTGTGCCGTCATCTAAGCACACAGGGGTTGTCCCTGAGCTCGCTAGAGAAAACCTCGTCAACCTCTTCTTTTGAGTCTCCCCGCGTGCCGCTCCTTCGAAAACTGCCAGCCTTCTTTTTCCAGCACGTGGTGTGGTGACACGTGCAGCCAGCGTTGCATGGCGTGTTTATAGCTTGGCGCGTTTGGCTTCTCCGTTGGTGTGCCAAATTCATAGCAGCAGGAAGCGGCGCAAGACATCAGCAGGTGCCTAACAACATGCGGCAATATTTTACATCTTTGTCACTTAAACTGCTCTACACAAATAAAGTTTTCATTGGTTTTCATACTTATGTGGAATTTGAACATATTTCCCCAAGGATTTTCAAACTGAAACGACCATTTTCACTTTATGCTTGACATGCAGATGAAGATATTTAGCTTATCTGTTTTATCAACTGCTGAAATGGTCACGTCCACCAGAGAGGCAGTTTAATTGATGAGCCACTGAAGGCACAAAAGTGCAAGATGGGTGCTTCGTAGATAATGCAGTGGTGTAGCCAAGAGAGGGGATACTGGCAAATGGCCCACTCTTGAAATTTTCAGCAATGGGATATCGAGAACCAAATAACACATACTCGACTTGCCTGCACGGAGGACCAAGGATGTCAACCCCCTATCCCTCAAACACAAAAAGTTTCTATCCCTCCACCACACAAATTTCCGCCTATATCACAGGTTATAAGTCCATGGCCCATGTTCAAGCATTTTTTCAAGGTTTAGGCGACCTTACGTTTTCAAATGGAAACATTTTTCTAAGAGAAACAACTAGAAACCTTTAGCACCAGTAGCGACATTTGTGTATGCAATTTGTTTGTGCTAGCTGTGTCAACTTGAGGCCATAATAGAGCAAAATACACAGTTCGTTAGATGAAGTGAACCATTTCGCTAGTCAGTATGTCCTGACTTGACCTGATTCTGCTCTGCACAACCGTAGCTGACCACTCTAGTGAAGAAACAGTTATCTTTGATAGGTTGTTCAAATAGTGTTCTAAAATCAACGTCAAGTGTTGCTTTTCTTCTCCCGAAAATTCAATGAAAAACTAATTGCACACACATCCAGAGCTTATGATTTCATTCTTTTTATACCAAACCTAAATATAACTTACAGCAGAATGCTGAAGTACCTATTTCATAGAAATTGTGATGGCTTGCTGAAGCTCACACAAAAGAACACATCTTTTTCTTCCTTGGAATGTAATACTGAGTCCCTTGCGATTGTGCTATCTGAATTTGGCACATTTGTTGACAGTGCACCATAATTCACATATGAAGGGGCTCTAATCTTAACAAGTGTTTATAGTACTCGTCGCACGTGATTTGCAGCTAACTAAAAAAGAGGCTTTGCCTGTCGAGCTAGTAATACATACTCAGGACATCACCACTGCAAAGATACACCAGCCGCAACCAAGAAAGGGCGAACCTACAGTGAATATTTCACACATTTCATGTTTTCTACTGTGGCAATGAGGCTGGCTGAGTGAGCACTGCATCCAGTACCAGGAGGATACACCGACAAAGTCCTACTTACAAAACACTCACCAGCTGAGAGAAATAGTACTGGCATGCCAATTATTCAAAATAGAATGCCGGAAAAAAGAGCGGCAATTACTTTTACAGTCCATAAAAACATGCTACGAGTTCGAAGTTGTAACGTTGCTAATCTTCCAGCCAAGTAAAAGAAGGGTACTCTGAGAAAAGATACTGAGGATACGCCATCAAGAAAATACAAAACAAGAACCGACGGAGGTTCGTCTTCATCACATGAACAGCCTTCAACTGATAAGGCGAGTAAGTAACTGACAAACAATGAGTGCACGAAGGAGAGCTGTCACACCAGGTCGTCAGCAGTCAAATTACACAGGCTGGAATCGGGGGTGCTGCCAGGGTAAGCACAGGGAGGCTGGACTGGAGGCCTGCCCCCTTCCCCCAATATTCGCCTGACCCCTGTGTGGTGTTATGACTATGTGTTACGGCTGTGTTCCCAAGAGGAAACAGTCGTAACACAATGGCCAAGTTCCCTGTCTCTCTGCTCCTACTGAAGAATCTCGCTTATCTTGTGTGCACCCCCGGTATAGACCAATCCTGGCACCGACCATGGCTAAAATACAATAAGAAGAACAGGAAACTCAAAGCAACTGTTACCACCATACTTTAACTTCTTGCTTTGTGTGCAAATGAGAACACATCTCGCTCGTCTCAGTGGTTTCCTGGACTTTTTGCGTCAGTTGTGGGGTATGTTGCCCCATAGGTTGCAGTAATGAATGTACAACTCACGACTCACGAGGTGACGTCCCACTCCGGTTCGACCACGGCCACTACCTCGAGGAAGCGAGGAAACACTTCCAATGAGAGCGATGACACTGAGCGGTACTCCGCATCTAGCAACGAGTCCTCAGACGACGGCTTTCAACCTGCCCTGCATAGCAAGGCCAAGCGACGGATAATCATTCCATCGCCGGTGTCAAGTACAGCCACCGTGAAAACAGTGCCCCAGCGATGGCCCCATTCCATCCTGTTTGTGCCAAAGAACGCTACCGAAAGTCAGCGCGTTCTTAACAGGCAAGCGCTTTCGCTCTGTTTTGAGAACACTGTGCCGAACGAGATTAAAGACCTACGGCTTAATACAAGAAGAAACATCCTTGCTGTCGATCTGCGGCACCCTAGTGCGCTGAGCACCCTGGAACAAGTAACAAAACTGGGAAACATTGCAGTTAGGTCCATCATACCAGCCGATGATGCGACCACATCAGGAGTCATTTACGGTATTAACACGGAAATCCCTAACGCAGACCTTCCAATACTTATAAAACCAGCGAGTCAAGACAACGTCATTGTCAGCATTGGACGGCTTGGTAACACACGTTGTGTGAGATTAACGTTTAAAGGTGACTGTCTTCCCGCATACGTGAAGGTTGGCCAATTTCGTCAACAAGTTCGACCGTTCATTCCTAAACCCATGCAATGCTTCAATTGTCAGAAGATCGGCCATGTAAAGTGTGTTTGCAGGAGCTACGCAGCGTGCCCCCGGTGCGCCGAACCGCACGCGGAAGACAACTGTAGTGCTACCACACTGAAGTGTCCTAACTGTCAGGGTGTTCACAAGGCTTCTTCGAAAGAATGTCCGCACATAAAGAAAGAATTTTCTATTCTGAAGCAAATGGTACGAGACAACTCATTCCACAAAGAAGCTGCCGAGAAAATCTGGTGAAGACGCCGTCGCCGTCGGAGGTCTTCACGTCGGAGAGCTCCAACTTCAGGCGATAAGTCGACGCATCAGGAAAGGTCGCCAGCTGCAGTTTACAGCACGGAAAACTTAGACTTTGGAAAAGAGCAAAGGGGCAGACCAGTCTCTACAGAAGAGTGGCCTCCACTTACGCGTACACAACGCTCAGAAAAGCCGCAGCAAAAGCCGTCTTCCTCAGAGCAAGCTGCTGCAATGGAGAACTTGCGGAACACAGATCAGCAAGTGATAGTTCTTTTCCGACTCCTAATTAACGCCATCCGCTTGTTGTTAAGCAACTTGCACACACTGTCAGCAAGAAGTGCATTGCAATTACTGGACGCTTTGAGTCCAGTACTCGCAGCGCTTGAGTAAATAATGGCTCACTAGCCACTGTCTTTCAGAGAAGAGGTCTCAAAGGCAGCAATTATTTAATAGAATGCCCGGGGACTGAGGTCACGCATCGCCAATTTCCGTCGCTTCGTGTACACCAATAATTTCCCGATCATTGTCATCTGCGAGCCAAATTTGCAGAAACAAATCAGACTTTCTGGTTATGAGTCATACATGTCGTCTACAACTGAGGACAATAGACGTTCTGATGTTTATTCGCCGCGACCTCACCTACATTCATCATCCTGTGTCAACCCACGACGACAATCAATATATAAGTATAACAGTGAAAAGGAGACTTACCATCACGGTTGTGGGTGCCTACCTCTCTCCGTCAAGCCGTTTCGACCATACAAGACTACAAGGTATCCTGTCAGCAACTTCTCACCCATGCGTTTCAATTGGCGACTTCAACGCCCATCATACAATCTGGGGAAGTTCGAAGACCAATGTTAAAGGGAGAAACTTGGTGTCCTTCGCCTTCGACAACCAACTTTTCTTGCTAAATGATGGCAGTCCAACGTTCCTACGTGGTTCAAGGTATAGCAGCTGCTTTGACCTGGCCTTTGTCTCACGAGGCCTTGTCAGGCATGCTGAGTGGTTTCCAGACATAGAAACGCATGGAAGTCAGCACATTCCCACTTACGTCAAAATCGAAGGATTGTCCCATGCTAAGATACGCGATAGTGTTCAGAGAGTGGACTGGATGAAATTCCAGTCTCGCATGGAAGAGCAATGTGAAGCAAACGTATCCCTCGACATAGAGTAGATAATTAAAAGCACAATACACAATACTACGTGTACCCTCACCTGCTCTCCCAAAGTAACAAAATTTGACATCTAGCTAGAACGACTTCGAGCAATCCGACGGCGTGCTGAACGAAGATACCGACGCACAGAGGCTATAGAAGACTTACGGAGTGCTCGACGTATACAAAAGAAGATTCAGCGCCGGATAAATAATCTCGAGTCACAACGTTGGACTGCTTTTTGTGAGTCACTTCACCCACGCAAACCTTTATCCCAATTGTGGAAGACGGTACGAGGTCTTCGCACAAAACCCACTCAGTGGTCACCATTCAGGGCTCTCGCACTTTCTGAACAGAGACGCGGCATTGACGTGGCAGAAGACTTCTGTGCCAGAGTATCTGGGCCACTCGCAGTGCCCAATAGCCTATTGCTTTCGACTAACTGTCCACAAACACTGCATTCACGCATGGATATGTCTTTCTCCATCGTGGAGCTCAGAGCAGCACTAGCTTTGTGTGGACGCACGTCGGCACCAGGGCCCGATAGAATTTCTTATAGGGATTTGTGTCATCTGGGTGAACGCGCGAGAATTCTCCTTTTGGAGTTGTACAACAAACCCTGGCAAGATGGAACGCTCCCGACAAGCTGGAAGACAAGTCGCCTAGTTCCAATTCTGAAGCCAGGCAAGTCACCGTTGGACCTCTCATCTTATCGTTCGATCGCATTGGCCAGTTGTGTAGGCAAAGTTATGGAGAGGATAATCCTGGGACGCCTGGAGTGGTTCCTTGGAGCGTAACAACATCTACCCAGATGCCATGGCAGGATTTCGGTGTGGTCGAGCAACGATTGACAACGTAGTCGACCTGGTCACTTATGCCCAACACGAGAAAGGCCGTAAGCGTCTCTGCGCATCATTGTTCCTAGACGTCAAAGGGGCGTATGACAACGTTACGCATGAAGCTGTTCTTACCGCTCTCGAAGATCTAGGAGTAGGTGGTCGGATGTATCGCTGGATACGTAGTTATTTGTCTATGCGATTTTTCTTTGTGAGCACTGAAGACGGTCCAACCTCTCCACATTCAGCCACCGTGGCGTCCCCCAGGGTGGCGTACTCAGCCCTGTGCTGTTCAGTCTTACGTTAATTGCTGTCACTGAGCATCTGCCAAGCACGGTCAGGCTATCAATGTACGCAGATGATATCTGCGTTTGGGCATCGGCTGTAACACGCCTGAGGTTACAAGGGAGAATTCAAAAAGCTGCCACTGAAACATTACGCTACCTCCGAAATAGAGGCTTAGAAATTTCTTCCGAGAAATGCGCCCTCGTAGCTTTTACACGAAAGCCTATGGATAAGTAAACTATGAGCATCAATGGTCAAACTGTATCATACGTTCGATCACACAAGTTTTTGGGCGTCATAATTGACAGGAATCTATCATGGAGCGATCACGTTTCGTACATGAAGAAACGGTTAATGGAAATCTGTAATATACTGAAGTTCTTTGCAGGGAAGACTTGGGGAATGTCTCCCAGTGCAATGCTACAGCTGTACAGAGTACTTTTTCTCGGTTTCCTGTGGTACAGTTTACCGGCCTTGACCAATGCAAGCAAATCAAGCCTTCGAACGCTACAGAGTGTTCAGTCCCAGGCACTTCGGATTTACCTCGGCTTGCCTCGTAGTGCGTCAACAATGGCTACTATTGCTATCGCCGGTGACCACCTCATCACGACACCATATCGACGTTGAGGCACTCAGGACACATATAAGGCATATTGCTCGGACACCCTGCCACCACCTAGCCTCTTTACTAGCAGACAGACCACGTTCGTCATTTTGCCAAACGGTCACCACATACCGCAATTCTTTGCCAACATGCTTCACACCCACGGTCAGGCCTTCGACTCCTCCCTGATGCCTGACTCAGGCTAACTATACCTGGCATCAAGAAAAAAGAAGATATGTCGTCACCTGCCCTTAGACAGCTTGCTCTGCTCTTGTTATACGAAACGTATCAAGGCTGTATACACGTATACACCGACGGCTCTGTTTTACAGAAGAGTTCAACGGCATTCAATTCAATTTTATTTACCAGTTATACATACTGGATGGTTGCGTTGGGTTAAAAGCTACATAAGTAGCTTGACGAGACCCAACGACCAGACTATACAGGGCAGTAACAGCAAGCAGACGAAAAAACCAACAAGTAAAACAGAATACCATATCGTATGTACATATACAGCGATTTACAAAGATTTACAGCATGAAGATTGCAGGAAGAAAAAGTGAAAACAAATACATGTGCATAAAAAGTGCTAGAAAAAATAAATAAAAAGTGCTACATACAATAAAATACGGCTATAGCATAAGTAATAAACATAATAATAACACAGAATAATAACACCGTACCAATGTAGCAATACTAGCGATTCAGGACAAAATAAAAGAAAAAACACTGGCCATATAACACAGCAAGAAATTCATGTAAGCAGAAGACTGTGTTAAACAAACAACATAAGTTACGCACAATTCAATTACACAGAATGTCACAGTATGTGACATTACAAGTGAACGAAATATAAGCGGAAGTCTTTTTTACTGACCGTGTCAATGTCTTTATATTTATTTAAAGCAGATGGTAGGTTATATGCCAACGATTGATGTTTGTAGTGCGTCCTGAAATATGGAACTGACCATGTCTCAGGGTTCCTTGTGTTCACATTAATTCTACGACGTTCTAACAATGCCAACTGTTTTATATAGTTCTTGAGGGAATCAGAAGCATATCGCGCAGTATGTAATGAACGAACAGTATAAAGGTTGTCAATTCTAATAATGTTGTACTTAGGAAACGCTTCTCTGGTGCTAGAATAATAGTCTATGTTGTCAATATAGCGAATAATCTTCTTCTGTAGCATCAGAATTTTACGTATGTTAGTTATAGTGGTTGTACTCCACACTAAGGCGCAATAATTTAAGTGGGCATGAAATAAAACATTATAAATCTGTACTTTGACCTTAGTAGGTGCAAACCACGACATCGTGATAAGACACCTGTCACAGAAGAGAGCTTTTCACATAGGTAATTTACATGCATGTCCCAAGTAAGTTGTGAAGAAAAGTGCACGCCAAGAATTTTGTGACTGTCAACCATTTCGATTTTTTGACCTTCAAAAGGAATAGTATTATTTAACGGAAGAAATTTGTTCTTGGAGCGAAAAATAATTACCTTAGTTTTCTTCGCGTTGATCCTAAGTTGATTTAGCTGAGACCAGGTAGATAACTTTCTTAGCAGTTCATTGCAATCCGTTGTCAAGTTGCGCACGTCGTTCCCAGACAATATGACAGTGCTGTCATCAGCGTATATAATAAATTCAGCATTAGTATTAAGGTTCACATTGTCATTAATGCAGATATTAAATAAAAGTGGCCCTAAAACGCTTCCTTGAGGCACGCCAAATTTGTTTATTAGACAAGACGACCTGTGACCGTTCACGTAAACACACTGGTATCTGTCACTTAAGTAAGACTTAAACAGTGATAAGCAGCTACCACGTACTCCGTATCATTCTAGTTTGTCTAATAAAATGTTATGACTTAGGCAGTCGAATGCCTTACTAAAATCTATAAATAACGCCAGCGCATAGGATTTCCTTTCTATGTTCCTTATTATCGTTTCCTTGATTGACAGAAGGGCTGTTTCTGTTGACCTGTGTTTCCTAAATCCATGTTGCGCGTAAGTTATCATACCAAGCTTATCGAAGAAATTGACCATGCGACAGTGTATAATTTTTTCTAGCCCCTTAGAAAACACAGGTAACACCGAAATTGGCCGGTAGTTATTGGGGTCATTAGGGCTACCTGTTTTCAATATTGCCGAAACTCTGGCGTATTTCATTGCCTGTGCGTATACGCCCGATTGAGGCGTTAAATTGAATATGTGAGCAAGAACAGGAGAATTAGAAGTTATACAATGCTTAATAGGGCCTAGTTGCAGGTTGTTTGTGTTTAACGCATTAGTATTTTTCAAGGATTGAAATGTAGCGCAGACGTCGTATTCATCAGTAGGCTGGAAGAAAATGCTTTCGACAATAAGACTTGAGTTTGTTATTCCCGACGTTGCAGCGCAGGTGGGGTAGGCAGCAGGAATAGCAGCGTTAATGAAATGTTGGTTAAAGTGATTAGCGAAGGCCTCGCCTTTCAACTCAGTACCGTCATGAAGTATACTGTTTGGAACACTTTATTTGGTCCGACGACCAAGAACATCGTTTATTATTTTCCATGTCTTATCGGGCCGCTGCTGTGAGGCAGACAGAAAAAGTTGCTCGTAATAAGCTCGTTTGGCACGCCGTAGCTCACAATTTAATTGGTTTCGAAAAGCTTTATATTCCTTTAATTGTATTGGCAAACGAGACTTCAAAAATGAATGATACAAGGAATTTTTACGCGAAATCATTTTCAAGTGTTCTTTTGTTACCCATGGCTTTCTCGCTTTTCTTGGTGGTTTTACTTGTTTCATAGGAAAATGCCTTTCGTATATTTTTATAAATTTCTCTATGAACTCATTGTATGCCTTATTGGCGGACGTTAATGCCAAGACAGAAGACCAGTCTTGGGCCATTATCTCAGTTTTAAAGGCAACCAGCCCACTATCTGTTATTCACTGAACAGTGAATGTTTCTACCTCACGGTTTCGAATTCCTCTTTGATTTTCATATAGCGCATAAACAGGGAGGTGGTCACTAATGTCCGAAGCAACAGTACCAGTGGTGTAAATCTTTGTCTCTGCGTTTATTATTAAATGGTCAAGGCAAGACAATGCACCGAACGTAATGCGAGTTGGCGTAGTAATTAAATTTTTGAAACCACTCGAAGACAGCAATGTACCAAATTCCGTGGAAGTAGTGCTGTCATCAAGAATATTGAGTTAAAGTCGCCACCGCATGTCAAGTGAAAGTTGTTTTTGCAAGTGAAGTCCAGGAAACTTTCATAAAATGCTAGGAAACGCCTAATATTTCCACCCGGTGGGCGATAAACAACAGCGAACATTTCATTTTGATCAGAGACAGTAAGCATTTCGCAATCTTCTGTTGACACGCAGTATTCATGAACTAAATGGCATTTCTTCTCTGTAGTCACATAAAGCGCAACACCCCCTCCACGTTTATCCGATCGATTGGAAAAGAAACTGGCATATCCAGGGAGTTTCAACTTGCTACTGTTGTTCGTATACCAGGTTTCAGACAGCATAAGAACACCCACTTTGAATAAGAGTTGCTCTAAAAAAAGCAAAATGTCGTCCTCTTTATTCATTACAGAGCGAGTGTTAATATGCAAAACTGATTGGCATGACGGGTAATCAGATTTATTAGCAGAAGGTGACGCTAAATTTATGTATGCGCATTCGTTATCCATTTTGATGATACGGCGCAGTGTTCAGCCCAGCCTGTCACCTGCGCCTACGCAGTTGCATATGACGACCCCGAAAAAACCTTATCAATATCATGCTCATTCGGAACGTGCACGGCGGGCGTATCGTCAGATTGCTTCGCATAGATTTTTCCGTTAAATTACCAGACGGATTTCCATTTGTATTCATACTTTTTCTTCACAGCAAGAGCAAGAAGTTTCTTTAAGGCTGGGCAAAGATGCTCATTCACATAGATAGCATTTTCACTGGTCAGTCCGACATCTTTTTTAGTTAGACGAGCTCGTTTTGCTTTCCTTAGAATGCTGTCTCGCTTTGCACGAGGCTTAAACTGGACGATGATATTACTTCTGCCGCTGTCTCGGCTCGGCACTTGATGACAGACCTCAATATCACCTGCAGTTATTTGCTCATTTATGGCACTGCCAATCTTAGAGAAAATGTTAGTAACAGATTCATTGTCTTGTTTCAGTACACCTTGTATCTCGAGGTTTGCCTTCCTCGAGTACTGCTCAGCAAGAACTAGCCTTGTTTCAAGATCCCTGCCTTTCCTCTAGAGGCATTTACACTCAGCACGAAGAGCAGCATTTTCACTTTCAAGATTCCTGTTCTTTGTAATCACATCGTCCAGTTTCTTCTTGTGCTCCTCAATTGAAGTGAAGGCAAAGTTGAGGCTTTCCGTCATTTGACGCTGATCATTTTTTAGCTCACGGATTTCCTTCCGTAAATCCCTTTCAAGGGAATCACGAAAAGGTTTTATCTCTTGTTTCATCTCTTCTTTTATCTTTAGCAGTTCTGCCTTCATTTCTTCCTTGAGTTTAGCAATGTCTTTAGCCATTTTTCAATGCCCGCACAAGAATACAAGAAATTCCGGATTCACTGTTTGGCAGCAGCGGCGAAGCGTAGATATGTAACAAGGTAGTAAAATACCCGATATATATGAAACACTAACCTGCGATAAGAGTGCCAGAAGGTTTAGCCCGTGCACACAGCTCTCGCCGCTACTGCCAAGTGAAAGCTGCGACAACCACGTAGCTCCTTTTGTAGCGCGCAAAGCGTGACGTTGATCCTGGAGACAGGGCGCAGGCGCAGCCGACAATGACGCCTCCTGGTACCAGACCCTGGATTGCTTCGGAGAAGCGGTGGACCGTTTGGACACTTTTGGTGCGGCTGCTTGAAATGCCCTGCGATAAGAGTGCCAGAAGGTTTAGCCCGTGCACACAGCTCTCGCCGCTACTGCCAAGTAGTTATACCGGTATAGTACTTATATCATTTGTTATACCGATAAAAGACACGACAAAAAAATTCAACACCTCCCACCTTACGACATCAACGGGAGCAGAGCTCACAGCTCTTCGTGCCGCATTGCAATTCATTAGCGATCAACAGCCACAAAAATGGACAATTTTCAGTGACTCAAAGGCGGCACAGCAATCCCTTCTATAACTTTTACGCCATGGCTCATACGAACAGCTGGTATTTGAGATTGCAGAAAAGACTCACCAATTCATTGAGGAAGGACATGAATTAGCCTTTCAATGGCTTCCAAGTCATTGTGGAATTACTGGCAATGAATAGGCCGATCGAGCTGCCTGTTCTGCCCTTACTGAAAGCGATGAAATATCAATTCCGCTTTCCAGAACTGACGCTGCACGAAAACTCCGCATGCTTGCTCGCAAGCGCACCAAGTCACAATGGAACGAGTCACATTTCATCCATGCACGGTTACGTACTTTAGATGCAACCCTTAGTCTTCGAATTCCTCCGGAATTACGCCGACGAGACGCTACTATGCTGTGCAGATTATGGTTGGGCGTCGTATTTACCAATGCGTACGCGTTCCGCATAAGAATGGCTGACACTGGTGTCTGTGAACATTGTGGCAGGGATGAAACAACTTGGCACATTCTGTGTGAATGCCCACAATACTGCTCGCAGGGACAGTCACTCTTCAATGCACTAGATGAACTGGACAACCAGCCTCTTTCGGAAGAAAGACTCCTGCGCTGCCGACAAGACTTTATGTCACAGAAGAAGGCTGTGTAGGCGCTCCTGCGCTTCTTGCGTTCAACCGGCCTGTCCAAACAACTGTGATCGGAACTATCTAAAAGTGTGCGCATGTGTTTTTTTTTTCTAATTTATTTTATATCTCTCTATATCTATCCTCTTTCCGACCCCTTTCCCCACCCCCATACAGGGTAGCAAACCAGTTCGTCTAGGTTTATCTCCCTGTCTCTTCTTTTTTAATTAGTTCTCTCTCTCTCCTGTGTGCAAATGAATCTAGCGAGAAATATTTGGAACACCAAATAAAAGCACTACAGTCCGCACCTGCTAGTACCTGCTTTCCTAATTATACAAAGTACTGAAGAAGCATGCAAAAAGCAATCCAACGAAGTGAAATATTATAAAGCAACAGGAGGCTGTGTGGCTCTGACTGAGAAAACACCACAACAGAAAAAAAACCTTTCAGGCTAGTCAGCAGTTCAGGCACAGCACTGAAAAGTCATGAAAACCTACCTTCGATGCCAACTTTATAAGGAATACACACTGATGAAGAAGAAAGCTATTACTGAAATCCGCCTCTTATGCACTGATGGAAGGTACTTGGACCTGTATTCTTAACAATGGCTTCAGTACAACTCTTGAACACACCTTCAAAATTGCTGACTGCAAGTGAACAAGACATGAAGGCAGACAACAATGCGACACAATGAACACGTTAACCACCACCCATGAACTTATGCTAGAGAAGATGCCGCAAGAAATCTTCAACACTGGGAGCATTCAACGTTCCCAACCGAAATCTCGACTTCACAAACACAATAAGAGTGTTCCGATGACCTGCTGCCCATCGCCATGATGTGAAACAGGGGAATATACACTCACACAACTCATCTTTACGTGAATAAAATACTCTTGCTTCCAGATTAATAGAAACCATCTCCCCAAGTTTCTCTCTAATTAGCTCACCACCTTCATCATTGGTGGGAGTGTGTTCAAATTAAAGGAGACAGATGGCACTGGTGGTGCTGCATGCAGATGGTCTTCTTCGAATAAATGAGCAATTGCCTGCATGGTTATCTTTGACCACCTTTCACGTCTCTGCCATTTGTTATAATCACGTTGACATGTTAGTGTAGTAGTTGTGCGAATGAAAGGCATGAAAGACATATATATCACAAAGAGAGGCATTTAAACTTTGAGACGTCTCTTTTTATTGCAAATTTACGCTGTGTTGGAAATAAAAAACCAAAATATAGAGAAATATATTATAAAAAATAATTTGTACTGTGTTTCTACTATTTTTACATGCAATAAGTGGATAAAGCCAGGCTTGCTTACGCTAAAGTGAGGTTCGAAAGCTCATCAGAGAATGACAATCAACGTGCTTTCTTGTATAGCCCCTGTCAGACCCGGCTCTCACGTTCTTTATTATTATCATTATTATTATTATTAAATGTATATAGATGTAGCTTACATGTTGCTCAATTTATAGGGCCTTCCTAAAATCTAATGCTGTGCCTTGCTCCAAACAACTTTTTCAATAGGAAAATTGCCATCACTAGCTGTACTCTTATTTGATTTGCCTTGAATGTGTGTTTGATTCATTAAATTGCAAAAAAAATTTGCTGCATTGACAAAGTGTCATCGACAAACTCAGTTGATTGTGCTAAAGCTGCCGGGATTGTGAGTAGTAGCATTACTTCAGTGTGCTAGAGTTGACTAAAAAAATAACTACTCAGGCAGAAGATACACAACAATTATGGCAACAGTCGAGTCGAAAAGAGCTCATACTTGTGGATTTTCACATAAACAAGTAGGGGAAGAACTACTATAACTAATCTTGAGATTTAGTAAGCTTTCTGGTTTATAGATTGGCACGACAAAACAGAAAAAAAGACTCTTGAGTAACTTGCGCGAGCACAGGCTTCCTGAGTTGTCCTGTGATGTTGTTTTGAAAAAAAAGAACTAATTGAGAAGGCAACTCAAAATAAATAACAATCACGCATCAGCTTTCTTTCAAATATACTGCAGCGTAAACAAATCCTTTATGTTTGTGTACAAATTGTTTTTTTATTTTTTTGGTATGGCTGGTCAATTTCTCGTATTGCCATGTGGATGTAGTATTTATCTGTTCTGTAATTTTGAATAAACTTCAGCTGCGAATCGGCACTTGTGTTCCTGTGTCTTATTTGTTTTTAATCTTCTTCGTTGTACTGTTCTAATATCAGAAATTCATACCAACTTAATCTGTCAGTCATATTCAAGATTTTTGGCTCCTATAGTTGTTTTACTAAACCATGTCAGAGTTATGACCAAGCATACCTCTTGAAATGTTTGGAGGACCGTTTGATGTATGACAGGGTTCACATCATTCATCCCATTGGTTACGTGAATATTGCTTTTTGCTGTTCAGGGGCACATGCACGGTCTTAATCTTTAAATTTTGCAAATGTGGCTTTACAAGCTTTAGTGCTTTTATAATGTGAATAAGTTAGAAAAGGCAATTAGGCATGACTTACGACCACAAGCTTGTTGATCTACAAATGAAACAAAGCTCAAGATGCAAGACCACACCGTCTTTTATTCCAACTGATTGAAAATTCAGGTATTTAGAATAGTGCCTCAACCTTTTTTAAGTAAGGTCTGGTTGCAGAGGTCAAGCTCACAGCAAACATTGGGTTACACTTTATTTTTCATAGCACTTGAGCGTGAGTACCAAGCAATAAAATTTGAAATTTTATTTTCACTTTTTATTTGCGGCACTCTAGAACTATCACATTCGTAAACCCATGCAAAACATAGAATAACTGTATCATATGATAACATTACAGCTGTTATTTAATCAATTTTAGCCATATAACTCAGGTGTCACAAATTCAATGGGGCATTTTTTTGCACATAAATTATTATTTCAGATATAACAAATGTATAAAACACAGACAGAATATTTTCACTTCGCCTGAAGGAATGATGCTGGTAAAGTCTTTATTAGCTAGATTGACTTGACAACCAGTTCACATGCAATTTTATTCATGGTATTGTGGGGAATGTTCATTCATGTTATGTAAGTGGAATATTTTTGCTGTTTCAGGCCATTTGTGCAGTGATGATGACATCTGCTTAGGAAGTGAATCAAATGTTTTGCTTTCCTAAAACTTCAGTAAAAGTTTCTTGAAAGAAAGGTTTAAAGTTGGCAGCATGACACCGATGAGGGATAGTTAGCCCATATCATTTCGTTATGCATGCGTGTACAGGATACCAGTTTACTGCTACCGTATGTGACATACAATGCGCTGTCACACAGCGATAGGTAGAAGCTTCTTTATGTTGTAACATAGACCACATGTGTACTCACTGGCCGGAAGGTGGGCTTTGTGTCGATCAGAGTAAAAAAACATGGTTGATGGGTAGACCTACAGTCACGCCTAAAGCAAATTTTACAGTGATGCGACCAATGTCTGCCTTGAATGTCATGTATATACGTTTCATTCATTCAATGGCTCACAGGGAAGTATAGCTTGTTGGAATACTGTTGGTCCATATTGGCTTTCTATATCTGTTGGGACCAAGGATGACAAGAGTGTTGCAGCCAGCAGCTACAAAAGCAGGAGCAACAGTGCATAACCTATCTGTCTGGAATAAGAATATACTCTACCCAACCCTGAACCATGCAATTAACACAAGCCTACAAGTTAGTCTTTGCAAGGCAGCAGTATAGTAAATGGCACGATAAGATCTTCAGAAACGTTGCTGAATCGAGTGATTGGGCCTGCAAAAATATCCAGCGATGCCATGGTGTGATTGAATCATGAAGTGCTGCAAAGCATTTGACACAGGTGGTACGTAAAGCCAGGTGATGCCATACACCTTGCGTTATCTGCCTGGGGAAGCCTTTAGATTTCCCGTGTATTTGGACATGAAAGACAGTCTAGTAATATGCCTACCTGTACTTGAAAGTGGGCATAAATGGTCAGTTATTGGGTCACAGAATGTGTTGAAGCTAATATGTCTCCTGTTACTGGCAAACGACTCTGCACCACTGAAAGTCTAGCGGCGTTGAGGCTTATATTTCTTGCAGATAACAGAATTGGATGTCCTATCAACCAGTCACCACTTTTTAAGGTGTGCATTTCTCTGAGACAGGTAAACTTGTAGATTGGGCTATGTGACAGGGCATCAATGACAATGTTGACAGCTCTTATAATATGTCTGTGGTATGTTTGATATCTGCTGCAGTTCATGGGAATATAGATGCCAAGATTGTAACTGAGCGAGTGTAGCATGTGTAAGCGGGCCTGCAGTTGGGTGATGAACAACCTTTATTGTAGTTGAAACGAAGTAGATATAGGCACGAATGGTGACGTAACAGGTCACGTGATTTTAACTAAATGGCTGGAAACGTCGGAGTGACTCAGCCATGCTACAGCACGTACCGCTAAGAGATGTACTCACATAATCTATGACAAAGAAAACATGTGATTTCTTTCATATAATATTGTAATGACATGAGCACTAACCATTTATGCCCACTTGGAAGCACAAGTAGGTATATCACATTTAGAAAGTCTTTCACGTACACCCAAGTACACGGGAAATCCAAAGACTTCCCCAGGCAAATACCATAAGGCGTAGTATAGCATCATGTGGGTGTACGTACCACCTGAGTATATTGCTTTGCGGCACTTCAAGATTGAGTCGCAATGTCACATTGATGGATATGTTTACAGGACCAACCACATGATTTATTGACATTTTTGAGGATCTATTGGCTTCAATCTTCACAAAAAATGCTGTGTTGCTGCTCAGATAGTGGACATAAGTTTTCAGGACATGTCAGAGAACTGATTGGCCGCCATATGTACTTTTTGACCAGTCGGCGATCTAGCGAAAATTGCATTCAAGATGTCGTACGATGATATATAGTGCAACTCTCATTTGATGTTCAGGGAGTACCGTATACTGTCGCGCAAGCATCTGTTGATCCCCAAAAGTTTTATGGGAGTTCTTGGTCTAAGGGAGCTCAATATAGTACCATTTCTGGGTATCATTAGCACGAGGTTGAGGGATTGTGTATAATTGGCCAGGCGCCATGGTACAAAATACGAAGTTCACAAAAATAAGACGAAGGAGCTTGTAGGGCTTATCAGCATCTAGTATTCGGAGATGGGAAGCTCTCAACACTTATAAATCTGCCCGAGTAGAGCTGAATACTGGACGCGGAGAACACAAGGATAGGACAGTTGAGGTTTTGACATCAAAGGCACACCTGCTTATGCTGACAAATGTGCCTTGTTCAGATGTTGGATTACAGAATTCAGATGTGAGCTGTGCTCATCTGATGAACTTGTGATGAGTAGGCTGTTGAGGCAAGCATGACAGAATACAAGGCTGGAGAAATTGCTGAAATGTATGTCTAGAATTTGTCATGTCGCATAGCATATATAGAATATCAGACACGATGAATGGTGTCATCACCAGTATGTGATTTGAAATGTACACATCTTCTTGAAGGATTTGATGGTTGAACCGCATGAGGCCGATTTCGGGGGCTGCACCCTATATCTGTAACATCATATACGAATGTGAGGTGCTGGGTTGAAACAGCTAGGCTCAGTTGACTGTTGGTGCTATGCCGTCAGCAACCTGATTTAGACTTCAGCACCATTCGCAGAACGCAATAACATCTACACACAGCACACACTGGGCTAAGTGAAGTCGGCAAATTTCTGTAATTATATGCGTTTATTGGTATGATTGCCTCGAAAATTATTTTAAATTGCAGCCCAAATGAAATAGTGCTTCTAATATTTTTGCAGTACATCAATTTCATGGATAAGTTGCCATATGCAGAATTAATTCTTCTTTGTTTCTCTGTCATCAGAGCCCTGAGACTAGATCTCTTTTGCAAAGAACCATCTCACACTGCTGTGGTGGTTCGCGGTTTATTATATGAAACAGTGATCATGTAGTGTGTTATAATATCGTTGCAACGAAAAGAAGCAGGTACAATTACTATGCTTTAAAACACAAGTAATCATTTGACCAATCACTTCGCAACGATGCAGAGATTTCCTTAGCGGTTAAGCTGTCAAAAACGTTGAAAGTTAGCGCTCGTGTTGTGCACACTCTACCATAGTCCTCGTTACTTTTGCGATCTTTTGCTTATATGCTCAATGGTAGCATAATCTGGCACTTTTCCAGAGTGTACACATGTAATGTTGTTAGGACTAAGTTAATAGCGCACATGGGTAGGTGGACGGTTATGGATTTGCGCATTTCTTACTAATAAACCATGCACGTGTATATGCTTAGTTATTGTATTTTATGAGCTGCCGTATTGTGTTCACGCGGTCTGGTGTATGTCGCAAGAGTGAGGTGTATCTGAGATTAATAAAAGTACCCAGACATGGGACCTTGGTGGGTCACATTTTCAAGGGTGTTGCCAGTGTTTATTTCTGGGTGAAGCGTCGAACCGACGGTGTGGCTGAACCGGTTTATTGTATTGAATTGTATAGTTTGAACCCAACCTTGTGGCAATGCCTAGCACCTTATACTACCACTTAGTTTAATTAGGACGAAAATTGTGCACTTCTTCACCTCTCTACGGCTGCCATTCTCGCTTGGTATTTACGCGTCATACTCGCACGTACAACCGTGTCTTTTCACGCATGTCGAGTTCCAGACTACTGCAGCTGCATACCATCCAAAACTCCGGCATGATGAAATGAAATATAGGCTGCACTCGGATCAGCTGATGCTGGTATTCGCGATTTCGCGAGGATCGCCTGATTTTTCTTGTCGATTCTTTGTAACGGTGTCTTTTGATTGTGATCAGACCCCTTAGGTTGTGTTTGGCGCAGAATCACGCAAACGTTTGCCGAAAACGTGGGCTAAATCACGGCCTGAGATTCGGAAATTGCGATGCGAAGATCGTGACCATCTAATTTTCTCCGCTATGATAGGTGTCCGCGTGACACGCAACGCAAGCTTAGCACAGTCGTAAGAAGTAGTATGCTTGTTTTGTTGGTTATACAGACAGCTGGTGTTGTATAAAAGCTATAAATTGCATGCTACTTCAATAAAAATCGTTTCACAGTTTCTTGTGCCAACCACGACCTTGGTCGTGATACCAGCTTGCCAAGGTGAGCGACAGTAGATTTTGACATTTGCTGGTCGACTACACCATCGCTGCCTTTCTGAGTGCTAAATATAAATTTTGTTAAGACGCCTTGAAATCATTTTTAGTTTTGTTGTTAATGAATACTTCCCTGGCCAGATTTTGGGCGATTTCGTCTGATTTCGTCGAAGCTTATTTACTAAGACGTGGCAACACTGATTTTGTCATCCGTATTCTGGGCAGAGAAATGAAAATTTCAGCTGCCTCGGCAACGACAGCGACAAGCCAGATCACAATTGTGAGTATAAGTTAATGTTCTTCTGTACGAGTGCCTTCTTGTTCATATCTGTCACGTGCACCTTCAGAAACCGCTCGCCGTAGTGTGCGAGTACTCGGCGAGTAAGTAGGGCGAACAGTTGCGGCTAGTCGCGTACGTGTGACAGGAGTGATCGATCTCTTTTTTTTTTTATTCGAGGGTACATAGTATAGTGCAGGTAATCTTTCAATGTGCAATTTGTGTAAGCTTACCACAACATGATGAGAGCCTATGTCATCTGCCTATGTCTCGGGTATCTTTTAGAAAAGTGCCTGCCTGTCACCCTTGCTAATTTCATGTGCCCGGGTGTCAAACTTGTGCAGTAGATCGGCAGCGTGAGCTAAATGGTGCATACACGTAGCACATGTCGCACCATTTGGCATAACCGCGTCTTTAGGATGCACCTAAAACAAGGCCAACTACTGCAGTCTGCCATGGGTTCAGCGTGGCCATTATGTGGAGCGTGGCCCATTGCTACTAGAGGCAGTTCTCTGTGTGGGAGGTTAGTACGTTTGACAAGGCTTGTGTAACTTGCTAGCCACATTAGATATATTGAGCAGCAAAGTTTAAAAGCTTCGTGATATCTATACGAATAAATAAAAGTGCCATCAACATTTATGTCAGTTACTTCGCAGCAAAGAAAATTGTGGTGGTGATTATGTTGATGCTAGCGGGGTTAGCTTGCGAGACAACAAAAGGAGGTCTGAATTACTTTTTCGTTTTTTCTTGCTTTGCAAGCCCTTTCAGTTCGTTTTTAAAATTCACTCTTGGTGAGTCAGAAATAAAATATGAAATTTCAAGTGATGATTCATCTGAATTCCTATGTTTGCATTGTCTGTTAGCTTCGTGTGGTTTTAATATTGTGCACGCCCCCAATTTCTCATCGAGCGATGCTGCTTCTGCGCACAAATGTACCAAATAAGGTTTGCTGCACCACCCTAATAAAATCAATGTAGATTATGCCATGCTGCACCAGAGTTCCACGTTTGACTGTGTGTATCAGTGGAAATAGCATTACTGATCTAAACATGTGCCGCTTGATTTCGAGGCCACCAATCTCACAGCCATACACCAAGGATTATTTTATTACCTGAACAGTGCTGGCACGCAATATGTGCTATACTGCAAGAGGAGAGAAACCAGATGCAATATTTAATCACCCAGAGGTGAAAATTTACTTGTGGTGAAGAAGTTGTGCGCAAGTGCACAACAACCATAAAGCCGTTAACATTTTTCAAAACGGTGCTGTAATACCGGAGTTAAATGCGTTTTATTATCTAAGCACAGTAATCACTCTTTTCATTCTTCGTTTCACTAACCTCCGTTGGTACCTCTCCCGAAGGCGCTTTGCCCTCTTGCCAAGCACCTCTCACAATCTTGAGCGGCATACATGTTCGATGACATATTGCTTCAAAAACTGTCTTGTTATGGTGGCCGCGACTCCGCCCTCTGTCAACTGTGTGCTTGTTGGCGAATCACTGTTGCTGTGCCAGTCGGTGCTTATACGAATAGTGTTTGTATGAGCCCTGTCCTAAGGACCACAGAACCTGATTTTCAAGCACGTGCATGCATGCGGGCATCACGACAAACGACGAGTGGCATGGAGAGCTTATTGCAGGCTAACAGGAAGTCATAGGCTCTTGCTTGACCAATTGCAGAATATTTATTCTGCTCGTCAGGTTCAACTTCTTGAGTTTATGTTGCAGCCCGAAAGGCATGGGGAGATTTTTTCTTGGAATTTGTGAAGCACTGGCGGCTTGTTGCGCTGCAACGGGGAGAATCATTAATCATGCAGCATTTCGCATATGATGCAGGTGTTTACTTCAAATGTTTGAAAAAAATTATAAGATGTAGTTTAGGGGCCCTTTAAATGGACCGGAGCGGTCCCCGAATTTTCAAATAAGGATTGCTCTAGTTATTCGCTAATTATGCGAAACAATGCTGTGCGGCTGAGAAGAGGCTATAGGGAGACACAGCTGGGGGCTAAGGAAGCTTTGATACTCCATTGCAAAGCGTAATTTACTAGAAACGGCCTATGTCGACGTGTGGGTTAATTTGTAAGCGTTTTATTTTAATGGGAGTAGATAGAATGAAAGAACAAGAGGGATCACAAGGCTTGTAGGGAAGCTTAGAGAATTCGGAAATGCTCTCAACTCATGTAAAACTATAAAATTAATACAGCGTATCATCAATATTGACACGTGTTGTTTTTCTGAGCTCGAAATTGCAGACTGTGATGACTTCAGCCATTTATTTGTGTCTTTAGTAGATGCTAGGTGGTGTCGCGAATCGGAGGAGCATTTTGTTGTGATTTTTGCAGCATAATTATGGTAAGTGAGGTGCAAAACAGGCTAATTCGATTCTTTGGGCTCAAGCGCTTCATTTCAATCGAATCTAGGTTGTTCGGATCCCGTTTTATCTCCATTTTATTGACGCAATGCGGCCTCCACACGTTCTACCTTCGAAGGCTAATCTCATGTCTTGACCATGAGAATAGCCTTGACCAATCTAGTGTGGCTTCATTTCATTCTTTTCTTTCATGTCTGCCCTGTTCTAGATAGAATACTAACAAAATAGCCCCTCCGATTTATTGCACATCTAACTTGAAAAAACTTTTTACTCTTTCTTTATATTTTAAATACATTATGCTTCGCTGCTGTAGTCATCAACGTACGCTATATATAGCATCAACACACAAGAAACATGTTTTAACTTTTAGTCTTCGGTGCGTGAAAAAGAAAAATGAAAAGCGTATCTATAAAGTAGGTGCTGATTAGCTGGTATTTCACTGAATACCCGTTTGGGTCGGCATCTGCTTGTAAACAGCACAGTAGGTGTAAAATATTTGCGTTCACGTCATCATTTTCGGGGCTCATTTACACCTTACGAATTCATGCCGTTTGAAGCAGGACAGTGGTGTATAGCCTACTGAACATTTGCAAAACCACCTTTGCGCGTATACAGTGGTAGCGCACCCACAGTTTAAGGTAACAGATTTGCCAGAACAGCATTTTTTCAGTTTTGAACAGTGTTGGCACACTTCAGACATCTATTAACATTTTTCAGCACAAAAAGATGGATACGAGATTTTTTTATGGAGGAGCATCGCCATTCGGAATAACATATTTGCTCTTCTTGGGGTATTAAAAAATAATATTAACGGTGGAGGGTCACAGCTTTCGGGTCGCCCTTTTGAACAATAAGCAACATGTTCGAGCACAACCAGTTCATACAATGAGAATCGATGACATGCAGAAGCTACGTGGCTATTATGTAATTGTTATCGCAATGCAATCGACAAAGTAATGCTGTAAACAGCAGCAGAGGCAAGCATGAGTAACCGTGATGCAGCTTTGAAGCTGGTGCAAAAGGTCGGTTTCTCTTTGCCTGCATTCACACGGTGCAAAAACTGTTTCATTCTGGCATGGCATGCAAGAGCGTGCTGTGATGAGTGCCTATGCTGTCCGACATCTGGAAAGAATGGATAATATAAACAGGCAATTAATTGTAAGCAGCAAAATGGGCAACTGATCCGGCCCTTCGCGTCAGCCACGAGGAAGTGAAATAACACAGAGGCAAATTCCTGCAAATGTTTTTTTAGCATTCATATTCCTCAGTCTGAGCAACATGGCACACGAAAATTTGTTGGCACTGCCGCCCCTATCTGCCACCACACGTTAATATGGACATTCCGTGCTCGCACAGGTGGAGCGCGCCAAGCCTTCAACATTGCAGAAATGCGCTCGGTGTCTTCTAGATGGCAGTAGATTCTACACAAGGTCTGTACAATGCTGTCGGATGTTTTAAAAACACATCAGTTTTCCAATTATTTCTTTTTTAGCCTAGCAGGTGTTGTCGTCCTGCCATCATACCAAATAATTCTTTTTTCTCTTTCTGTTGCCATGTGGTTTCTATTCAAAGGCGTGTTTAGGGCAGCGTGTCGGCTATCGCTTAGACCCCAGTGCTAGTGCAGAGTGGCAAGTTTCAAAATGTCTCGTAAGTGCTTTCTATTCATAGAAACCAGAAAAGCAGAAGTCTCAGTGACGCTTCCCGTAAGGGCTGAGCTCTTGGTAGTCACTTGCACTTTCAATGAGAGCAATTTTAGCGCACTAAAAGCACCTTAACTATATCATTCTGTCAGTCGGTCTGTGTAGTATCTATCTGATCGATCGATTTAATGTAGCCTATTAAGTATTGGCGCTTTGTTATCGTCTCCTTAAGTTGACACCTTAGGTCAGCAACTCACTTATGACTTGACTTAGTCGAGACTCGCTCATACTCAAATTAAGCCATGTGCTTGAGTGAGTAAGGGTGAGTAATATTTTAGTGAGCTTGAGGTCGAGTGAGTCTGGCTTAAGAACGCTTTGGTGAGTTATATTGAGCCCAAGGCGCGAAGTATGTATAAGTAAGTTTGAGTGAGCTCTTATATTTTGCCAAATGATGTTTCACATGAACCAAAACTTGCATGTCAGGACAGAGTATTGTATAAAAAGGTTTGATTCAGATTCACTGCCATTTGGTTTTTATAATATACAAGATGTTTATTTACACTACCTACAATTGCTTTAGAGAGCCACGAATCTATGGTTGACTGTTTTCAAAAAGTCACTTGTCACTGTCTTTTTGACCACTGATTTACCCTGCATCGACCACTCTTGTTTTCTTCTATTGCTTGCTGCACCGTCAATGGTACCAAAGGTCAGTCATGCAGTCTTCCTAACATAATTGGCGTGAGGCCCACCACCAGAGGTGCAAGTGCTGCAATCGCTGTGACGTCCAGAATTGGGTCACGTGATCTCTCCTCGCACTGGCAAAGGAAAGCTGGCAGTTCCATGTGTGATTTTACCGTAGCTTTGCAGTGTCTTCATTTTTGAACAGCATTCTTTTGCTCTGACTTCATGTGTGCAGACTTCTGCAGACTACACAATCCAGAAAGACAGCAAAAGTTACCGAGGGCATGCCACAGTGCGCTACATACATGAGGGTACTCTCATGGCGGCTTGTAGTGCCACTGTCTCCACTCTCTTTTTGTGTTGTGGTGTTTATTCAACTATTGGGTTAACATGAGCACCGACCATAAATGCTCGCATAAAAGTGGAAGATTTAGGTTTCCGCAAGGGAGCCACGCTCACAACTGAAAATGAATGTGCGAACAGTCCAATTATGTATACTTCAAAATAAGATGTAGGTGTGTATATCTGGGGTAAGTTGTCATTGTCATTAGACTCAATAATGTGCCCCTTTGTTGTCTGTATTGTCAGAAAGTGTAGACATAGCCCCTAGGAAGTCCAATTATTTTCCTTTTATTTTGGTGATCTCACCTAATTCCAGTCTATTTCGTAGTAAGTTGCTTCTGTGTGATCGGCCAGCACGTTAGACGAAATCTTCTTTTGTACATCGTGCACCTGCCGCTCCAGTTAGAGCTACTCTCTCGTTAAGGTAACCTAACAGTAGCTTGTTCCACCCCCATCCTCCTCCCCGGCTGTCATTTTCTATGTGTGTTCTCTACCACACTGGTTTCAATTCACCAGTAGCGTAGCCAGTGGGTGGCACACCAGGCTCGTGCCTCTGCCCTCCCTATATTTTCTTATGGTATATAAGGGCGCAGGAAATAACAGTCTACCACATCTACTTGCCTAGCTGGGACCCATTCTAATCAAGGTGGCGCCCCCTTCGAAAAAAATTTCTGGCAACGCCTCTGTCAGTTGCGGCCTCAGCTCACAGAGTTCTTTGCTTTTAGATTACGTCTGTAGGATGGGCTCATAGCCACTGTCACTTCCTCTCAATGCTGTTTTGATCTACAGGTGGAAACTTGGTCAGCTTCGAAAACTGATTCATCTTCCACGAGCTGCCATGAAATATCGCACAGTTTGTAAATAAAGCTTAAAAAAAACTGGACACTCCCTATTTCATTGAAAGCTCTGAGCCCCCCTTCTTTTTTGTCTTGAAGTTGCGTTGTCCCGCCCATGGTCCTGGCGATGGACATCTGCGGTACTGTCCCTAGGTCAACGAGTACACGCCATTGCTTTTTACCTGGTTGAACGCGCCTTCACGGGAGAGCCAATGCGATACCTAACCCCACGGTGAAAAAAAAACAAGGTGGGAAGTTGGAAAACAGGAGGTGTAATGATTAGAAAATTTCTTGGCTTGGGATTCTAACCCGTGCAGGGAATCCACAATAGGCCACCTTTGCCATTTTACACCGGTGCTTTGCGAAAACGCGTATTGAGATTTGGAAGTGGCTGTTATCTCTAGTCACGGGACACTGCACATAATGTTCTTACTCGTGCGTTTTTACTCTGCCTAATTATGAGTATCAGTGTTATCACTAATGTCTATATATGCTACTGGAAATAATTTGCAGCAGTGTATGACAATTCTTCCCTAAAAGAATAAACTAAATTATGCACCAGTTTTGTTTTCACCCCCTTTGCTCTTCGATTTCAGGAATCTCCCAAATTTCATGGTCGCAAGCTTGGCAGATCCATATTCAAATTTGCAGAGCCTGTCAAATGATTTTACAGGCACAGCAAATGCTAATATGGACATTATCATTGTTGGCTCAGTCGGGTGGTTCGAAATAACATTTTCATTGAAATAGCAGTGCTCATGTTTACACTGCACAATTTAGGTGATGTCAAATGATTTATAGATATTTTGTTTCTAAACGGAAGCCTTCTTTTTTTATACTGCTCAAAGTTTGGTATCTAGTGATCAAAATTACATAATTTCTTCCCTGTAACCTGCTCAAAGTTTACATTTTAGTGCTCCAAAATTAACATTTTGCTGCTCCTAAAATTGCTCCAATTTGTAATTCGGCTGCTGCATCCGTGATGTTGTTAAACAGTAGCTTTCAGTGATACTGTGCTCAATAAGCAAACAAGTTTGATATTCGGATATTCTTTTAGCATTTCTACTGATGCCCCCGTAATCTAACATGCACCTACCCAGTCTGACCAATATAACTGTTGGCGCATTACTGAGGAATCTTGTACACTACTCCTGTAACACAAAGAATAGAGGAGTTTCGGTGTTTCTGACCACGTTCACCTTTATTTTTGGTTTTGACTTTGGCCATGAGCTTAACAAGTGTGCTACTGCTGCCCAGCTTCTCGAGAGCCGTACATACCACTGCCGCATCATATCTGGATGCGACACTCTTAATTGTGCGCCATCCTGTGAACAAGTCTAGCAAGTGTTGTGTAATTTATGTACTAATAAGAGCTTGTATCAATAAAGAACTTGAACGTAGTGCAGCAGGCTAAAGCAGCTTTCATGATTTTTCTCACAGACTTCGAATTTGCTGAAATGTTTGATCCATCTGGCCACCTTTTCGCAGGATCTAGAGACCGCATAATCTGGAAACCCTGCTGTTGGAAACCTATAGATCTGAGCATAAACACTGCTCAATACGGTGTGCACATATGACTTGCAAACAGCCTCCTGTACCAAAGATGCAGCCAATCCATCTTTGATCTGATCGTTTAGGAATAAGCTAATGTGTAAGGCGAAAGAAGCTGTTGCGACCTGGGTCTGTACTGCCAACACACATGCATTGGTAAGGAATGAGACAGCTGCTCACATTGCGCATTTGTGATACATATCCGTTTTTTGCGCCAAGCTGCTTTAAGAGCATGGTAATCAAGAAAATTGCACCGAACTGCTCCGAAACAGCCTCGAAAACTAAAATTTTGATGCCTACCTCAGCTTCAGTATGAAGAAATGGCGAGTTTGACTAATAAGACGCACCCAATTGTGTTTTTTTCCACTTTCCAATTTTTTCGTGACAAAGGCTCCCACGGTGCCGCCACAATCTTTAGACTTTAGAAAATATGCGTGACCCCACAAAAATGTGCTGCCGTGCATCGAGCGTGCTGCTTCTACTAACAAGGCTGTGTATTCTGGCGCCACTGTCGGCTAGTAACAACCACCGAGCTGAGTGGCAAGCATAGCTGGGTTGACTCTCCGGTTCTCTGTCGTTCCTAGCGGGTTTCTCCAGGCATTGTGGCTTTCATGTTGATGCTGCTGCATGCGGTCCACTACGAGTACATTGTTTCTAACAAAAAATGCTTTTATGTGGGCTTGTAAACAAAGCCAGACGACAAGTCATTTTGATCCGTTAACACTTTTATGCAAAAAACTGGAAGAATACGGAGAAACTTTTCAGAAGTAATTAGCACCGACGCTTCTGCGTGACTTTTCTCAACACTTTCGGGACAGTCCAGTAGCAGTGAATCTTCAATGTATGGCTCAAGAATCAACTGTGATTGTCAACAATTTGTGCTTCAAGAAGGTATTTTACTGATATGTTTATGAAAAACGCCATTAATGAAGGCTTTGGGAATTTTATCCATGTGGAGTTTTTTAACGTGCACCTGGATAACCTTTAACGTGCACCTGGATAACGTTTTAACAAATCAAATCACATGAGCTTTAAACATTTTCGAATTCAGTGAATAAAATGTGTTCGGGCGTTAGAAAAATATTTTGTGCCGTGGCGTGAGCGCATTCATTACTCAATGCATGAGTGCCAAAAAATGGAGGCTGTGCCCCCCCACACACACACCTTTCATAGTCTCACTGCTTCCTACAAAAGAAAAGTTATTGGCACGAGAAAATGGCTGGGGACAGCCAATTTTCAATCCAATGCGTATGCGGCATATTGCGTTTTGAAGAGATGGCTATCGACACCCTCATGCGGAGGGCGCTGTCGCTGTAGAAAAACAAATATATTTTACTCGTGCACAAAAGCAGGGAGCGAGCGGGCGCCTATAGACCGGCCGTAATCTACCATCCATTAGTTAATATTGTTCCCTTCACCATTCATCAGGTAATCGTGCATGTACGGAAATACATACTGCCAAACCATCTGATACCACTGTCCCGATTCATCTTGTTGGCATTACTTAAAGGAGTACGGAGACAAATTTTGAATATTTAGGAATTGTTGTTCTATAGAAGACGATTGGTTTTAAGAAGAGAGTTCGTGTTGGTGGGAAAGCATTGCATATGTTTTTAATACCTCTATTTTTAAAAGACACTTTCAATTTTGATACTAAGTGGGTGGCTTCCCTGTGACATTACAAGACAGTGTGACGTCGCAGGAACTTTGCAATTCGCTACGTACAAATGGCAGATAAGCGATCTGCTCATGGTACATGTAAACCATAAGTGCATTGTCCCTAATGACCATGACAGTGATTTTTGTGATTCAGGCTGCATGAAAACTTCGTTTGCAAACTCTAAGGAACCTTGTTGACTCGTCACGATAATGCCCACTCCTTTGTTCCCCAAATATCTGGAACGAAAAACTATAAAATCCAAGTAACTATCTTATGCATGTTGACCGACTCTTGTGTGGTAAGTGGTAATACTACTTGCATACCGAGGAAACTAAAAGTGTCCCTTTTGCGAGGTCTATAATTGTCTCGTTACACTTTTAAAAACGTTAGAACCAAGAACATTTTTCGCGTATTAGTGAAGTATAATTTCTCAATACAGGAAATATCACTTGTAGCATGAAACGACGCTTGGTAAGCGAGATAATGCCGAAAAAAAATGTGGGCGGAGATGCCACCTTGATCTTTTCGCACGAAACCACGTGACATCATAAAATTCAAACGCGTGTACTGGGTCTTATGTAAATAAAATTCATCAAAATTAAGTACACTGTCATCTGTCGGTGTGATAGACCTAAGATATGAAGTTTCAGATATATTCATCAAACCAACGTTGCGAAAATACAATACATTTTTAAAATTTGAGCATCATGAAATTAAAATTTAAACTTCAACCCTAATTTTCTCCGCTTATAATTAACTTGTGGCATGAGAGGTGTCAGTGTGCAACATGTCCGTCTAAACTGAGACATTGGTTCTCTTTAGTGTACCTTTAAGAAAATATTGCCAACTGCTGCTGCAACAACAGTCATTGCAAACACTGCTTTGAAGTAATATTTGATATTATTCAATAAAACATCGAAGTTTCACTCACATTTTAGTCTTATCACTTCGTTGAACTTGGCCTTGTAGTTGAATTTGTGCTGTAGCGCCTCAAAAAGCAGTCATGAGTACTCTTTAGGGCATGGCGTAGCGTTATTATGATCCTTTTTTCGTGCCCCGTTCAGTGGCTATCATGATATTTCAGCGGCAGAATGATCCGAAGACGTGCAGTAAATTTAGCTCAGATGTCGAAGACCTTTACTGCTGTGAATTGGGGTTACTTTGTGACAGATTTTTCATGTTTTTTCTCTTGCTGGAAAATCGTCAGTATAGAGGCAAATGAATAAAGGCAGAACGTTTATAAAACTTTCCCTCGCACTACGGAGTGTCCTACTGATCCGCATTTTTAATACGAATGGCTCTATTGAGGTGGGGAGGTCTGGTGGGGCAAATGACTCTACATCGTGTGGGGCAGCTTTGTGACAAAGTTGTTTTTGGCTGAATATGATTAGGAAAAATGGCTAGCACAAAGTTACACTATCAAAAGTTAATTTGAGTTATCTACAACTGGTCTCTGTTCTAGCAACCTCACAGTTGTATGAAAATCAATTCATACCAGTACCTACTCAATCAAGATGTTTTACCTCAAAGATACCGTGTTTGCCTAGTGGATTCCATTGAGTGCAAAATGGCGTCTTCACAGTCCGCCCATCTTGAGTTTTTTAGGGTCCTCCCCATATGCTGATGATGTGCCTATCATGTTTGACTTCTGTCACTCATCCCAGCTAAAGGGTCGTTCAAAGTTTGCTATGTCGAAGTTGTCCTTCTCAAAGGTTTTTTCTATGGAACCCGCAGCATTGAATCCTAAACGTTGCTAGTATAACGAACCAGCGCTGGAACTTCGGCCATCCTGGCGGTGAGAGTGCGCACTTCTCACCTGCTCCCGCAGACGGGAGTGGTGGCTGGTAGGGATGGTGCGTGCGCGCATCGCCTTAGGAAAACCAAAGGAGTGGCTACTTGGGCTGCTAGGTATTGCATTTTTTGAGAGAAATATACTTCCTCATTGCGCAGAAAACGTTTCAGAAGGAAGATATGGCAGAGAGATAGGACAGAGCGCACACTTACAGCCACTTTTGTTGCACAGATGGTGGGAATATATTTACGGTCAAAAGGGCGAGGAGATCACGCACAGAAGAAAGTAGAAATGATGGCGCACGCACCAGAACACCTTATTCCAATCTTAAAATGACAACTTAACTGGAAAGATACCTGTCAATTTGTCGAATAATGATTACAGGTATCTTTTCAGTTAAGTTGTCATTTTAAGACAGGAATAAGGTGGTTTGGTGCATGCGCCATGATTTGTCCTTTCTTGTGTGCGTGATATACTCGCCCTCTCGACCGTATATATATTCCCGCCATCTGTGCAATAAAAATGGCTATAAGTTTGCGCTCTGTCCTATCTCTCTGCTTTATCTTCCTTTTCCGATGGAGGCGAAAATGGTGTAGGCCCATATGCTCAGATTTGCGTGCACGTTAAAGATTCCCTGGTGGTCGAAATTTCCGGAGCCCTCCACTACGGCGTCTCTCATAATCATATGGTGGTTTTGGGACGTTACACCCCACATATCAATCAATGTACAGAGAGGAAAACATTATGTACCACAGTGGGTCACGCTTTTAGCGAGAAGAGCCGAGGCGAGCTGTGGCCCAGAGCGCTGCAATTTCTGTGTCGGTTGCTACCGCCCGATTTCCGTATCAATAGACCTGCTGTACAAGTATACTGCTTACGCCAATAATTCTCGTTTTAGAGTGGTGGAGGTGCGGGGTGAATCAACCTGGAACTCCGCAACAGGAAACTACCTGCCATCCTAGAAATGGCTCTTGAAAACGCCCAGCAAAGTACGACCCAGCCTCGGATGGTCATCGTGCCCCCTAAATTACGCGTGCGTGATCCACCTTTATTCGACGGTACCGATGAGCAAGACGTAGAAGATTGGCTGTCGACATTTGAAAAGGTAGGCGCAAGCAACAAGTGGGACGACCCTTCAAAGCTGCAATATGTACCCTTCTACCTGAAAGGGGTTGCGAGTCTCTGGTTCAACAAACAACACTCAGAATTCGCCACTTGGTGTGCTTTTAAGCTACGCATTACCGATGTGTTCGGTCGTCCCGAGTTACGCAAGCTTCGTGCCGAACAGCGCCTGCAGGAACGCGCACAGCTTCTATGGGAAGGCTTCACAAGCTACATCGAGGATGTGCTCGACTTGTACAAGCGCCTTGACGCTTCAATGATAGAAGCAGACAAGATCAAACAGATCTTGAACGGGATAGACGACGACGCCTTCCAGATGCTGCTGGCTAAGGGCCCACGTACCGTGTCCGAACTCGCCACTCTTTGCCAAAGCTTCAAGGAGTTGCGCAAACAGTGGGTCATCACACGGCGGCCAGCGGCTACCAACGAAAGTCTCGCGACATTGACCCTCGGTAGAGACCACAACACAATAATGTCGGAAATCAAACGATATGTGCGCGAGGAGGTGGCCCTACAACTTTCGTGCCTGACGTATCTACGGGCAACGGAACCCTCTTCTGAGCGTCTCAAGCCCGCCATCAGGCAAGTAATACAGGCGCAGGTCTTCGAGGCCCTTCCATCCGTCTCTCAGACAACACTTGTCACCGCGCCATTGACATATGCTGCTGTCGCTGCTACTCCACCACGACCTCCGCTTTGGCCGACACAACAGCCTGTACGAGCACCAACGACGCCATTTGCAGCAACCCATTTGCAGCAAGGGTTTCCGTTATTGCAGCGCTATAACGGAAACCCTCTGCGCACAGTTGACAATAGCTCAATCTGTTACGCATACGGATATCCAGGTCACGTGGCGCGCTTCTGTCGCCGGCGCTTTGCAACGGGCCCGGCTGCAGCTTCGAGGTACTTTGACTACTCTGTCCCGACCCCGTACAATGCGCAACGAAAACTGCCCCGTCAATTCGATCGACAATCAGTGCAACGTGAACCGTGACCAAACTAGACCACCACCCTGCTGCCGACTACCGACCATTCAGTCCCCGTCGCTCATTCTCACCACGCCGCTACCATTCTCCGGCTCCTCTGCGCCGCCGACCGAACCCCGTAGAGACGGAAAACTGACTGCCGCAGCTTCGGAGGCACGAGCTGCGAAATCATCACCAAGTAGAAGTCCTCGCCCGTTCCCAACAAACGTTCTGGAAGTGTTTGTTGAATGTCTCCGAACTCTTACGCTTGTTCACACCGGTTCCGCCGCATCTGTGATGAGTCGAAAACTCTGCCGTTCAATACAAAAAGTAATGATGCAGCCTTCCCACGTTTTGCTAAATACCGCGAGCGCGCAACCAATTTCACCAGTTGGTGCATGTACGGCGAGAGTAATCATTCAAGACGTCCTGTACCACATTGAGTTTCTCGTGTTGACCACTTGTTCCCAGGACGTGATACTTGGATGGAATTTTTTGTCACGCCACCATGCCGTAATTGACTGCGCTCGCGCGCAGGGGAAATTTTCCGTATTTTCTCATGCATCATTTACCGACAATGAGTGTACTCACCATGGCAAGCTTCTCGTTGCTTCCAACATAGATGCTCCTCCTCTTAGTGCCAACTTTGTCCCCGTCAATCGCACTGAAATGTCTGGCTCTACCGTTGTGTTCTCCCCATCTGAAGTTTTCATTAGCTGCTACGGTACGCCTCTGCAGTACGCCGTTCTTCCACCTCACCAAGATACTTCCGGAATTGTCGTTTGTAATCCTAGCTGATGCCCTCTCACTCTAAGAGCTCAGGAAACACTGGGCTATGTTCTTCCTGTTCATGAAATTGTTATTGTGCCTATTGAGTCCCACAACCCTGGCCAGCAACTTCAACTGAACGCTGTTTTTCCTATGTTTACGCGAGATGACTACTCCTCGGATATCTTCAGTCGCTCCATCGACAGCAAGCTTTCTCCGGATCAACGGGACCAGCTAATAACCCTTCTGCATGAATTCTGAAATTCATTTTACCTTCTTCAAAAGGCACTGAGTCACACTAACGACGTCGCTCACACAATCTACACTGGAGCGCAACCTCCTTTGCGGCAACGCCCCTGCGCGTATCACCCAAGGAACGAATTGTAAATGCAGAGCAGGTGGACGATATGTTTCGGCGCGGTGTCATCACGCCATCTTCTAGCCCTTGATCTTCACCTGTTAGGCTAGTGAAGAAACGGGGCGGTTCGATTAGATTTGGTGTCGACTACCGGCGACTGAACTAAATTACACGGAAAGACGTATACCCCATTCACCGCATTGACGACGCTATCGATTGCCGACGAGGTGCGGAATTCTTTTCTTCATTGAACTTACGTTCAGGTTACTGGCAGGTTCCGATGGCAGAATGTGACCGTCCAAAAACAGCGTTGTTTATGCCAGATGGCCTATACGAATTCACAGTTATGCCATTCGGTCTGTGCAATGCACCTGCAACGTTTGAACGAATGACGGACAGCATTTTACGCGGCCTTAAATGGCAGATATGCTTATGTTACCTTGATGATGTTATCGTATTCTCTCCTGATTTCTCTACCTACGTCGACCATCTGCGCACAATTCTTCAGTGCCTTACTAAAGCAAACCTCCAACTTAACCTAAAGAAGTGCCGGTTCGGGGCTCGCCAACTTACTATACTTGGTTATGTTGTGTCAAAGGATAGGATTTGCCCCGACCCGGACAAACTTCGAGCCGTAGCCTACTTTCAGAATCCTACTTCACTAAAAGAACCTTGGAGCTTCATCGGCTTGTGCTCGTACTTTTGCCGTTTCGTCCACAACATTGCATCAATAATAGCTCCACTTACAGAACTACTGAATGGTCCAGCTAATCTTTCTAACTGGACCCCAGCATGTGACGAAGCCTTCCTTACACAGCACCGCCTGCCCACGTCACCACCCATTCTACGCCATTACGACCCAAGTGCCCCCACTGAAGTGCACACAGACGCCAGTGGCGTTGGCCTGGGAACAGTACTCGCGCAACAAAATCCCCGTATTCTAGAGTACGTCGTCGTATATGCAAGTCGCGCACTCACGAAAGCAGAAATGAACTACTCAGTAACTGAGAACGAATGCCTCGCAACGGTTTGGGCGTTAAGCAAGTTTCGTCCTTACTTGTACGGACAGAGTTTCAACGTTGTAACAGACCACCACGCACTTTCTTGGTTCGCATCGCTAAAAGATCCTTCAGGCCGCCTTGCACGTTGGGTTCTTCACCTACAAGAATTCGACATTCGTTTTGTCGAAACGAATGTCGAAAACACTCTGATGCGGACGCCCTCTCACGATCACCACTGAAATCCAGCGCAGACCTGCATTCGAACGCAAACTTCCCCATCGCTTCCATCTCCGTCATAAGCATGTCGTGTGAACAGCGGAAATACCCATGGATAACTTCTCTCTTAAACATTATTTTCGACTCCTCAACGTCTGCATACCCACACGCTCTTTGCCGCGAAGCCACAAATATCGAGATACGGGACGCGCAACTGTACTGCAGAAACTACCACGCGGATGGTCGTAAATGGCTCTTGGTTATACCACGGCACATGCGATCTGATGTTTGTGCGTATTTTCATGCTGACCCACAACATGCTCACGCTGGTGTGTTAAAAACTTATCACCGGAGCCACCAGCATTACTACTGGCGTGGTATGTACACCTTTGTACAAGAATATGTTCGGTCGTGTTCATTATGCTAACGGCGAAAGACAGCGGCCCATTCAGCCGGAATATTACAGCCTCTACCGTGTCCGGCGCGCTCTTTTGACCGCGTTGGAATCGATGTATATGGTTCCTTCAATTCACTGCCACAGGAAATCGATGGATCATTGTCGCTGTCGACCATCTGACGAGGTATGCTGAAACAGCTCCAATACCTACGGCTGGTGCACGTGACGTAGCCAATTTTGTCTTGCGACGCTTCGTACTGCGTGATGGGGCACCACGTGAACTACTGAGTGGTCGAGGGTGTGTCTTTTTATTTTAAGTTTTGCAACTCCTTCGGGCATGCCGCGCGGTTCACCGCACCTCTACAGCTTACCACCCGCAGACCATTGGTCTAACTGAGCGCTTCAACCAAACGCTAGGAGACATGCTCCCCATGTATGTCGATTCCGACCAATCGAACTGGGATATTATTCCCCATTGTAACCTATGCGTACAACACCACGACGCAGTCAACCACATGCTTTTCGCCTTTCTTTCTTTTATATGGGTGTGAGCCGTGCTCCACCCTTGACACCATTTGGCCGTATCGTCCCGACGTCTCAGAGTTTAACCCTCTTTCTGAAATTGTGCACCACGCCGAAGAGTGTCGTCAGTTGGCCCGATCATTTACCTCGGAAAAGCAAGCACTCAAAAAAGACCGCCATGACCATGACCAGAAAGTGGAGACTTTCGCCGCGGGCTTGCTCATCTGGCTCTGACTGCTCTTCCGCTCCCCAGGTCTGTCCTCCAAATTTGCCCCCAAGTTTCACGGTCCTTATCACGTCGTCGAACGTCAATCTAATGTCCCATACGTGATCGAACTGGTCAGGCCATCTACAGACAGGCGACGCCTTGGTCGTGAGACTGTCCACGTGAGTCGTCTTATGCTCTATCACGACCCACTCCTAATCTCGTCACCTTGACTTGCCAGGATGAATCGTCTTCGTCGCCGGGGTATTGTAGAGAGGAAGAAGATTATGTGCTGCAGTGGGTCATGCTTTTAGCGAGAGGAGCCAAGCGCGAGCTGTGGCCCCGAGCGCTGCGATTTCTGTGGCGGTTGCTGCCGCCCACTTGCCGTATCAATAGACCTGCTGTACAAATATACTACTTACGCCAATAAACCGTGTTTCAAATATTATATCTTCCTTCATAAACGTTACCTGCGCACTAAGGAAATATATTTCTCTAAAAAACAAAAACAAAAAGCGCTGGTGGTAATGCTGCGCATTCAAGTGCAACAGTATGTAAAAAGAAGGACGTATAGAGGAAAGGGAGAACGTAGAAAGAGGAGGCAGCGTTGCATCTAAGTGGTCAGCCAAGCAAAGTTCTGCTCTCGCTCTTCTTTCTGATGCTGTCGGGCTCGTTTCTAAACCGGATGGCACGTGTCTGCTATAAAATTCGTATATGACAGATTTCCTGGCTCTCCTGTGATTCTCGCGGGCGACTTTAACTATCCTGGAATTAACTGGCGGACGGGCACAGCCGATAGCGGCGCAAGGATAGCTGAATGTAAGGACTTTCTTGACGTGATTTCGTCTTACGGTTTAAGCCAAATAGTTTCTATGCCAACACGGGGGGATGCTATCTTGGATCTTGTGCTTACCACCGAACCGTCAAACATGTCTGTTAATGTGTTAGACTGCATCAGTGACCATAATGTCATCCATTGTGAATTCAAGTTAACGCGTAAAGAAAGCGTGAATGAAAAGAAAACAATTTATGATTACGCACGTGCAGATGTTGAAATGATCTATAGCGAACTCTCGTCCTTTTGCGTAGAATTTTTCAACGGCATGCAGCATCGCGACAGCAATGAGAACTGGATGATCGTCTGTCACAAGCTAATCGAACTCAAAGAAAAATACATTCCAAAAATACACATATCTGTGTCTACAGGGAGCGCTTGGTTTACCTCCCACGTGAAGCGATGCATTAACAAGAAGAAGCGCTTTTATTCAAGAGCTAAAACCTTGCAATCTGACGATGCCTGGAAGGCTTATCGCGAACAGTCGCAGTTATGCAAAACCGAAATTGAGGCAGCAAAAGACAAATTTTTCAACCATGACATCTCCAACATGTTAACTGTCAACACAAAAAAATTCTGGAAAGTAATAAACCCCAAGCCGTCGTCTTCATGTTTCATATCGATAATGCAAGGCAACGAGTTCCTCCCGCCCTCTGAAGTCGCTACTGCGTTCAATTCCTTCTTTTGTTCTGTTTTTTCTCGTGAGCTTCCTATTACCGACAATATTCACCTCGGCTCCGTTACCTCCATCATGGAGGACATCGTGATCACTGAAAAGGGAATCGAAGCTGCTATTGATCGTCTTTCTAGCAGCTCTGCTCCTGGTCCAGATGGTATTTGTCCTAAACTGCTAAAGTTAACTAAACCTGTTATTTCTCCCATTTTTGCATGCCTTTTCCAGCAATCGATTCAGTCAGGATGCGTTCCTGACGGATGGAAAGTTTCTAAAATAGTACCAATTTTTAAATCCGGAGACCCGTCATCTGTCACCAACTACAGACCAATCTCGCTGACCAGTATACCATGTAAATTATTAGAGCATATCATATCATCGGCAATCATGAAGTACCTAACAAAGCACAACCATCTTTTCAGCAACCAGCACGGCTTTCAACAGGGTCGCTCCTGCGAGACGCAGTTATTCGAGCTGGTCTCTGACATTTACGAAGCTGTTAATGACTCATCGCAAATAGATGCCATATTTATCGACTTCGCCAAGGCGTTCGATAAGGTAGCTCATAACCGTTTATTACAAAAACTTCGCTATTTTAATATACATAGTCAGGTTGTGAATTGGATAAGGAATTTCTTAACCGACAGGTACCAATTTGTAACTGCCAATGAATTTTCTTCCTCACGATCACTGGTCAAGTCAGGGGTGCCTCAGGGCTCTGTATTGGGGCCTATTTTATTCCTGTTGTATGTAAATGACATCAGCAATAGCATTTCATCTACAGTTCGATTATTCGCAGATGACTGCGTAATTTATAGACGAATAACTACCACCTCTGATAGTGACGCTTTGCAATCTGACCTTGCGAAAATTGCAGTTTGGTGTGAACAGTGGCAAATGGAGATAAATACTTCGAAAACTAAGGCTGTATCCTTCACTAGAGTGTCTAATCCTAAGCTTACTCATTATTTGATAAATGACTCAGTCATCGCGCGTGCGCATACAATAAAATACTTGGGAGTTCATTTATCTTCTAACATTTCATGGAGTGACCACATCGAAGCAATCTGTAGCAGTGCATGCAAAACTCTTGGTTTTATCAGGCGTAACCTTTATTTGGCAAACAAGTCTACTAAATTATTGGCCTATGCGACGTTGGTTCGCGCAAAACTAGAATATGCATCTTTTATTTGGAACCCGCACCAGTCTTATCTCATCAACAAACTCGAAGCAATTCAAAATAAAGCAACCCGCTTCATTACCAAAGATTATTCACGAACATCAAGCATAACTAACCTAAAAAAATCTCTGAATCTAAGCACCCTAGAGAATAGAAGAATCATAGCACTTCTATCTCATTTCCACAAACTTTATCACTCATCATCATCGTTCCGCGTACGCCACATCACGGCCGCCCATCGTATCTTTCCGCGCCTGGATCATCCCTTTAAAGTACAACCCGTTTTTGCTCGAACAAACTTCTTAAGTAAATCCCCCCTCTTTCTCGCAATATATCACTGGAACAAGCTACCTGCCGACGTCGTTTCTTCCCAAAATCATGAAGATTTCATGAATAAACTTAAAAGTTATTTTAATGAAAGTTAATATTGTTCTTGTGCATATCTGTTTTGTTGTACTTGTTGTCGTTGTTCTTGTACGCGGTATTTCAATGAACGTGAATTATCCTTTCTTTGCATCCTTTTGTTGTTTTGAACACTGCGAAAATTTTCCTTAGAGTTTTGTTGTCCTGTTCTTTTCTTTTTTTTTTGTTTCTTTTTTAGTAGTACTTTCTTTATTCCTCCACGTAGCATCTCTGTACTGTTAAGTAATAATATCTCTACATATGTATGTGCATATTTATATCAATCGTTTGTATTTGTTATTCAAATTATACACTGTAATTGTAACAGCTTTATTGTGCTACAACTCCCCTATGTAATGCCTACCCAGGCCTTTAGGGTACTTGAATAAAAAAAAAAAAAAAGACAGCCATCAGTAGAAACCAGGGCCAAACAATCGAGTTTAAACTGTGTTTTGCCGGAAATGAAACGAACATATTATGCAACAAACGGCATCGTAAACTTTTTCTTTGTCTGGCCTGCTGAGCGTTGAGTAGTGAACTTCAAGAATAACGAAGTTTCCATGCGTCCGTTCATTTGACTTTCACCACCAAACTCTATCTGGTGCCATCGCGTCAAGTGAACGGAACGAGAGGCAGGTAACTGCGTTGCCAACAACACTTGTGTGGGGCCACGTTAATACGCCTCTGAGATGTTATAAAAGATACTCTTTCGGTGAAAACTCGATGCCGAAGTGCCTCGGTTTAATTTATTTGTGCAAAAGACAGGGTTCTTGTTAAGAACAAAGAAGTGGACTACTCAAGGCTCAGCTTTATGGAGCCATCCAATACGGTGAGCGTTTTTCTCACTTGTTGCCGTGGCTAAGTAACAATGAAATTTATGCGTTGCTAAAGAAGTATCAAATGTATTCGATGTTTACTTGTTGTTTGGTTCACCTAACACACAGTTTATTTTTTCCGCTTGCCTGTGTCGGCCTATAATAAACATGTCTGTTCAACATCGATAATTGCTAGGCTTTACTGTGCCAGCAAGATATCCTTCTGAGGCACGCTGTAGAGTGCGCACCAAGATTGTGACCGCTTGGGGTTCTCCAATGCGCACGTATCTTTTGGTTCACGGGTGTTCTTATATTTCGTCCCCATCGAAATGCAGCCATTGTGGTCGGAGCTCCATCCCGCACTATCTAGCATAAGACCGCGACACCACCCATGCTATGCTGTCACAGTGGCGTGCTTGATCAACGTCCACGTACATACATACCGCAGACAGGGTGTACATATGCCACCAGAAAAAAAGTGATGCCGCAGCCACTACTTATTCGTTTTTTTTACTACAGAAGTGCGAAGTGTAGTATCGTCACCACATGGGCATAAAATCCGGTACTACCATAGCAGAAAATCCCAACCAGAAAATGATCACGAGGAAGTTGCCATCACTGCACCACACTGTCTCTTCAATGTCAAATGCATATATGCAGTCCGCTTTGCAGAGCTTCTGTTCGTTTTCAAGTGCAATTTATGTGAGAGTAGCCTTCAGACAGTTTTTTAAAACCACAGTGCAGTATTACTGGCGCAATGGCTTTTAGAGCTGTTCGTTCCAAAATGAAATTCGGCAGCACAACGCCTGCGTGCTCTCTCTGCAGTCGGTCGTCTGGGCGCGAATGGCTCAGTTCTGTTGCGACTCTCTGTCAAGTGCTGTTTTTTCGGTGAGTCACTTATCCCGTCCTGGTCTCCTATGAAACAATGCAAGTTTAAAAAATGCACGTGAAAATGCATGGATCAATGCAAGTGAAAAATGCATGAAAAATGCATGGATCAATGCAACTCTCAAAAAGCACGTGAAATTTCAGAGGTTTATTTAATGTGAAAATAACATAGAAAACCACATCAGCACATCTTTTATAGCATCTGGAGATACCATATTAAAATTAACAAAGGAGCCTTGCAATACTCCACAAGTGTTGGTGCTGAAATTGCGTTTGCATAAATTCTTTCATCTTGTGTTGTCTATCTTGTGGTCAGTCATCCTCTTGTGCAGTATTAGCATATGTGCGTTCAAGAATAATCCAGAGGTTAAAGTTCGCGTGGTCGTGCGTCTTAATGTCCCGTTATAAATTTATACAGCCATAGGATATAGCTGCAGACTAGTTCACCAGCACTATGCCCATAGAGCCTTGCTGAACTCGCCTCCTAGTTTGGGCTGCATTACTGAACAGCAGTAACTTGAAAAGCTGAACTGAAAAATAAATGGTTTGACTTGGTATATTTAGAAATAAAGTTACAAAAATTGGGTTCTGGTATTCTTATTTAGAGATTGCTTGTGTGCGCAATACTTGCACTGAGCAGTTGTTTTAGTTATTTTTTTAGCTAATACTTGATGGAACAGCCTATTTTACAATTTCTCGCTAAACCGAAAGGGAATTTGTATATAATACTAGAAAGTAACTAGACTTGTGCAGTTTTATGGTCTACATGAAGGGAGGGTAATAGGAAATGCAAGAAAAAAGGCGAAAATGGACGATTTAGTGGAATGGTCTGTTGTTTCCACACTAGTCATTCAATGGTCAGTCGCCTTGAAGTATACTACAGCGTGAAGCTCGTACGAGGCTGCTATAAGCTGCTAGGGGAAGATCCAGGGGCATAATGTGAAGTTTAACTGCTGAGGAATGCCACTGGGAAGAAGCTCATAATAATAACGGTGGAATATTGGCAAGCCAATGGTAGCCGATATTTGTCGTAAAGCAAATGCTGGCGTATAAAAGGCACTGTATTGGCAGCAAAGTGGCTCGAGAATGCTCCCATGCTGGATTTATGCTGGGCAACTACGTCGGTGAAAGGACAGGGCCTTCATTGGCATGTGTAGAGTGGGCCGGTATCGGCTGGATATTGGCATATGAACGGCTGAACGTGGGCCCCTGGTCGGCTTGAACATCTGTTCTACATCAGAAGAAGCTGCACTTAACCGAGATGTCGACATTGGTGCAATATTGCGGCCGACGTTAGCCGCTACGGGTCCAAGATTGGTCTAACGCCAGTGTGCTGCCTGGAGCTGAAGCATTAAAGGCTGTAAATGACAAGTTTTGGAATTGAGTTTCACGACAGTGTTTTAGAGTTTAATGTAGTGCACCAGTTATTGCTTTTAGTTATTTATAGTATGTGCGATGTTATAAAGGTTCTAAAATGTTGTGCATTTGTCTCGTGTAGTCCGGTTAGTGCAAAGAGAACAGATTGAATGGGTGCATTCAAATGTTTTCTATTGTCAGATTCAGTTTATGTCACAAAAAGAAAAGTGCGTTTTTTATATTATCAAGTATTATGGAATTCTCTCGCCTAAAGGATGAAAACGAATGCTTCCTAAACCTACTTTCTTACTGAAATGTCTTGTTGACTTGTTTTATTTTTGCACCGGTCGGTAACAAATAGTACAACCGTTCACCGCTAATGGTACGCGCGATCCCTTCTGCGCACTAAATGCAATGGTTCAAGCGTTCTCTACTGGTTCCCCGAAGAGAGAGAAAACGGTAAGATTAATCCCTTTGTTGGCCTGTAGTGGTCACTGCAGAAAACACGGTCTTTAAATCCTTGTAAGAGAAGTAGCCATTCAGCAAAATGCTTATAATAACGAGTGCGCCAAGACTCTCTTGAGTGAACGGCTCAGCGGCTCCCCGAGAGCGGAAAGGCGAAGGTCAGGCTCGCAGTGCCCCCAGAGAGTTGCGGTGGCAGGCAGCAACAGCCCCCCGTGCACAGGCTGTAAACAGAGCGCACGTCACGTACTCCAGTCCGGGCGTGGACGAGCGCACTCGTTGTAGGACGAGGGGTAGCCTCCGAGGTCGTGTCGCTGGTACCGGTGAGCGCATCTCTGAAGGAGCGTCCTTGATTATGGAGGTGTTGCGGCCAGGGGTACTAGCGTGCTGCAGGGCTTGACGGTGAGTCACGGTGGCGGGGGTTTAAGCTATGATGACCGCGGGCCTGCGATGAAGCAGCCAGGCTGGGCAGTGGAGCTCGGTTGCAGAGTGTTTCCCGCTGCAGTTTATGCAACGAAGGTGTGCTTTGCCCGATTTTGGGGCGCGATTATGCCGCAGTGCAGGCACCGTTCGTCTTGAGAGCAGGTGGCGGTTCTGTGTCCAAAGCAGCCGCAACGGGAGCGCTGAAGGGGCCGGGACTCTCGGGGTCGAATAGGGTGCCTTTGCTTGTAAAGTAGTATATCCAGCTACACGGTAGTCCCAGCGAAGGTGAAGGTGAGGCAGTTGCCTCTACATACAAAGAACATAAGGGGCACAGGTGAAGCAATGTTTTCGGCAAGGTCCTCAAAAGAGATCGCTGGGTCCACTCCAAAACCCATGCTAACACAGGTGTTTAGGTCTAGTTGTTTGGCTCGAACCTTGATCTCGCAGATCGTTTCAACCTGAAGTAGGGTGGTCAGATCGGCGATAGGGTGGGTGTCGACAGCAACAAAGTTGTGCCGCAAATTGTCCCTCACTCGCTGTGTAGCTGGAAACCCCGAAAGAAAGGCGGCAACCCTCGACGCAGCCAGGAAGTTAGCCTTCTTCCCGACGGGCTGATAGACGATGGCGGCCGCACATCCACTCGGAGGAAGGTCGCCAACAACGTGGGGAACGTAGGAACATGGAGGCGTGATTGGGGACACGCCGCGCTCACTATAGGCGGCCGCCGTTTCCTCGGCGGCCGCAGTTGTTGAAGGACAAGACGAGGAGGTGTTGCTGCCAGGGGGTATCCCTCACAGATAGCCATGGCCATGACAGGAGACGAGGAAGCTCCGGTGTGCGCCTTCGCTTTGCTCGAAGGTTGGGAGAGGGCGGCAGTGTGATAGCTGCTGACTTTCTGCGGCTGGCTTTTCTTGAAGCTTGCTGGCTTTGATTTCGCCTTCTGCTGCTATGTTGGCAGTGAGGATGATGCCTAGGCTGCCACGACGGCATCCTGCTGTGGTTTTTTTTTTAGGTTGCCTCGCTGAGACCCATATGTAGCCCTTAAAAGTGCTGCGTGCTAAGAGGGTGGAGTGAAGATCGGGTTATGCGCAAAAACACACGACCTTCTCAATTAAAATCTCATCCGCCTCTCTTTTTTGCATCCTCCCTCGCCCAGCGTCTCTACTTTGGGCTTGTAGGCTGAGAAAGGCATTCGTGGAATTATCAGTGCGCGGACGAGGCCACTCGAGGACCACGCCGTTCACGCAGTCCTCCTAGCTCGCAGTGAACCCTTGCTTATGTTCAACGAGATAACGAATCACTTGTGTTTGTCAAGATAATATTCCCCATCTCACACACTGGCTTGTGTAAGGCACGGGCAATAGATTATCACAAGCCCGTGCGTATCTTAACCAAGTTGTTCCGCATGTTATAAATGGCGTGAGACAGCCATCACATCGGGAAGACTTGCCTGTTAAGAATATTTGGTTGCTCGCCCGCTTTTAATCGTACTGTCACAGGTCCCGTTCATTAGGGAGGCGATCACTGGACTAATTTAAATTACTGAAATATTGGACCCCCAAACTGCACAACGAAAGCGCGGACAATTTTGAAGTGGTCCTATTTGGCGCGCCAGCGGACGCCGGCTGTGGCCAAAGAACAAGCCAGAGCCGAGAGTTGATAAACAAAACAAAATTATATTCTCACTTGTGGCAGATCAAATCTATACAAAAATATGTACACTTGACATAGTTGAATACGGTATGTCCCCAATCAAGCAACTTACTACAGAGTACAATCAGCCACACTCGAAACAACGGACACAAACTACAGTACGCACTACAATGCAGTTGCATGCATCAAACAACCAAGACACTTAAAGACTAAAGAGTTCGAAAACTTATTCAGTCCTAAGTCCTTGGAACAAAAGTCTGAATGATACTCTTCCGAAAATTATTCACTCAAAGTCCAGCGCTGTTGTTCTTCCGCTGCCCCCGAAGTTTCTCTTCCAGCAAACCTCGCGTCTTCAATTGGCCGCTCTCCAAGCACCAAACCTCTTCGCCGGTAACACGTCGGCTAGATAAAAGTTTTGTTGTACCATATGTATTGTGTTTGAACAAAATATCATTATAGAGCTTGTTTCAAGAAAATTCTGGTGTTGGTGTGCAGCGTCGTTGGCTGTGAGCAAAATATTATCTGCGTGACCCAAAGACCATTAAATAGATGAATAAAATATAAACCAAGGCAGCATCTGCTGCTATTCTAGATGCTGCCTTGGTTTTTCGTTGGAATGCCTGCGGAAGACGATGGATGCTGCTCTGTCGTCATCGATGCGCAATGCTGTGGAGTGCGCACTTTCTGGACTTGCTTCAGCAGGCGTGACATCACTGGCATGCAGTGTACAAAAGGGACAGCGCGAGAACATCGGCTTTAGAAGGCAAACGACTTGGCTGACGAGCAAGGTGTCTATAACGCCGTTGCTGCTATTGCAGATGCTGCCTTGATTTTTCGTCAGAATGCGTGCGGAAAACGACGGATGCTGCTCTTTCGTCATCGATGCGCAATGCTGCGAGAGTGCAAGCTTGGAGTGCGCACTTTCTGGGCTTGCTTCGGAGTGGCTGACGTCACCGGCATCCAGTCTACAAAATCGACAGTGTGAGAACATTGGCTTCAGAGGGCATGGCACTTGGCTAACAAGCAAGATGTTTAAAACGCCGTTGTTGCTATTGCACGTCAGTTACAGCTCTACGTATCGTAGTGATAATAGATGCTTGTTAGTTCTGCGTGCCCTCACAGATTCCATGCCATTTTGAAGGATTGTTGGCCAGTGCTGTTGCTGTTGATGGCTGGCGACGTTGAGGGGAACCCTGGCCCAAAGACTGGGGAACTTTTGCAGGAAATTTTTGATAACAAAAAGCTTTGGATAGCAAAATTGACGATATCAGCAAAGAAATTGCTGAAGTCAATGCTAAAACAGAAAAAATGCAAAGTGTGCTGTCGATGTTTCATGAAATGAAAGATAAAATGAATAAATTTGGGACCACCGTGCGAGAGCAAAATGATAAATTAATCAAACATGAAAAAAGAAGCACATGAAATAGTCTCTTAGTGTGTGGCCTCCCTGAATACGCGAACGAGTCTGCGCAAGTGTTAAAGAGACGCGTTGTGAATGACGTTTCTTTAAATGTTCTTAGCGTAGAAGTTACTACAATGGGAAGAGTTCTTCAGATCGTTAAAGTAAACCCGGATAAACCGAGACCAGTGATCTTGAGGTGTTACTACGACAAAGAAAAAGATACCATTTTGAAAAGCTGCAGAAACTTAAACGAGCTTTGATCAGACTAAGTAACTATTGTGCAAAGGAAACTGTGCAGATACGGAAGAAGTTATGGGAAATCGCTGCCACGGATAGGAAGGTAGGTGCGAAAGTAGTTCTCGTGCATAATAAACTTAAGATAAAAGGTGACCTATACGCATGGTATGACAACAGAGGCAAGCGCTAATTGCTTTCGGGCAAACCTGACACTGATAAAACGAAACAAAGTGAGCGCGCTGTATCAACTAAGTCAAACAAATCTGATAGCCCAGGCAGCTTTTTCGAGATACCAAGAAAATAGCTAGGATTGCTCCCATTCAATGCTCACAGTGTAGTGAACAAGACTACGCAGCTTGAGTACTTATTTCTCTCACACGATCCTCATATATTCACAATAACGAAAACATGCTTGCATGAAAATGTACCGAATAATTGTGTTGTACCTCCCAGTTACAGTTTAAATAAAAAAGACAGAGTCTCATGGGGTGGTGGGGTGTGTATAGTTGTTAAAGATTCTATAAATGCTTCAATGATTGATTTCAAAGTACCAGAGACGCTCTGTTGCAGATTGACTTGTGACAGTGCTGTTTTCTTTATTGGAGTTATATATCGGCCCCTCAGGCTCCCCTGAGTTCCTGAAATGCTTGAACAAGTTTTTTTCTTTGAGCGTGTAAATATAACACCAGCTTGGTAATGACTGGAGATTTGAATATTCTCAATATAAACTGGAAACATTTTTCGTACAGTGGTCGGGAACCAGTAAACGCTGAAAAAATGCTAGAAATTATGTTTACCGACATTCTGAAGCAAATAGTGCTCGAGGATACCAGAAATACGCCGACATCAAGGTCGTTACTAGACTTGGTGTTCCTATCCAATAAGTTAAACGATTACAAAATTACGGTGGAAGATGGTATATTGGATCAAAGAATGATCTGCCTTGAACTTCCTGTTCGAGCAACGCGATATGTGAACAGCTATACACAAGTAAAGGATAAAAACTATGGTAGGGTCAACGATACTTCAATTCTTGACTATTTGGGGGTCCAATTTGAAAACTTCGAGGCCACCTCTGGGTTGAAATCGGTAGAAGAGCTATGGCCAGCATTTAAATGTGTTACAAGTATTGCATAGACAATTATGTTCTATCACGTGTTAAAAAACAAAACAAAGAAGTCCTTAGATCACCAGACATATCACTCATATGAAAAGAAAAATTAAGAGACTGCGTAAAAAGAGCAAGTCACCAGGGGCTCTGAAAAATCTAATAAATGATCCTAAGCACGCTTTGGCTAAATAAAATACATTCTTTAAAAAACTCTGTGATTTCCTTAGACCTTCACCCGAGAAATTTTGGAGGTAATTTAGCGATAGGAAAGAAGTAGGCGACGAAATACATGTCGGTAGTGATAATATAACAAAAAAAAAGATGCGATAGCAAACCATTTTATCCATTTTTTTCAGTCTGTATTTAACCTGCCAGAAACTAAAGCAAATACGGAAGAAGCCTTAGTTTGTCCTACTGTTTATATGGAAACACTTGAAATAGCTAGGGTAGTATAGCAGCTAATCTTATTAGATTCGAAAAGTCGAGTGGGTCCGACGATATACCAACTGTATTTTTCAAGCGATATGCAGAATGGGTGTTACTGTATCCAACTAATATATTAAACAAATCTTATACAACGCACTCTCTGCCACAAGACTGGCGCACTGCATTCGTTATTCCTGCTTTCAAAGGCAGCGATCGCAAACTGGCAACAAATTACCGCTCAGTATCACTTACTTCCGTTGCTTGCAAAGTGTTTGAACACATTTTTGCAAAACACACACTGCATTTCTGGATCAGAACACTTTGCTGAACCCTTACCGGCATGGCTTCACGACGGGGTTTTCAACCGTGACCTGGTTAATTGAAAATATTCATGATTTTGAAAGTGCTACAGGTATAAGACAAGAAGTTGATGTGATATGTGTGGATTTCACGAAAGCGTTTCATAAAGTATCCCATATCCAATTATTCGTCAAATTACGTCATGCAGAAATAAATAACCTTGAAATAAAATGGATTGAAGTCTCACACATATTACGCCGGTAGGAAAACCGGATTGTCAATTCTCACAACCCTTGGCGGTACTTTCGCAAGTGCGGCAAAGCTCTGTGTTGGGACTAATATTGTTTCTCCTGTACATCAATAATATGAGTAGTGTGGCAAAAGAGGGTGTTCCTGTTAAATGTTTCGCAGATGACTGTTTAAATTATGCCGCATTTACCAAACTAGACGGCTAAATCAAAATGAAGAACTCTTTGCAAAACATTGATAATTGGTGTAGGAAATGAAAATTGGCAATATATTATTCTAAATATACATTTACACATATCAGCAAAAACAAATCAATCGATTTCTTTGTGTAAGCATTGGTGACAACTTGTTGGTAAATACGACCCAGGTCAAGTAACTTGGGGTAACAATCACGCAAAAGTTATTATGAAATGAGTATATAAATAACGTTTGCATGAAAGCCTATCAAAAGTTATATTTATTGAGGTAGAAGCTGCAAGATGCATTGCGCGACGTAAAACAAATTGCATACACCACCTTCATTAGGACAGTATTAGAATATTCATTCATTGTTTGGAGTCCCCATCAAGTTACTCTTAAGAAGAAGCTAGAAAAAATACAGAGACTAGCGGCGCGCTTTATATTTTCAACGTACCGAAGGAAGGAATCAGTTACACTGATTTTATGGAGATGCAACCTAGATCATCCTGAACTATGTAGAAATAAATATAGGCTGAAAGTATTGTTTCAAATGATGCACGATCAACCTAAGATAATTAAGCTCAAATATATACACTCTCCAGGCGAAAAAAATCCCCGAAATAACCACAATTGCGTCATAAAACCAAACTATACAAATACTGACACCTCTCGGTATTGTTTTTTCAGATGTCATAGAAATGTTTAATAAATTGCCGAACAAAATTGTTAACTTAAAAATTGTCACTGACTTTGAAAATGCCGTAAAAGCGCATTTACTTGATTGCTAAATTATTATTTTCAGTACCAAGTGATGTAGGTGACCTAATGTTCGTAGCATATATATTAAAAAATGACAGAATTTTGAATTGTTGCTAAATTGTTATTTGAATGTTCAGTTGTTAATTAATAGATCACCAATTTTCATGGTGAGTTGCCATGGTATTAACAAACTTTATGAAAATTGTACACTCTTTATGTGTGTGTTCTCGGTTATGACCTTCCATGAGGGTTGACAGTATTACAAATAAAAAATAAAAAAATAATAAACATTTCCTTGTCCAGGTGAGGATTGAACTCAAGTCGCTTGCGCGGCAAGCAGCTATTCAACAAAGTCACGCGTCTGCTTGAAAGTACAGCGAAAAATACCTTCCTGATGGGGCGCGTACCCGCTTCAGGCATAATTCCTCATTGGCGACAGCCACTACATGAACAATTGCCACGAAATTCCTCCCAACAGTTTAGCAGTTTCCACGCTTCTCAGAAGAATGACAAAAAATAGCATAGCGAGTGCTGACCTACTATCCTTGAATTTTTTATAGTAAACCATTTGTGGTCATCAAGCAAGTGTGCTTGCAGCAATTACCCGATAACTGTTTAGAAAGGGCTCCAAAAGGCCGATCTCCTAGGTTTTTGCTTTGACTGTGCTGCGCCTTCCGCGCTGGCTTGGCGTTTCTCTTTTTTTTTCGATCAAGCACATCTAGTTTTGGAGCTTGAAGTGCTTATGAAAACGACCTGCGCAAGAACGGCGTTAGGGCAAGCAAGGGTTTTGTAATAAATTCAATTTTTTTAAATGCGAAGCATTCCTTAGTGAACTTCGCCGATGAGCGTATCTGTCTGTCTCCCTGTCTGTCTACAACTTTTAGCGTTCCTGGCTGTTTGGAGTCTCGGATCTGTATCAAGTTTAATATGTCATAACATGACTAAATGACGAGCATGACTGACAAGTCATAACTGTGATAACATGAAAATCACGATATGAATATCACGAATGTCATGATTTTCATGTCACGATCTTACTGCTCCTGTGGTGGTTTTGTTCACATGACATAATACAAACGTAATATTGTTACGTGGAAAATAACAGCAGCCAGTCTGCAGCCACAACGCAGCTCACCGACAATGTCCACTTCTTCACTCTCATGCTGAGGCACATTACTTCGGTATGTCCCACTACGCCCTGTTCCAGTCAGCCGAAATCACGTAACAGAACCACCGGCGGCAAAAACGCCGACTTGGCGAGTTTACGGGGCCACAGCAGGAGCAGTGTGGTAACGCTTGAGCCTTGACACATGGACGATGTCCCGGGACAGCACAGCAGAAGAGGTTGATGGATTATCAGGGGCAATTTCTTATGTAGTGTCGGTCACTCGTCTAAGCACGCGGTATGGGCCCGTGAAACGAGAGATAAGCTTCTTTGAAAGGCCTGAATGTCGTGTAGAGGACCAAAGGAGAACAAGGGAACTTGTCGGAAAGTGTTCGTCGCGATGCCGCTCGTCGTAACGATGCTTCTGCGAGTCTTGGGACGCCATTAATCTGCTGCGGGCAAGCTGACGAGCATGGTCAGCTCGGGTAATGGCGTCGCGTGCATATTCAGAAGTAGACTGCGCAGCGGCTGGCAGGAAGGTATCCAATGGCAATGTTGGTTCGCGTTCAAACCGAAGGTAAAATGGCGAGTACTAAGCAGTGTCTTGCCAGGAGGAACTGTATGCGAACGTCACGTACGGTAGTGCAAGGTACCAATCACGATGGTCGGCCGAGACGTATTTTGATAGCATGTCTACCAGGGTGCGGTTTAAACGTTCTGTAAGCCCGTTTGTCTGGGGAAGGTACGATGTCGGGAGCTTATGTTGGGTAGAGCAGGAACGAAGAATATCGTTAACTACTTTCGAAAGGAACGTACGGCCTCGTTCTGTCAGCAGTTGACGAGGGGCTCCTTGTACTAAAATGAGATCGCGTAGTGGAAAATCAGCGACGTCTGCAGTGCAGCATGTTGGCATGGCTCGCGTAACTGCATAACGGGTCCCGTATTCTGTTGCAACCGCGACCCACTTGTTTCCGGAGGCGGATGTTGGGAAGGGACCGAGAAGGTCCAAACCAACACGGAAGAATGGCTCCAATGGGATATCGATGGGCTGAATATATCCGGAAGGGAGTCCCGACGGCTTTTTGCGACGATGGCAAATTTCGCAAGCGTTGACATAACGACGTACAGAGCAGGAAAGGCCAGGCCAGTAGAAGCGTTGGTGCACACGGTCATATGTGCGAGAGACACCAAGGTGACCCGCGATTGGCGCGTCATGGAGCTCGCGTAGGACTGTAGAGCGCAGTTGCTTTAGTATGACCAGAAGTAGGTCGTGACCTTTGGGCGATGAATTGAGCCGATATAAGGTGTGGTCCTTTAAGGTAAACATGCGAACAGAAGCGTCTTGCAGTGAAAATTCGAGCTGTTGTATTGGGCAGCTGATATACGAATTGCGGCGCTGCTCGTACCCGAGATGAAGCAGCTGGGAGATGAAAAGGACGCAACCCACAGAATTAGTGCTCGTAGGATCGCAGTCGGCCACAGGGTAGCGTGACAGACAATCCACATGTTTGTGCAGTTTTCCTGCTTTATACACTACGATGTGATATACTCTTGGAGGCGGAGTGCCCAGCGGGCGAGACGACCTGTGGGATCTTTGAGGGAGGCGAGCCAGCAAAGAGCGTGGTGGTCCGTGAGAACTTTTAATGGTCGGCCGTATAACTAAGGGCAAAATTTCGCGACTGCCTACACCAGCACTAGGCATTCGCGCTCTGTGAAGGAATCATTACTCCGAGAGGGACAGCAGCTTGCTGGCATAAGCTAGCACGCGATGCTGCCCACGTTGTCACTGAGCCAACACAGCGCCCATTCCGTAACCGCTGGCATCGGTGCGGAGTTCGGTCGGTGCCATAGGTTCGAAGTGAGCCAGAACAGGAGAGGAAGTGAGCAAAGTGGTCAGGTTGGAAAATGCTGCTGCTTTCGAGGGACCCCAGGTAAACGTCTCATCTGGTTTGAGTAAATCTGTTAGGGGCCGAGTGATTTCCGCGAAGTTATTGATGAACCACCAAAAGAAGGAGCAGAGACCAACAAAGCTGCGGACATCTTTGGCAGTTTTGGCGCAGGCAAGTCCTTCACAGCTCAAACTTTTTCTGGGTCAGGCTGTATGCCGTAAGCATCAACAATATGCCCAAGTATTGTAATGCGACGGCGACCAAACCGGCACTTGGATGAATTCAACTGAAGGCCGGCGAGACGGAATACATCAAGAATTTTTGATAGTCTCTCAAGGTGCGCTTCAAAAGTGGGAGCAAACAGGATCACGTCATCCAGATAACAAAGACACGTAGACCACTTGAATCCATGGAGCAAGGAGTCCATCATTCGTTCAAAGGTGGCTGGGGCATTATAAAAGCCGAAAGGAATGACTTTGAATTGGTAGAGACCATCGGGTGTTACAAAGGCCATCTTCTCTCGGTCCATGGGGGCCACGGCAATCTGCCAATAACCAAAACGAAGGTCGGTAGAAGAACAGTAGGCGGCACCATTGAGGCAATCAAGGGCGTCGTCGATTCGGGGCAGAGGGTATGCGCCTGTCTTGGTGATGTTGTCAAGGTGGCAATATTCCACACCTAAATCGCTACGACCCGTCCTTCTTTTAGCTAATACCACCCGGGATGCCCAGGGACTGAAGGATGGATCAATAATGTCCTTCGCTAGCATCTTGTTCACCTCCTTCTAAATTATGCTCCGCTCAAAAGCAGATACTCTGTAGGGATGGCGGTGAACAGGGTTGGCATCAGCTGTGTGTATGCGATGTTGGACAAAGGAAGCACTCTAAAAAGAAGGGGGAGCGAGAATGGAGAAATAGGCTCCGTTCCTCCTTCGGAGCAGCGACTTCCTCCCTTTCGGGGGCTTTACCTATCGCGCTCTCTCGCGGCAAGGATCAAAGGAGCAACGTTCCTTCTTCAGCGTTCAAGCTTCTCCTCACTCACGGGGGTCTTGCGCGCGTGCATGCGCACGCCAAGCCTAGCCGGCCTCGGCCAGTCACGAGCGATTGCTTTTACCTAAGATTGTTGTAAGCAATGCAGCAGTGACGTTTTCTTTTATTTTATTGGTGTAGAGTTAAAGGCTCTCTTTTTTTGACGTCAGGCACTCGCACGATGCTCCGCACACTTCCGTTTGTGTCTCATGTTGTTTTATACTGCCAATTTGTCACGAATACAAGGAGCTCTGCTTCCCAAGTAGTCTTGCTTTATCGACAACCTTAGAGTGTACAAAAATATAGATTTTTTCGGTGTCAACATACTTGATAAGCCCACGCATTTTTATTTTCGCACGGCACCAACAGCACTCATGAATTCAACGAGGCACGTAAAAAGCTTCACACTTAGTTTTTCAACATTCTAGGAAACCTGATACCACTCTACAGCCCATGCGTGAAAGCACGATCATATACAATCGAAAGAGTTATACGTGCCACTACCGCCATAGGGATGTTCTTTGCAGTTTACCCCCATTCGAATACGGCCACAGTGGCCGGAAGTCGAACATGCGTCCTCCAGCATTGTCACATGATACCCAATGAGGCTATGATACCACGGCCGGTGAAAGCATATAGGGAAACAGGCAGCGAAGTTTCACCGAGCATATATTCGCCAGACTAGGTTACAACAATCAAGCGTTTTAAACATCATCATAACTAAACCTCTGTGAAAAGTGAACCATTGACTTCTGTAGGTTAAATCAAATTCTCAATTGCATTCGTTTTGAATTGCCCAAGCCAGCACTGAGAAGTAGGAAGGAACTAGGCACGCGTGCAGTATGCCTTTCTCGTCCATGATCCTCCTTTGTCGTGAGAAACTGAACACAAAATGCACTTGTAGTAACAGCTGCGCACAGCAAGTAAGTACTAATGCTCACTCACCTTTGTGAAAAGAGTATTCCGAATCCAGAGTAATAACCACCACAGCCACAGCGCTAACAACAAAATTGTGGCACGCACTATGATTGCAAAATGACACGCGAGGCAAATCGCGAGAGGCATCTGAAGAAGAAAAGTATGTAGGCACAACATTCTATTAAGCTATAGTAAATTTGCGCACTGCAGCGATAGTTCCTTTACTCAAGTATTCGAGCTGCCGCGACGCTAACAGCCACGGTCATAGCTCAGGAAAAAGTACCGTAAGATGCGAGGTCATCGGTTATTTCTTACGCAAGACCCGCGTTGTAAGGTACGTATACACTGCTAGGATGGTCGTAACCGCATCAAAAACATTGTCATTGAAGGGCTAGTGGTGTACTGTATCCGTGGCGAACGGTCACACTTGTGGTATGCACGTAAAAACAATATAAGCAAACGTTAACATGAAACAACTAAACGAGCTCGACGTGACCACAGTACACCTACAACGGAGACAAAGTTTGGTCTGCATGCTGCGCACTTTCAAAGTAACAAGAAGAATAAAAAAAGCACCTGACCTCCCAAATGACTAATGCGTGGCAAGTGTTTGCTATCTCGGAGGCTTCAAGAAAAAAAAGTAACTGTGGCAGCGGTCGAGAGATGGCGCATCGTTCCGAATGCCGTGGGCATTCTATGCATGGCTTGAGGGTATTCGTCTTCTTGTAAACCTGATAAGCTCTAGTAATTATTCCGTTCATTATTGTGCAACCATTGATAAACTTACGTTTGTGTAAGCAGCAGATACAACAAATTTACGTGTGCGCATGTTGTGGTATTGATACAAAACTTGAAAAAAGTGTAAGAAAACCTACGTTTACCTTGTGCCACTATGGTCTGTCGAAATTTATCGCTGTATAAGCTGGTGCGCTTTCATAGTAGGGTGTGAGTAAACATGTCGAAGTTTTTTTGGAGCCACAGTGTCAGGAAGTTATTCACCACACAGGGATTAATGAATTCAGGTTGCAGTCATGTGAAGAGCATGTTTTGGCATACGCCGACGATATTGCCTTTTTTGCTGTTGATAGAGAGAGTGTCACTTCGTTATTAAAAATTACTCAAAGGTTTTGTGACACGAGTAGAAGTTTAATGAACAAAGAGAAAAGCATTGGTTTATGGCATGGTAATTGGGACCTCACGCCCAGTTTCTTTGGAAATATTCAGTGGCTCACGACACCTAGTCGTTACCTAGCGGTACCATTGGACAGGTATCAAGACAGTGAAGCATTTTGGCTTGGAAAGGCTGAAGAACTGCGCGCGACCGCCGAAGGATGGGGCGGTCGTGACTTATCAATGTTCTCTCGATCAGCTGTATGCAACGTGTTTCTGGCTGCTAAAATTATGTACCTTTTGTAAGTACTTGGTTGTACGCGTAAAAGCATTCACAAAGTCCACAGAATATTTGCCACGTTCATCTGGAGCTCTACGTGGGAGAAAACATCTAGAACAAACTTGTTTCGGCGAGTTAAGCAAGGAAGGCTGTCTCTGTGCCATCTGTTTCTTAACCAAGCAATATCACGTTTCCTGCTCATCAGAGACCAGAGAGACTCTTTTTTACGTTTTTTTATTTCAAACAACGCTGTTACACCACATGGTGACTTCTTTGTATCTTCAGACAGGCGAGAACGACACACCTTGTCACCGTTCTTGCGCAAATTTGTGTTCTCATATCATTTCTTAAGGGCGAGGTTTTCAATAGGTAACCTAACTAATGTGAAAAGAAAGCGCCTATTGAGAGATCTAATACAGAATGTTTTTCCTGTGCCCCTGTACCGTTCAAAGTATGAAAAATCATATGGTCATGACGTACTAAAGCGAGTGAAAACATGTGTATACCACCCAATCTGAAAACCTTTTTTAAACTTCATACAAGAAACTTGCCAGTAAAAACGTGGCTTTAAGAGAGAGGGATGTATGTACCATGGGGAAGCAGCTGTCTCCTGTGTAACAAACCTGAGACCATTGAACATGTGTTTATTGATTGTAAGAACGCTATTTTCTTTTGGGACATTTTACAGAGGACTTTAAAAAAAATTTACCTCTTACTCCATATGGAATTCGTTTTTTTCCTTGTGATATTTCTGTGCAAAATTTGGATGTTATATTTTTACTTGGTCTTCATTCGGTTTGGTGTAGTATGCTATCGTACACACACCGTGATGTGAGAGTTCTATCCGTTAATTAGTGTTTCGTAGAAGCTGTTAGAAAAGTGCGAGATGTGTATAAGACTTTCGACTGTGTTGAAGATGTAATATCTTTGTTTGACGCGTTATCACGCATGATACACGTGTGATAGTGATTGTCATATTAGCTTGACCTGTAGTCAAGAAGGCAATAAAGAAAAAACAAGTAAACACGTCGAAGTGCGGGCCGTTGCTGTGAATGGTAGATTGTGCTCTTGTTGCGTACTTGTTAGCGTATATGATAGCGTACTTCGTGCGTACTATACGTGTAGTATGTGTCCATATGTGCATGCGTAGCTATATGCATTGCATCAGCACATATTAGGCTTCCGATGTCAGTGAGTAATCCTGAATGGGCCGAGGCGTAAATGATCCGCATTGGAGCCGTGATAGTGGGCATGACAACGTACATTGCTGCAGGCAACTTTTTTTAGTATCGTCAGTCCCTTCAGATGGCGCCAGCTACCACCTACTTCACGGCTATGACGCTCTCACATCTCCAGCTACTTAAAGAACGTTGAACATCTCTCTATCAAAGCTGCACTACTGAGTCGGAATGGTTTCGCTGCGATCGAGTCTACGGTTTGGAGCCACATCACGTGACCTGCGGACCCGTAAACGCATAGATAACGTCGCTATATTATGTGAATCTGCGAGAAATAAATACAGCAATCCTAGCATGCACTTTTCAGGTGAGGTCTCTACAGTATTCGTGTCTGTCAAAGTGAACGTGACTTCGCTGACCGAACGAAACCTGCCTGCTTGCTCCGTCGTTCTCTTTCACAATGTGTTCATCACTACAGGTTCGTGTGCTTGTTTTTATGATGATTTCGTTCAATATCAAGCTCAGCGGAACCGTTTTTTGTAACTTTCAGTGCCGTGTACTCCTTATTAGTCGAAAATCGTTGCATTTACTAAGCCTACTCGCGTCGCTCGGGGGCAGACATGTTGATTTTAATAAAGAGGAACATGTTTCTCCGTGGATGAGGGAGCAACGTTTCTCTATTTAAAGACGAACATTGGCGATCATTGGCGAGAAATAGAGACGAACATTCTCTATTTAAAAACGAACATTGCCGTTCCTCTCTAGATGAAGAGAACGTCACTCCAATTTTTTAAGAGTGCGCCTGCCCTAGAGGTCGGTCGCCAAAATCGAAAATATCTCGGTAGGCCTCGAGAAGATGTTGTAGGGCTTCAACTTGCGGAGGCGGATGATCAGTGGCGATTGTGTCTATAATTTGACGGCTGCCCGAACGTGTTGTGAGTGGTGTGCACTGTGGTAAAACAAGGGTGTCTAAGGCAAGCACTTCACTTTGTGAATCGAGCAATAGACACAGGTGGGCCACGGAAATGTTTTGTAGAAGCACATGAGTCAAAAAGTTAGTTCGAGCGCGAAAACTTGACACGATCCCTCACACACGCACACACCCATAAATTAAACACACACAACGCCCACACCCAACTGATTTAGTCATAGCTCGAAGGCTGGAATATATACAGGAGACATTGTGCGCACATACACCACAGAAGGCCAACAGCATACATTAAGGGAACACGACCAAAATATAACAAAAAGAGGTGACAAGTATGCGCACCTGGTTGCGCATGTCACCTCATGTGGTCGTGACGCACGATTTTCTGAGACGAAGGAAGATTCTAGGCAGAAGCGCAAGTAAAACTGCATGTGAAGTGTTAGAGGCCTTTTTCATTGAAAAAAATAAAGATCCCTGTGTAAGCGCCCCTTCAATTTCCTTGTTACCAAGTGAACTTCAGTTTATCGCTCTGAGGCTATGACACTGATTAACTGTACGTTGGATAATGTATGCTGTTGGCCTTCTATGGTGTGTGTGCACACAATGTGTCCTGTATATATTCAAGCCTTCGAGCTATGAATAAATTAGTTGGAAGTGGGCGCTTTGTGTGCTTGATGCATCGGTGTGTGCGTGTTTAAGTGATCGTGTCAAGTTTTCGCGCTCGAATTAACTTTTCTACCAACTAGCCCAACAACAAGTTCTTTTAGAACACATGATTCATGTAGCCAAAATTTACAAGTGGTAGACAATCTTTGTTATCTGTGATGCTGAGCACCATGTAGGGAACTGCAACATTGTGCGTAAAAAGTACTTCGGTGAGAGGCGTAGCGTAGTAGTCACCGTCAGGCACAGCTGGTGAACACAGAAAATCGATTTACGTCACAGTTTTAGAGGGCAGGTGAACAAAGTCACTGCATTGTATCGACATGTAGGTTGGTACAGGGTGTCACTGATTTGTGGCAGTTCAAGGCGGAGCACACCAGTGGAGCATTCAATCAGAGTAGAATTGGCGGCGAGAAAATTGAAGCCTAGTATGAAGTCGTGGGGACATGTTGCAAACACGGTAAAAAAAACGACCACTTGATGACCGGCCACTGTAAGTTGAGCTGTGCACATACCAACGACAGGGACTGTTGCGCCATCTGCAACTTGGACGACACTGGTCAAGGGGGACGTGAGGACCATCTTCATGCGACGACGAAAACGCGAACTGATAATAGAGACGTGAGCGCCCGTATCAATCAAATCTTCAACAGCCATCAACATATACTTCAAGGGTGTTCTGGTTCAAACGTAAAGGCAACAGAGGATTTTTCGGTAAGGTCAACAGGGCAGCTTCAAATCCAGAAGCTGCGCAGCCTAGTTTTCCGGGGACATGTGGCGGTTAAACGATGGCGAGGGAGAGTGGCAACCCGTATTTGAACGAGAAGGGCAGCTTTGAGGCGGCGGCGACGACGCGACAGGGTGGCCGTAGTCTTCAGAGGCTGTAAATGCTGTAGACTCAGCGCGGGTCGGATAACAGTGGTTTGGTGGACGGAATAAGTAACTGTACCTGTAAGCGGGGTACGAGCCAGAAGACATAGAAGGCCAATTGCTGCGGCTGTAACGAGCGATGTGTCCCACGCGATCACAGCGGAAGCGGATTGGCTTATTATCAGCTGTTCACCATTCAGACTTGTTTCTGGTTCTAATAGAGTACAGACGGCGATTTCTCATGTCCACAGAAGCTATCGAGGGATCAGTATTATCTAGGGTGAGTGCAGTGGACAGGATACCCAGGTTAGCGAATTCCTGGTGGACAACAGCCTTGATCAAGGAGACAGCTGGCGTTGAGGCGTCGAGCAACGTCGGTTTGTTGGAAGCCGGGTAAGCAGCCTCGAGTTCACGTAGGACGTTGCGCGTCACGTCTTCGGTTGTAGACGGATGACAAGGAGTGGCTTCGCAAGACGACGTTGCCGTGGTGTTGGGTAGGTGCAGGAACTGCTGCGAAATTCGTCGACTCTTCGTCTGCTCGAAACGGCGGCACTCTTTGATCACGGCGTCGATGGTCGTTACGTTCGTAAATAGAAGCAGGCTGAACGCATCGTCGGTGATTCCGTTTAAAACGTGCGAAATCTTGTCGGCCTCAGTGATGTTGGGATCGGCCCTTTGACGAAAAGCTAAGACGTCTTGAATAAAAGTCAAGTAGGGCTCAGTAGACATCTGTGTACGTACGGCCAATTGCTTTCGGGTATCAAGCTGTTGACCAAACGGGGTACTAAAGAGGTCGCGGAGCTATTCTCTAAACATTTCCCAGCGTGTGATTTCGTGTTCATGGGTCTCAAACCAAATGCGAGGGGTCTTGTCAAGATAAAACATGACCATTCGCAAGCATAACGGTCGGGCTCCAGCCATATTGCTTGCTGACGCGCGCGTACATACTAAGCCACTTGTGCACATTCGCGTTGTCCTTTCCAGTAAAGGTACCAGGATCAGGGGGTTGCGGTAGTGTGACGTAACGGGTTGCTGTCGTTGCCGAGGTAGGTGGCGAAGCCATATCCTCCCCCTGAGCCATGGTAGCAGACTTAAGAAGGCGTCCAGTGCCTTCTTAAGTCCAGTGGAACACTCCGTTGTCAACAGAGTACCCCGCACTTCGACCAAAATGTTACGTGGAAAATAACAGTAGTTAGTCCGCAGCCACAACGCAGCTCGTGCACAACGTCCACTTCTTCACTCTCAGTCTGAGGCACCTTACTTGGGTATGTCCCACTATGCCCTGTTTCGGTCAGGCGAAATAACGTAACAATATGGTATGACATGACTGCATGGCAACATAGGTGATAGGCCACCACGTGGAAATAGTGACATGTGTGTCATGTAAGAACATGAATACGTGTTACGCTCATAATGTGCTCATGGTCGTTTCGCTGCGTTCACACACCGAATTTCGTATTACGAGTCATGAATGCATGACGAATGTATTTGACTGACGCAAACATGATAACCATGACATGCATGTAATGTAAGAACAAGACTACATACCATGCTCATGATGCACTCACGGTCGTTTCACTTGCTTCACATTTGCCAAATATAGTATTACGTGACGTAAATTGACGATGAAGGTAAACGACACGTTCAAACATGGTAATCAAGATATGTGTGTCTTGTGAAACATCAGTACATGTTACGCTCATAGCATGCTGGCAAGAATTTCGCTAGATTAACGTATACCAAAGTTGGTATTAGGTGTTGTAAATAGACGACAAAGTAAATCACAAGGGCAAACATGATAATCGTGATATGCATGTCATGTGAAAATGACATGCTACACTCATAGCGCACTCGCAATCGTTTCACAAGCTTGACATGTCCAAAATTTGGTAATAAGGGACGCGAATGGACGACGAACAAGAAAGGAGATAACCATGACACGGAAGTCGTGTACGGCATAATTTACGTCTACCTCGTAATGTTGTGGTGATTTGAAAGAGATTTATCAACCTTCCTTATTCGTACTTGCATATCATCGATTTTCAAAGTAGGAGGGATCTGCCAAATTCGCTCAACCACTTTTTCATTGGAATGTGTGCTTTCAGTATTTCTTAGCAGTACACCGTTCATTTATTGGCATTTATCTTGGGCAATATAAAACGTTAAAGCAATCTCGAATCATACAGTGCGAAAAAAGTTATTTTAAAATTTTTCTTTATTGTTGTTAGATTTTCTTGAATTGTGTGAATGCCTCAACAATTTCCTTGGTTTCGTGATCACTATGACATCGCAACCTTTAAAAAAGAATTAGTACAGGCGCCCTGCGCTCTCAGAGCGACTTTATTATACATGGATGCAGCTTCTAGCAACTAGATTCACCCGTTCCGGTGCTCTGGTGCATATGGTGTTCAAATGTTTACCCACGAGTCGCAGGATTGAATCCGGGCTGTTCATGGCAGCCAAAAATTTTGGCGGAGACTAAATTGTTCAAAACCTGTATAGTTAGGCTTAGGTGCATGTTAACGAACTCCAGGTGATCTAAATTCCCGAAGCCCTTCACTATGGCATCTCTCATAATCAAATGGCCATTTTGCGACCTTAAACCGAATAATTATTGCTGCAAATATAGGTGTACACTCTTCACCTCTTCCAAAGACACCCTCGCGAACGGCATAATACCATCCTTTTCCTTTTACGCCCTTCTCGTGGGGTGTACAAGCAAATAAAGCGATGTTAAGCCAATTAAAAAGGTATAAGTAGAATAAAAATCATTTCTACATTCTTGACGGTGTAAAAATTCACCTGCCTGGCGGACACGTGCTCGACATACTTGGCATCGCATATCATACGCAGCATGGCATCAAGGTCGCAATTTCAAGAATGGCAAGCGAGCAAGTATGCGTGCCCCCATTGTCACGCATCATGCATCCCCAGCATCATACTATACTGCGTAAAGCCAGGGCGCAGCGCACTACCCCAGGCTACTCCGATGACACGGAAGCGGTTTTTACTGATGCCGTGCGTTATTAGCCCCGAGAAGTTGCAGTGTCAACGCCTGATGCATGGCCTGGATGACGCCGCAGCAAGGACTCTTGGACGGCTGCAGTTGCGCGCATCCATAGCATCCCCTCGCTTGTTAGTGCGCGTTTCCGTTCTTTGAATTCACATTTTGCTAGTGTGAAGCTACAAATGGATGACGAAGAGTGCGTCGACGTTTTCCCGGTGAAACGATAAAAAGTTTGCTTTTGCGTCTACGAACGGTGCAAGCACTCAGTCATACGAAAATTGAAATCAGGTTAATGTCATACATTAATGGTGAGTTTCATTGGCGGCATCAGAAGCCGATAGGATGGAAAGCACGAACGCGTTTCTCTTCGGCGACAGCAAAATTATTGGCGCAAGATGTTTTGGTAGGGACCCGCAAGACATCATGTTGGTATAATTGGGTTAAGTTTTTTATGGGTGATTTTAAGAGAAACGAAGCTTTGGCCTCCACCGGGGTGATTTGTATCGAATGCATACACGTATCTACCTACAGTGTTTTTGCTGTCATGCCAAACATTTCGCATGCGTGCCGTATCAAGTCTCGCCAAATATCTTGAATGCTCTCGCCCTAGAATAGCGTCGCAGCTGTTGTCAGTTTTTCTTACGTATACTGGTTCAGTCATATTATTATTTGTAGTATACCGTTTTTGCCGAAATGATTTCGCTGCTTCTTTTTAGTGAAATTACTGAAGTTAGTTGTAATTGACGTCAAGTGCGAAAACATTTATTTCCGTAAAATTATTTCATGATGCAGAATCGTCGCTGCTGTGCGCTCGTATGTACCACTACAGATAGCCGCCTTGAAATTAGCTTTTTCTTCAATTATAATATCTTTGAAGATCTTCCTGTATATTCACATATTCTATGGAAGAAGTCGTCACCTCAATGAGAGCAAGGATGTGTAAATATTACGTTGGGCCCGTCGCTAGCTGAGTGTGCTATTGAAAAATTACATTTCAGCAATGTCGTTTGTTTAGCAAACGTTGCTATCCGTAGTACTCGCACGTGAAGTTTACATTACCCTTTGTGGCGCGGAAATACAATGGTTTCCTAACTGCCTCAGCGATCACACGTAGTACTGTTAGTCATCCGGTCCGGTAAGTAAAACAGTTCGTTAATGACACTCGAAGTCAGAGGTGGCAGACGGGGATTATTTCGGACCGGCACAGTCCGGATAGAATTTGAATTTGAAGTGACGGATCTAAACGGTGTAGGTGGGTATGCCTGAAACCGGTCATGCGCCACATTTAGTGCATCATATAATGAGCGAGATAGCAGGGGCTTCAAGAAGTTGTATAAAATGCGTCCTTTTTGACTGTCCTCGTCATTGCTACCAAAGACAGCAGTTTTTGGCAACGTTAGCATGGCTCGATGGCCAGTCGCTTTCGTAACAATGAATTTTGGAGTGCCGCAACGTTGGAACTTCAAGCCAGAAAGCGGCCAAGGTGCTGCTGAAGTTTTTGTGGTCAAGCGGACTCGCTAATTGTCTGGGATAATCCCGTGCTTGAGTGTGTGCGCATTTTCTATTTTGATTTCTTTAACATTTGTTTTTCCTCATTTTCCAATCTTACGTTTTCACGCCCATTCCCCTTTTCCCAGTTAAGGGTATAAAACCGGATATTCTCTTCTGGTCACATCCCTGACTTTTACTCAACCCTGTTTTCTCTCTGCTTTTCGGGCGCGACAGATGATGAGAACAGCATTTCACGCAGATTAGCGTTTCTAACTACATATACCACGCTGAATGTTCAGAAGAAATCTAAGCTTATAGATACGAACAACGGGAGATCACGGCATTTCTTGAATCTTAGTGTGGACACACACATTTTTTTCCCAAATATGCTTAGTCATTGATAGAGAGAGTGATTCACGCGAAGTCTCTTGTTCAGGAAAGTCCCATTCTGTGAAATCGCGTAGATTTATTTACTGAGGCAGTCGTATCATTCTTGGTAACAGGCAACAGAGGTAATATTTGAACACGTTCGAATTTAATTTTTAATACTTCAGCACACATGTTTTAACCCCGCTGTCTATGCCTAGTTGTATTTATGTAAAAACCACTGAGAATATTTTCACAGCTCTGATTTGTTGTGGTAGGCAGTGAAAACAACAAACGTCTTGCTGTAATGCATCACGACTTTAACAATGTATCTCTGTTCAGACGTGGGTTTGCCTATCCTGAGCTTATAATATGGAAAACGTTGTGCAGCCTAAATCTTTTTGACTAGGTATGAGACCTTTAACCGAGCAATAGGATATATTTTCAATGAAATATTGAGGAGTAATCACCTCCGAATTGCCTTAGAGCGGGCCCCGAACGGGCGCAGACATGGCTAGAAGCAGCGCAGGAGCAGACGAGTTCTGACCTTGATGTCTCATCGTCGCGACTGTAGCGACGCCAGTGTTTGTACTCGACACTAATACCGAAAGAAAAAAATTCCAGGCTGTAGTAACCAGCCATCGCGGCATATAAATCACGACTCTCACTGTTGGCATGGTTTACGTCGAGGCGGCCCAGGAAGCGGCTATATAGCACTGGCCCTCACACAGACAAAAGCCACGTTCATGGTCAGCAGTTTGCGAACAGCAATTGACAGTTTTACCAATGTGCGCGTTCGCACCAGCTGTTGTACATACTTTAGTGACAATCCATACATCTCGGAGAAGTCGACTTTGATAATCGAAGGCAACGGCACACACCGGACTGAGCACCCAAATTAAAGCAGCAGCTCCCACGTTGCTCGAGGCATCACTCATAGAACATCACCGGAGCACAAGCCCGTGCGGGGTTCTGCAAACGTCTGGGCATGGGAGGATCGTGTGACAGGTTTTCAAGACGTCACAACACACTGCCAGCTAATAAGGCTCACATACCCATCCTCTCAGGAGAGGCTAAACAGGACGCAAAAGTGGCAAACATCAGGCTATTACAAATAGATTCATACAGAAACCCTAGACTCGTGCACGCCGTTTATCCAGACATTCACACTACAAACAGATGCACGTCTTGTGGCGAGGTTGCCATCCTTAGTCACATGCTGGGGAAGTGTCGGGGCCTAATTGACAATTCGCAGTGTGTCGATGCATCTCTCTTTTCCACCGCCAGCCCCCGTTCGCGCTAGAAGGCCACACTGCTCAGCTAAAACTTGACAGTGGAATTCTGGGCCGTCCAGTGTGCCGAGGAAGCCGCTTTCAGACAAAGTCTTGAAATCGCATCCGTGGTGGGTTCCCAGGTCATCTAAAAGAACGGCGGACTCGAATCTTCTTGATTCGGCTATAAAGTTAATGTTCTTCTTCGACTATTATAGCTCTGCTGCAAAACTTCTATAGAGTGTTTGTGCTACAAAAATGGCGCAAATTAGCCCGCTACGTGCTAAGCGCGTCATTCTCAAGAAAAACAGTTTCTTCAATTCAATACATTTTCTTACCACACTATAATTGAGAACAACTTACTGTGAAACATGTCAAAGTAAGTGTAAATGTTAGTTGTAATTATTTTGTAATTGTGCAGAAAGAAACTGAGAAGAAAAAATAACTTGGCGCTGTATTTTGTTGATTTTCTATATTCTGACTAACAAAGAAAACAAGCTCTTGAGCTTTAACTTCTTGCCTTTACTTACCACCTTGGTGAACTGATAATTATCAAGAGAATGCGGGAGCAGCAAGCATCAATGCAAGGCCACACGTGTCCGCTTACTCGCTAACCATCTCTACCGAGTTCTAGGGTGGCTATTGAGGACATGCTAGTTCGTGATGAATATTTCTATGTGCGACACACCACGACCCTCAACCTAGCACCTCTACTCTAAAATCTTCAGTCAGAATAGGAACGTGGCATGTAACTGTTTTTGACACATGCCAAAAAAATAATATTTTTGTTATTATCAAATCCAGGCTTTGTCCGTTGCGAGCACGTGTTATCTAACAGAGACACGCTGTTTGTTTAAGCTGTTTCAAAAAATTTACGAAAAACCATAACAATTATTGTTTGGGGCGAGAAGTCTTTTCAACGTATTTAACACCCATACTAACGTGCATGTAACATACATGGTAACGAAGAACGTAAAATAGCAGCACACGTCAAACTTGTTCTAGGCGCAATTAGTGAATGAAGTGTAGGCCAATTCATGACAGAGCCCTAAGCCTAATTAATCATTGTTACTGTGCTAGATGCGTGTCGCACTTTGCGGACATGTAGTGATAACTTCAGCAACCCGTAAAAAGTACAAATACGGCGTTTCGGGTAATTGGCAACTATGTGCATACTTGGAGGATAGTATGTTTCGAGCTCAAACAATCCCGATCCTTTCCTTGAAGCACAGTTCAGGTATGCACCAAGAAGCAAATGCTGTCCGGTGACTAAAGGGCGATGCGAAAGCGAGCTGTCATGATCGACTCTTGAATCTGACGTTCAAACCTTTCCTTTTAAGAGCCAAGCATTTCTTAACAAATTTCGGCGACTTTAAGTGTGTCTATCTATCTATCTATCTATCTATCTATCTATCTATCTATCTATCTATCTATCTATCTATCTAGCCACTGACGTTTGGGAGCTCTCGTGATCGCCACCTCAACTTGCTGTGAACAAAAATTAGCATGGGAGGGTAAGATGGTCAATAAATATGACGCACTGGTAAGGACATGATTAATGTCCTAATCCGGTTTCGTACGTCGTCAAAAACTTACGGTCAGACAGTGACACATACCCGCGGGTGGTATGTGCAGCTGGTATGCGGGTATGTGCTACAGGTGATTGACACTTAATTACCCAGGAACGACGAAAACACACATGGGCAACTTGCACGCGTACCCGACATCGTTCACGTCGACCCAACGAAGGCATAGAATAAATGTCAGTTTAAAGAAAATGCTGACATAAGCAGTGCTGACCCCCCGACGAATAATGCATTGCAAATAATAAATATCAGGCTCTCAGCGGGAATCGAACTCATGCATTCTGCGTGGCAGTCAAGCATTCTACCACAAAGCTACAGGTCTCGGAACTCCGTTTCATACATAGACGCTAGTCTTCGTGAAACGTGAATAGTGGTTGAAAGGCGGTCTACGCAATTTTTTAAACATTACTAATGTACTCCTTTGACACAGCCGTAATGTCCGGGTAACATCAATTGAGATTAAGTGTCTTGCACTGCTGTTGATTTATGTAGCAGTATTCAGAGCTAGTATTTTAGCGAGCATCAGCGCCTCATATTACCTTCTGGTGTTGTAATGCACTTGTTCCGGTTGACATCGTTGCGCATGTCGAACAACTGGATATATAAACATCTGAAACTCTTCAGCTTACGTCTGTGCGTGCATCATCTGTACATATATTTAGCGTCATTTCATGACATGTCGCTCAAGAGAAAAAATTGCAATATGGTCACCTTCCCTTCGCGTGCTTCGCAAAATGTCGATTCCAATTACGTGAGATTTGCTGAATTTTTCTCAAACCTCACCCGCAATTAGAAATGTCATATGGGCGCACAACACGTGCATAGAGCTATAGATTGCCAAGATTTTACTGTTGCCAAACACCCTCACTTAAGCACATGTGGCAACGCGGATCCCATGGTTTTGACAGGTGTTAAATACCAGGCGTGCTCATTCCAGAAAACACAGGTGCGCACATTCACACTTCCCCTTGCAGCACATGAATGACCACTACGACAATCGTCGAGAGGGGTCATCCTACGAGAATGAGTAAGACTACGACCACTACAAGTGGTCAGCTGACGAGGATGATGCTGAGGACGAGTGGATAGCATAGCTACTTTTTGACAAAGGAAACACCACTGAAAAACCGAATGGACGCCTGCCGGTTTCGGTGCAGCAGCACATCCCCTCCCGTCCAAACGGCGCCTTATTGAATTTGTCCTTGCTTCATTGTGACAGTTACACCGTGGAAATCAGCGGCTGCAGTTCAACGCGCATAAAACAAAAGACAGTGGTGCACTTTACTTTTTATTCTTAGCTTGTCAAGGACTATAGTCATAAGATGAAAATCATAATATGTATGTCATGAATGTCATGATTTGCATCTCATTATTTTGCTGCTCTTGCGGGGATTTCGTTCACATTATATATTGCAAAACTGGTATGCTATGAGATGACTACATGGCGAACGTAAGTGACCGACCCTAACGTGGAAATCATGGTATGTGTGTCACGTAAGTCATGACTACACGCTGTGCTTATGGTGTGCTCGTGGTCGTTTTTCTAGCTTCACTTATGCTAAAATTAGTATTATGGGATCTGAATGAATGATGAAGGTATTTGACTGGTTGAAACATGATAATCATGAGATGCGTGTTATATAAGAACATGACTACGTGCTACGCTCATGATGTGCTCGCGGCCGTTTCGCAAGCTTCAGATATAACAATTTTCGTATTACGGGACGCGAATGAATGACGAAGGTTAATGACACGTCCAAGCACGATAACCATGACATAAACGTCCTGTGAAACATGACCACACGCTATGCTCATAGCAAGCTCGTGGTCCTTTTGCTAGCGCCACATATGCCAAGTTTAATGTGTCGTGACGTGAATAGACGACGAAGGTAAATTATACGTCGAAACATAATAATCATGACATAAACGTGCTGTAAACACGACTACATGCTACGCTCATAGCGCGCTCACAGCCATTTTGATAGATCCAGATATACCAAATTTGGTATGACGTGACGTAAATAGACGGCGAAGATACATGGCACGTCCAAACATGATAATCATGACATAGAAGTCGTGTACGGCATAATTTACGTGCACAACGTAGCGTTGGGCTGATTCTAAAGTGACATAACAACTTCCTCATTCGTGCTTCGCATATCATTGATTCTCACTGCGCGTGAGATCTGCCAATTTTTTTTCTTACCAAAGATTACCATCCTATTCTCACGGCTATAATACATGATATGGTACTAGCAAAGAGTTTAGGCGAGCGTGAAAGCGTCGCCGTCACGTCTAATCAGAGGTGTCCAGAACACGAACGTGCAGAACCTCCCCGAGATGTCACGGGGTTGCGACGTTAACGAATGTAGCATTAGCTGTATTCATTCACAGTATACTTACTTGACAGAACTTGTCGCTGGCAAAGCGAAATTCACGCAAAGAAAAAAAAAACAAGCTCTACAATTACAGCAGCGAACACATAGTCGGTTGTCGACAAACTGAAATGTGGTAAAGCTTGTCGGCTTGTGAACACGTATGATCGCAGATTTGAGCGTTATTGCTAGCGCCTAAGTTACATACTTAACTCTACTGTTGACATTGTGAAGAAAATCTCTATAAATGGTTATAAGATTATCTAGATAGTTCCCAGTCCCAGATAATCTAGATAGTTCCCAGAGGTGGATATCAGAAGCCCACGTAGTCGGCTGACGGGAGCTGCTTCCGAAACTGCAGGTACTACAACTGTGCTGCGTCGCCCAAGCCTCTTCCAAATTTATCGTGTGAAGAAGCAATTCACGAAAAAGTGATACTTTTTGCTTGTGAACATGTATGATCGCAGATTTGAGCGTTATTCCTAGCGCCTAAGTTGCATACTTAACTCTACTGTTGGCATTGTGAAGAAAATCTCACTAAATGGTTATAAGATTATCTAGATAGTTCCCAGTCGTTTAGGTGTGCTTCGCGCAAGGCAGCCGTTACGTTTCAATAAGCTGGTAATATGAAATAAATAATAAAAGAGCACGTGCGAAAACAATGAAGGTTAAAAAACAAATACACATAAATCAAAGTACCCAGGGCCAACACAAAGCCGTCTACAGCAGTGGTGACTTTCAAAGCTGAACATGGACGCCTGTTTATTCAAGCAGGCTATTGTCATAGACCTATGTGATTCCTAAAAGAGAAAAGAAGATAAATGTGAGCCCCATAACTGTCTGCTTCAGAGTGTGACACCTTAACAGTAGCTCAGGAGGCATGGGGGTAAGGAGAGAATAAAATGATAGGACTAAAAGGTATAGAGATAGACAGGGGAAAGGAGAGAGCGTGGCACAGGAACGGCAACACCCAGAACCAAGGAGAAGATAGGAAAGATAAACACGGTTGCAGGAGTCCGAGGACGAGGCACCACACATCGAGAGCTCTTGTCAGTGGTAGATGGCGTAGGGCGAGCCAGTTGGCCAGAGCTGCACTGTCGTCAGAAATCGCGGGGGCACAACCGGTCAGCACAAAATCCACATTATCACCATGACAATATCATACGAACCATTTAAGAACAGCAAAAAGAACTCTAATTGATGGGGTGTTATTTTCTAAATTCATAAGATTAAAATGCCTGCTCTACTTAAGGTCTCAAAGGTAGGTCACCAGCTTTGAAAAACTGATCTTAGGAAAACTGGTTTTTCCGCACTGTGCCTTTTCAGGTGGCTGGCATATCAAAGAATATTTGGCGAAAATAAATACGTGTAGTGATCTAGAGCTGTCCGTAATGTATGACCATTTTTTTAGCCTCACAGACGCAGCTGGAACTGAAAGTTTCCTGTCCTTGAGTCGCAATGGTCTCTTCGTATGCGCAATTATAATAGGAGTTTGTCTTAATACCGTTCAGAGCTCTTGAATTGTCATGTTTTTCGGTTATTTTAGAATTTTATGATTTGTTGAAAATCGCTCGCACTTTCGCTGGGAACTCAGCGATATTTCGCACGTTATTTCGAGCTTTGGGATGGGGTTGTCGCCTTTAAATGAGAAAGCTGTGGAACTCTATGAAATATAAAGGTATAGGTCGACAAAGAAACATAGCTGACCCCCCGTCATAGTAGTCGGCATAACACGAAATTGAACCTTGTCCTTATAAAGCACTGGACTGTATACTATACAAAGTCTTGTATAAAGCCTTGATACATAGTTTTCTTGATTACGAGAAGGCCTTTGGTTCAATAGAGATATGAGCAGCTATGCGGATACTGCGAAATCAGGCTGTCGACGACAGATTACAAACGTCCTACATGTCGCAGATCAACTGCCGCCATAGTGCTCTATAAGAAAACCGAAAAAATACCCATAAACAAGTGTGTAACCAAGGGCATGCCATCTCCCCAGTTCTATTTACCGCGTCACTGCTACCCACTGGCAATCTTCAACCAAACAGTATACACGCGGAACCACTTTACCATGTTGGGTTGGACCTGCTCGGTCTTTTTCCCACAACAACAGTGATAAAAATGGATAGCCATTAATACAGACTACGCTCCACGCTACGCTATTACGCGAGCTCTACCAACCAGTTGTGCAACTGACTTCGCTGACTTCTTGTTACGGGACGTTATATTAATTCACAGTGCTCCGAGACAACTCCTCACAGACCGTGGCCGTACATTTCTATCAAAAGTCATCACCGACATTATGCGCTCTTGTTCCACGCAACACCCACTGACAACCGCTTACCACCCTAAAAAAAATGGCCACACGGAACAATATAACCGTACTCTAACAAATATGCTCGCTGTGTCGCCCGACCACCGAAACTGGGACCTTGCCTTACCCTACGCAACTTCCGCGTATAATTCATCCCGTCACGACACAGCGGGCTTTTCGCCGTTCTACTTATTGTATGGAAGAGATCCGACTCTACCACCGGACACACTCATTTCCGCTCATACCTCGTCCACCAGCGAGTATGCCCACGACGCGATTTGTGCGAGCCGATCATGCCTGTCAGCTTGCCCACGCTTGGCTGACGGCGTCGCAAACCAACCAATGCCGTCGGTACGATGCGGAACATAGAGACGTACATTTCGCTACCGGTACCCTAATTTTGGCTCTGTTGCCATCATCATCAGCTGGTTCTATATGAAAAATTTTTCTCTCATTATACGAAACCTTACCGTGTATTGCGTCAAGTATCACCTGTCACATATGAGATCAGCCTCTTCTATGCATCATCATCTGTTGTGTGGTTCAGTGATATTGTACATCTCGCGGATCAAGCGCTATAAGAATGCGTCAGATAATGGCCGTTAAAGCACCGGTACGGTGCCTCCGGCACCGAGGGTCTTGCTACGTGCCAGTGCATGGAGATGAAGAAGACAAAGCATATGGACTGGCGCAAGCTGATCTCTGTGGCGGGCGCTGCTCGCTTAACCGGATGTAAATACATCTGTGACTAACCCTCAGAGTCGGTCTCCTTCTCGTAATAATGTCTTTATTGACTTCTGTATGAGCTAGCCTTCAATAATTTCCTATAGGGAGACTTGAAGGTGACTGCTACTTTCTGTATTGTCACCACTGCAGAGGAGCTTTCAGCTGGCGCAGCTAGAAAAGGCAGTTAAAAAAAGAGTGCACATCTGGTAAGGAGTGTTGACCCGTAATTGGAGAGATGCGCTTCTAAAAAAACTGTGGCAAGCCAGATAGCAAGGAGCGGCAAGGCGATAGTTAAACAGAAAAATATTTAAACCAGCGTGCAATAAATACATGCTAAAAGCAGAAACTGAAGGGAAATATAACGTCGTAACCATGCCACAACATGCGTCCTTCTTACGTTAGTGGCCATCACCAGCTGCAACAAATTACTTTTCATTGTCACACGGCCCCCCCCCCCCCTATTTCCAAGCTTGGATTTTTCTCATTCATAAGGCAGGTTGTCATATCAAGTAAATACGGTAATCAATTTTATCTTGTAATGTCTCCTGGCATGATAGTGGCTTTGTCTCTCTTCACCATGCAAGGTATGTTGAAGAGCAGTTATAACATGCCATGGATCTCCACGAACTCTCTTCATATAAGAAAAGCTTTACAAGCTGTGGGGCAGCGAAGCCGTGGCATATGTCCCCCACCTACGATCGGCCATCTAAAGAGGAGCTCTTTGCTCAGAGGCGCACGTGCTTTCCAACAATATCAGCCTCGAATCAGTGACATTTGTTCTGATGATGTTGGTTTGAGTTCAAAGTCGCTAAACCGTAATTCAGTAAAAATTGACAGATCTCTGGTACATTGGGAGTCGGTGATATGCGATGCACGAATAAGAAAAGTTGATATGTGAATATAAATTCAGCGCTACGTTACGAGGTAGAGTTAAATGCTGCCGTAGATGACTTCCTTTTATGATGAGCATGTTTGAATGTGTCGTTTACCATCGTCATCTATTCACGTGACGTGATTTCAAATTTATTATATGTGGAGCTAGTGAAACGGCCCCAAGCACTCTATTAGCGTGGTTTGTTGTAATCTTCTTACAAGACACGCGTGTCAGGATTAGCATGTTTCCACCAGTCATATATTTCGTCATCCATTGGCGTCACGTAACACCAAACTCGGTATATGTGGAGCTAGCAAAACGGCTGCGAGTGCATCACGAAGGGCCCAGTATACTGTAATGTAGCGTTGACACGTGCGCACGCTGGGCACAGAGATGCTACGTCAGCAAAACGCTATAACTCTGCAGTCTGACGCCTAGCGCGACCGGCGTTACCAGCGTCCGTTGGCGTGGCCCGACATCAACCGGTGCGAAATTCGCGCCGATGCGTTAAGCAAGAGACACATGGTGCGGATTCGGATGTGATTTGCCGTACGGCTGCTCGTGCCGAAAGCCATATCCGACCGGCGTCCAACAGCATGCGGCGACGATTCGCACGCCTCACGTGCATCCAACTTGCTGAATGTAACTATGCGGCAGCCGCGCTGGTTTCGTGGCCGCAGCCATTGGCAACGCGGGAGCGTGAAAAGGGGTGCCACTGGTGGGCACCATCGCAAGTTTCTGCCTCGCAGCTCTGATCACCCTTGTATTTTTGGATATTGCCGTTGCCAGTGGCATCAAAAACATTCGATGGACTGTTTCTGACAATAAATAACTCATTATTGAATAAAGTGATGCTTGAAGCGTGTTATTTCTGCAAGGCAACGTCCGTTTCCGAACCAACGACGAGATGTTGAGCCGTGACGGAAGCCCATTTTGCAGGTAAACAAACAGTGGTACCGGCGGTCTCGGCGAACCGACCTGCTTCGTTCCCGCCTTCTCTTTTTACATCGACGCCGTAGAATAAACCAGTTGCGCATATGAAAGCCTCATATAAGTGTACGAGTTTGTATCGTGTTGGTAAAAAGAAGCGCTCGACAATGAGCTCACGTTGGATAGAGAGCGGCACTCCCGAGAACGTCAGCCTTGCTAGGCCTACGCTCGGAGTCGATAATGAATGTGGGCTGTGTCGATGTTTGTCGCTTGCGAAGGCGTAGCTGCGTCGGCGATGTTATCAGACAATAAAGCATGGATGCATGAGCTTCTATATTTTGCACCTAGTAAATAGGATACGGTGCCTTCCGAGCGTGCAAGCTGAGGGGCCTTATGTGGGCGGAGTCTGCGTGCTGATGTTGTTCGTCCCATGTTGATGACGTTCACCCGATGTGTCGCGAATTGTCGTTCACGGCGTCGCGCGCCGCATCGCACCATGTGTCTCCCGCTTTACCGAAACAATACTGCATCTCCCTCCTTTCGTGACGGAGGGACGCCGGACGCGCTGAAAGGCGCATGCGTCAAGGCAACGCAGCGCGGCGCACACCTGCGAGTATATGGCAAAACCGACGCTTGGCACTGCAACGCCGGCGTGACACAATGAAATGAACACCGGTGAGCACGCGCTTCGCCTCACGTCGAAATGTATTGACGCCTTGACTGTCGCGTGTAGTCATGTTCTGACACGACATGCATCTCATGATTATCGTATTTGCACCAGTTACATACCTTCGTCATTCACTGACGTCACGTACTACCAAATTTGGCATATGTGAAGCTAGCGAAATGGCCTCGAGCGCATCATGTGTGTTGCGTACGGTCTTGTTGTTTCACGACACGCATGTCGTGGTTATTATGTACAGATGTGTAATTTACTTATGTCGTCCTATCGCGTCACGTAATACAAAGTTTTACATGTGAAGCTAGCGAAACGGCCATGAGCGCATCATGAGCGTAGCATGCAGTCATGTTGGTACATGATACGCATATCCTGTCTATCATGTTTGCACCAGTATCGTACCTTCGTCCTCTATTCATGTCTCGTAATATCAAATTTAGTATAAGTGATGCTAGCGAAACGGCCACCAGTGCATCATGAGCGTGGCATGTAGTCATGTTGTTACATGACTCGCATCTCATGATTATCACGTTTGCACCAGTCACATACCTTTTGTCATCCATTCACGTACTGTAATACCAAAGTTGGTATAAGTGACGTTAGCGAAACGGTTGTGAGTGCATCATGAGCGTGGCATGTAGTGATGTTTTTACAAGACACGCTTCAAGGTTATCATGTTAGGGTCTGTCGCTTGTGTTCGCCTTGAAATCATGTCATACCATACCAGCTTTGCAGCCCGTCATCTGAACGAAACCACCACAAGAGCTGCAGGATCATGAATTGTAAATTATGACATACATGCCATAATTTTCATGTCATGGGAAATCAAATATGTTCTTCATACAGTCATGTTATGTCATACTAAGTTTGGTATCGATACCATTATTATAACGGCCTGGACAGCTAAATGTCGTAGGCGGCTAGATAGATAGATAGATAGATAGATAGATAGATAGATAGATAGATAGATAGATAGATAGATAGATAGATAGATAGATAGATAGATAGATAGATAGATAGATAGATAGATAGATAGATAGATAGATAGATAGATAGATAGATAGATAGATAGATAGATAGATAGATAGATAGATAGATAGATAGATAGATAGACAGATAGATAGATAGATAGATAGATAGATAGATAGATAGATAGATAGATAGATAGATAGATAGATAGATAGATAGATAGATAGATAGATACGCTCAAAGTCGCTGACTTTCGCTAACACATTCTTTGCATTTAAGAAGTACGCTACAGTGGATGTTGCCAAGAACTTTGGTCGTATGGTGGTCTTCAACATGTACCTAAATTTAGGTACAGGGCTCAATAATTGTCGCCTCTACTGAAATTGCAGTCGTCATGGCCAGGATTTCATACAGCGTCCTTCAGGTTACCAGTTCAGTACCATAATAACTAGCCCACAGCGGCGGGTAGTCAGCAATACTTGGCACAGCATCAAAAGCGTACCTTCAAACTGGAATCAGATCTATTTTCACGTCTGTGTGCTCTTGCTGGCAGCACACATACAGCCACTGTGCATTGAGAGAGAGAGAGCTACACTGCATGGCAACAGCGTCGAAGGCTCAGTGAAAAAGAGAAAATGCAACCGTGAAGACGACGCAGCTGAAGTGTTCTGACATTTGTGAATTGGGCAACGTTGAAAGCTCGGTGAAGCAAGGAATATGCAACCATAGCGACGTTGCTGCTGAAGTCTTCTGACACAAGTGCGATGTAACAAACCTTCATGGAAGTTGAGCAAGCAAGCAACCATGACAGATTTGTGGAAAGTGCTGTAAACTGTTATTTTCTGCATGTGTGTTATGTGACTGGCAGCACAGAAAGAGCCACTGAGTCAATCGAGCGAGAGAGCTACGTCTTATTTTTACGTCTGTGTGCTACAGGAAGCAACCCAAAAAGAGCTAAATGTACTTTATATGGCATCACAAGTTTTACAGAATGATTATATGGGAGTATTTGGGAAATTTTCCTAGTTTCTTGTTTGGTTGAGTCAGGAAAGAAATGCTCAATCATGATAATATAGCTTCTGTGTTCTCCATAATGCTTCTGTTTAGTAATTGTGCACTTACTTTTAAACTGTTTACTAATTAAATAGACTGTGATCATCATTATAGGTTGTAAATGCAGTGAGCAAGCTCTAAGTATTAGTCTCATAGTAATTTATGCTTGAAGCACAACTACTTTGAAGCGAAAGGTTGCATAACAAGTTCACTAGAAAAAAGCGAATTTGTGAAAAAACAGGTCAACCTAAATTTAAATGTATGCAGAAATTAATTATTCATGAAAATATTTGATGCGTAGCTAAAAGCACGGGCAGCACGCGGTATAATTTTAAGTTAAAATATAAAACAATTCACGTGCCCAGAGAGTGGATATCAGAAGCCCACGTAGTTGGCTGACGGGAACTGCTTCCGAAACTGCAGGTACTACAACTGTGCTGCGTCGCCCAAGCCTCTTCCAAATTTGTCGTGTGAAGAAGCGATTCACGAGAAAGTGATACTTTTTGGAATAAAACAAAGGATGACGGTGCTGGAACTGCAACTTCAAACTGTTTTTTTTGTTTGATTCCGTACTACCTGTGCACTTCTCCTTCTACCGCGACGTTATTTTCCTGCAGCTCACATTATAGAGCACACAGCACCATGGAGCTCATCAGTGATGAATTTTAATGATATTGAAAGTAGTGAGCTTAGAATACAAGATGTCAAGCTAGAGATAGCGGGTAAATACAAATATCTGGGCATATGGATAAGCAGCGGGACAGAGAATCTATGAGAACATGAAATATGCGTAACGACTATAAGTAACATGAATGCAGAGGTGAAGAAAAATAGGGCACAGAGGAATTACGATAAGTATGATGTTGTGAGAAGAATTTGTAAAGGGGTCATGGTACCTGCTCTGACATTCAGGTTTAAGGAAGATTAGAAATTAAGCAACATTTTATAGGTTGGCTTGCTTTGGGAGCTCACGGGATTACACCTAATCCGGGAGTACAAGATGATGCGTGATACACATCATTCGAGGACACGGAAGCTAGCGGCAAGATAAAGTTTGAGAAGCGATTGCGAGAAATGGGGAAAAAGCGGTGGACTAGAAAGGTTTTCAGCTACTCGTACATGAGGAATATTGATGCAAGTGAAAGAAGCGAACCAGAAAACTGACGCGTAAATATTCAAAAAACAGCAGGTGGCCAAACTAAAGAGAAGTATTGGTTGAGCAGAAGGTGAAGGAAACTGAAACTGAAATGTGCAGATAGGCGTGATAAAGAAGTTGGCACTAGAGATATATCAATATTTTGAGCGGAAAATTTTCAAGGGAAGGATCTATGATAATTCTCACGGTAGTTATCTATTGTTTCAGGTCTGCACGGGAATATGGCGAACCAATAATTATTGGGCCGAATTCGAAGGGGTAGACACGGTATGCAGTGCGTGCATGGAGGAGGTGGAAACTGCCAAACACTTAATAACGTTCTGTAAAGGGCGTCACCCAATAGTTGAGGTTGATGGCGCAGAGTTTTTCAAAGCCCTTGGTTTTCAATACAGAGAGGGTGAAACATACGTTAGGTGAGTAAAACTAACCTGTAGAAGGAGTGCAAAGTACCACTTCTTCACTATTTAACGCTATTCAAAGAAAACGAAAAGGTAAATCTAGTTTTTTTTTTCACTAAGTATTACGGCTAGGTGGCGTTAGCTACCGCCGGGTTTACAGGGCACAGTAATATTATTCCACCCATCTTCGGGCACACCTTTCAAAACTCTTCGTGCCGAGTTATGCAGCAGCCCGCGCTTTCGCGAAAACTTGCGGTTTGTCGCGACAGCAGAATTGTTCAAGAGCCGTAGGCATTGCTGCACAAATCCAGCAGTCGCACCTCCATTCGCCTGCAAGCCATTCGCAATGGGAAGCTGCGTCCATACTGTGGCTGCGGACGCGCAGCTAAATCTGTCTATTGTCATGAATAAATAGTTGTACGCTTGGGATCATGGAGCACATCACGCAAGTTACACGCGCGACACAGCAAACGCGGCAGCAACGCGAGTATGAACAAGTATCGAACAAAAAAGGCTACTCGTGATAGTTGCCATCATCTTGGAAGTCCGGAGAGTCATGATGATGCGGATCACAGCTGTCATTCTCTGCACGAAGCGCAAGATTGCGAAAAGTGTGTCGCTTTATAGTTCCAGACCCATTTAATCGGTCATTCGGCGGAAATGCTCTTCAAGGCCAGGTTCCATGGTGAGCAGCGGCTCAAAGCACCGTGAAAAAAAAACACAGGGTGCTCGCGTTCAGCGCACAAACAATCAGCCCAGCAATATGCAACGTCAGAACCTCAAATGTTTTGACGCGAGACATTGCATGAGGTTTGGGCACATCGAACAAATGGCCGCGCTGGTTAGAACCTTTACAGAGGGTCTTCAAAGCTTTCTTTGAATTGAAATATATTTTAGAGACTAGGGGATAATCAAGAATAATCTCTGTCGAATTACTATATTTTTAGGTTTACAAATTTTACTGAAGCACTTACAAGATATGAAGACAGCAATGTCCTGAATTTCAACAATTTTTTTAACAAAGGTATACTGCTTGTCGTCCTCAGGTGGTGATCATACAAAAGCTTCAGCATATGCCCCGTTGTCACTCGGGCCAATGATACCGCATACGATGCATTAGTTTAACATAGCTAAGACTTGGCACAATGGCGCACAGCTTCAGTGTGGGAATACGTGAGACATTCACAAGGCTAGAGCACAAGACTTGTGTGAACTTCCATCTATCTGCATTTATCGCTTTGCCAGCAAACATGCAAGAACTCAGACACATGCATAGTTTGGCAATGTATTATGTCAGTCTTCTAACGTCAAAAAGCATCAAAACCCATTGCTTGAAGGACTTTTGCACCTTCCTAAGTTTTAGCACATGTGTCGTTATTACTACATATGTCACTCCCTTCTCAGTATGAAATGCTTCCAACAGTCTACATGTCATTCTATAACAACCCCTTCCTGAAATCCTTATCTGATATCTAATCTCTACTGACATGCTCTGCCACCCACGCAACAACACTGCGGCGGCTGCATTTCCGATGGAGGTGGAAATGTTGTAGGACCATGTGCTCAGATTTGGGTGCACGTAAAGAACCCCAGGTAGTTGAAATTTACGGAGCCCTCCACTACGGCATCCCTCGCATTCTTATAGTGGTTCTCGGAAGGTAAATTCATATATCAATCAATAAATCCCTCACGCAACAATAAGCCAAGTTTTTCCATCCACTCTAGACAGCGTTAGCTTTTACCAACCCACCTCCAAACTTCATTAGGTCGTAGAGCGAATGGGCACTAATATATCAATCACATAGCAACATCCTTAACTTTGTCGAAGATGAATATAGACGAATACGATGTTTTGTGAAAAACAAGTATAGGATGAGTAGAAAACTTTCTATGATGTCTTTGTTGAAATATGTCACAGAAACTGTTAGTAGGAATCAAATAAAGCCAACATCAAAAATTATATGCACTATAAAATTGCAACACTGCAAATATTCTGAAGATTTGCAAATACATTGAATTATTGAACACAGTGAGATAAATTTACTTATTTATTCATTTATATCAACATACTGCAGCCCCCCAGGGCTATCGCAGGAGTAGGCAAATACATACATAGAAGAACGTAACAAGTGCGGTCTACATCAATGGTTGGTAATATACAAAAAAAATTCATCCAGTGATAAAGATCGAACGCAACCAGGCAAAGAATTCCGAAATTGAATAGAATGAACAAAAAAAACAATATTTAAACGCCCCTGTACGATGAGCGAAAGTAGACATGCTTAACTCGTGGTTTTTTCGGGTTGTCAATGGTCTAGTGTGTGCTATATATTTGCTGGGTAGAGTAAACCGTGGTGAATTATTCAAGGTATAAAGAAACCTCAAATAATCAACGTGTCGACGGGAAGAGAGAGTGGTAAGCTGTAAGATAGGAAGATGGGAACTTGGTGAAAAATACCTGTCAAGGCGACAGTAAATGAAGTGTACAGCTTTCTTCTGAACAGATTCTATTTTGTTGATGTGCGAAATCTAGTGTGAGTTCCACACAACAAATGCATATTCCAATTTTGGACGAACCCGTGTTTTACAAATGAGGAGTCGTATGCTGAGAGGTGCTGAACGTAAAGTGCGTTGTAGGTAGCTTAATTTTCTAAGCGCACGGTTGCACATGAGATCGATGTGTTGAGACCAAGATAAATCCTGAGTGAAAAGGAGACCTAGATATTTGTATTGTGAAACAATTCCGAGAGGGCAACCAACATGCGAATAGGTAAATAGAGAGGGGAAAGAACGCTTGGAAAACGACATGGATACCGCTTTTCGGAAGTTGATTTACATTTGCCAAGTGTCACAGCATGATTGAAATAAAGCAAATAAATCGTTAAGTATGATATGATCATGAGCAGTTTTATTAGTATGATACAAAACACAATCATCAGCATACATGCGGATTTTAACAGGAGCATTACTTGGCAGATCGTTAATGAAAATTAGAAAGAAAAGAGGGCCTAATATTGAACCACGATGGACGCCAGACGTTACAGTTGAAGTGGAAGAATGAGGAGACTTGAATAGTACGTACTGAGACCTATTGGTTAGGAAAGAAGAAATGCAGTTTACTAATGTTTCGTTTAAAAAAAAGCAGCGAGTTTGTTTAGCAGTTTGTAATGTGAAACAGTGTCGAAAGCTCTGGAAAAGTGTATGAATATTGCGTCAATTTGAACAACAGCATCAAGGACTTGGAGGATGTCATAAGTGACTTCATGGAGCGGGGTCATGGTACTAAAACCGCGTTGAAAACCATGCTGGCCATCAGATAAAACATGATTGCACTCAAAATATTCCATGATTTGCTTGAAAATTATGTGTTCGAGTATTTTACAAGAATGGGATGTGACAAAGATGAGTCTGTAGTTCAATAAGGACGGCTTTTTTCCGGATTTGTATAATGAAAGAATTTTAGCCGATTTCCATGTTGTAGGGGCAACAGATGTCGAGACAGATTTCTGAAAGATTATGGTTAAATGCCGACTTGTCCATAAGGAGTACCTAATGAGGAATTCGTGGTATATAGTATCAGGACACTCTTTCTTCTTCAGATCGAGTTTTCAAACCCTGGTTTGAAACAACAATGTCGTCAATAGAACTGCGAGTACGCCCTTTAAAAAGAGGAACAACAGAGTTATCAAGTGTAAAAACAGATTTGAAGTAATCATTGAATGCATCTGCAATAAGAGCTGTATCGCCTGTAACTGTGCCGATTATTTCAAATGTGTCAGTGGCAGAATCCATTGGTAGGACAGGTTTGCAAAAATTACGTGGATTATTTCTAAGCAAACCGGGGAGTGTAGCTCGATAGTAAAAATTACGAGCAGCATTTGTTTTGCTTTGATGTTCCTCCTTCAGAGCAATGAATTGTGCGGCAAGAACAACATCACCAGTGCGTTTAGCACGCCGCAAGCGCCCAAGTCGTCACGACTGGTGCAAAATTTCTCGTGTGATCCAAGGCAACTCTGAATTCGTCTTTCTTGTTTTTAACAGTACAAAACGCCTAATGCACTTTGAAACAATATCACTGAAGAATTTTGTTAAAGTATCAATATCTTCCGCAATACTAATCGCTTCAAACTAGGCAAAAGAAGTGCTAAGTGTATCAATAATACCAATATCGTCAGCATAGCTCATAATGCGGAAAGTAGAATAGATGTATTGGGCTTTTTGGTGCAGAACATGAAACAGATGCAAAAACAGCTTTATGATCCGATATGCCATCCACGACAGTGCGCACACAACCATAATCTCAGGCTCTAGGGCTGAAGAAGACAAGATCTAAAATCGATGTGCCTCTTTTGGCGTCACTGACTATTTGATTTAGTCCGGAAGTTAGTGAAAGTTCAATGTTTCTCTGTGAGGTTAGGAAGCATGACCTAGCAGAGATAACGACATCCAGTTTATATTGGGGACATGAAAATCAATCATACATATTAGATTTGGCGAATGAAAAGCTATTTTTTGGACGAATGCATTCTGGGAAACCAAAGAGTCCGCGATCAGGTTAGGTGGACGGTAAAAGACACCAATAACAAAAGTCAATGTTTTAAAGTAAACTTTACACCAAATCGATTCAGTTTGAGACGGAGCATCAAGAACAAAAAACCTTAAGTCGGAATGTAAAAACAAAGCAACGCCAGCGCCTCTACTATCGGTTCGATCATTTCTTTCGACATTGAAGCTTGGCAGCGAAATGTCGGCATCACAAACTTCGTTATGAAACCAAGTTTCCGCGACACCAATGATATGAGGGGAGTAGGACAAAGTGACAAGATATCAGAAAACATGTTGACCAAACGTCTTGCACACATGGGGGCGTCAACAAGAAGTAGGAGTAGGGGCCGAAGGATATGCCATCACCACAATATCGCGATTACGAGACGGGAAAATTGTGTTAGACTGCGCGTCCCAGTGGTATCGTATGTTATCAATGAACAAGTGGTTGTAAACACTGCGCACGGAAGAGCCGCTGTTTCGATGGGTTTGGGTTGCCTCCCATAGCTTTCTTCTGATGAAACGTACGTTGTGAGAATAGTCTTCAGGTATGTGTTGATTGTAGCCCTTCATCTTTGATGCGTTTTTAAGAATATGACTTTTCTCACGAAAATTCAGCAGCCTGAAAATGATAGGGCGGGCGTGGCCTGTATGACGTCTGTATAACCTGCGACACCTTTCGGTTTGTGGGCAATCCATGCCCAGAGTTTCCGTGAAAAATTTTGAAACAACGTTGGTCAATGCCTTATTATCATCATCATCTGGGGATTTAGGAATACCGTGAAGAATCAAGTTATTACGGTGCAGTCTATTTTCTAGCTCATCATGCTGAACCGCGAGCGTAATCACCTTTAGTTAAGAGAACAAACTGAGCTTTTTAAATCTTCCACCATACTTAGATTTTGCCCACCTTGCAGGCTGGAAACCATGGCAGAAACAGAAGGTTCACTATCTATGGACACCACGTGGCTATTGGCTTCACGCACATCCCCATTCGGTAACAGTAGATGCTCAAGAGTCAGTGCTTGAATTACTAGTAGAGGTACCTTTTATACCCATTGGCCCAGGGTTTAGCTCAACGTCTCCCCTCAAGCGTAGAGAACTCAAACAGTACACAAGCTGAGCATAAATAAAAACATATACGGATACAACAGTCTGTGGGCAACAGAGTAGCAGCAAGAAACGATAATTTGAACGGATTACTTACCTGCACAATAAAGAAGCACCGCGTGAGGGGAAGCACCGCGCTGCTGCCGCATTGCCCACTGAACTTGCGTTGTGGCTGGGAGCCTTTTATATCCGATGATTGTGACGTGATGAAGTTGGCTTCATCAAGGTTTGTTGGCTCAGTTGATAGTCAGCGTAGATACTTGGGGACAGCACAGGCACAATAGCTAAACTAAGTTGATCTTTCGGCTGCAAGACAGGAAGGACGAACTGCATATATCTACGGTGATCGGCGTGTTGGTTTGAGCAAGTTGACGCATTCTGAACAGCCACGCCGTCAAGGCAGAGTGCCGGGGAATCCACAAGGCTGGCCAGAAACTGCACAGTAAAGAAGCACCGCGTGAGCATTGTGTTGTCGCCGCTGCCGCCTTGCTCACTGAAGCTGCACTGTGGCTGGGAGTCTTTTATATCCGATGCTGGAGACGTGATGAAGTTGGGGTTGATGAAGGTTTGTTGGCTCATTTGATAGTCAGCGTAGATACTTGGGGACAGCGCAGGCGGAATAGCTGAACTAAGTTGATCTTTCCGCTGCAAGACAGGAAGGGCAAATTGCATATATCTCCAGTGATCGGCGTCTTGGTTTGCGCAAGTTGACGCATTCCGAACCGCCACGCCGTCTAGGCAGAGTGCCGAGGAATCCACAAGGCTGGCCAGAAACTGCACATTAAAGAAGCACCGCGTGAGCATTGTGTTTCCGCTGCTGCCGCCTTGCCCACTGAATCTGCGTTGTTGCTGGGAGCCTTTTATATCCGATGATGGTGACGTGATGAAGTTGGCTTGATCAACGTTTGTTGGCTCAGTTGATAGTCAGCGTAGATACTTGGAGACAGCGCAGGCACAATAGCTAAACTAAGTTGATCTTTCGGCTGCAAGACAGGAAGGGCGAACTGCATATATCAGCGGTGATCGGCGTGTTGGTTTGCGCAAGTTGACGCATTCCGAACCGCCGCACCGTCCAGGCAGAGTGTCGGGGAATCCACAAGGCTGGCCAGTAACTGCACGTAAAGAAGCACCGCATGAGCATTGTGTTGTCGCTGCTGCCGCCTTGCCCACTGAATCTGCGTTGTTGCTGGGAGCCTTTTATATCCGATGATGGTGACGTGATGAAGTTGGCTTGATCAACGTTTGTTGGCTCAGTTGATAGTCAGCGTAGATACCTGGAGACAGCGCAGGCACAATAGCTAAACTAAGTTGATCTTTCGGCTGCAAGACAGGAAGGGCGAACTGCATATATCAGCGGTGATCGGCGTGTTGGTTTGCGCAAGTTGACGCATTCCGAACCGCCGCACCGTCCAGGCAGAGTGTCGGGGAATCCACAAGGCTGGCCAGTAACTGCACGTAAAGAAGCACCGCGTGAGCATTGTGTTGTCGCCGCTGCCGCCTTGCTCGCTGAAGCTGCACTGTGGCTGGGAGTCTTTTATATCCGATGCTGGAGACGTGATGAAGTTGGGGTTGATGAAGGTTTGTTGGCTCATTTGATAGTCAGCGTAGATACTTGGGGACAGCGCAGGCGGAATAGCTGAACTAAGTTGATCTTTCCGCTGCAAGACAGGAAGGGCAAATTGCATATATCTCCAGTGATCGGCGTCTTGGTTTGCGCAAGTTGACGCATTCCGAACCGCCACGCCATCTAGGCAGAGTGCCGAGGAATCCACAAGGCTGGCCAGAAACTGCACATTAAAGAAGCACCGCGTGAGCATTGTGTTTCCGCTGCTGCCGCCTTGCCCACTGAATCTGCGTTGTTGCTGGGAGCCTTTTATATCCGATGATGGTGACGTGATGAAGTTGGCTTGATCAACGTTTGTTGGCTCAGTTGATAGTCAGCGTAGATACTTGGAGACAGCGCAGGCACAATAGCTGAACTAAGTTGATCTTTCGGCTGCAAGACAGGAAGGGCGAACTGCATATATCAGCGGTGATCGGCGTGTTGGTTTGCGCAAGTTGACGCATTCCGAACCGCCGCACCGTCCAGGCAGAGTGTCGGGGAATCCACAAGGCTGGCCAGTAACTGCACGTAAAGAAGCACCGCGTGAGCATTGTGTTTCCGCTGCTGCCGCCTTGCCCACTGAATCTGCGTTGTTGCTGGGAGCCTTTTATATCCGATGATGGTGACGTGATGAAGTTGGCTTGATCAACGTTTGTTGGCTCAGTTGATAGTCAGCGTAGATACTTGGAGACAGCGCAGGCACAATAGCTAAACTAAGTTGATCTTTCGGCTGCAAGACAGGAAGGGCGAACTGCATATATCAGCGGTGATCGGCGTGTTGGTTTGCGCAAGTTGACGCATTCCGAACCGCCGCACCGTTCAGGCAGAGTGTCGGGGAATCCACAAGGCTGGCCAGTAACTGCACGTAAAGAAGCACCGCATGAGCATTGTGTTGTCGCTGCTGCCGCCTTGCCCACTGAAGCTGCGCTGTGGCTGGAATTCTTTTATATTCGATGCTGGTGACGTGATGAAGTTGGGGTTGATCAAGGTTTGTTGGCTCAGTTGATAGTCAGCGTGGATACTTGGGGAAAGCGCAGGCACAATAGCTCAACTAAGTTGATCTTTCGGCTGCAAGACAGGAAGGGCTAATTGCATATATCTCCGGTGATCGGCGTGTTGGTTTGCGCAAGTTGACGCATTCCGAACCGCCACGCCATCTAGGCAGAGTGCCGAGGAATCCACAAGGCTGGCCAGAAACTGCAAAATAAAGAAGCACCGCGTGAGCATTGTGTTGTCGCGGCTGCCGCCTTGCTCACTGAAGCTGTGCTCTGGCTGGGAGTCTTTTATATCCAATGCTGGTGACGTGATGAAGTTGGGGTCGATCAAGGTTTGTTGGCTCAGTTGATAGTCAGCGTAGATACTTGGGGACAGTGGAGGCACATTAGCTGAACTAAGTTGATCTTTCAGCTGCAAGACAGGAAGGGCTAATTGCATATATCTTCGGTGATCGGCTTGTTGGTTTGCGCAAGTTGACGCATTCCGAACCGACGCGCCATCCAGGCAGAGTGCCGGGGAATCCACAAGGCTGGCCAGAAACTGCACATTAAAGAAGCACCGCATGAGCATTGTATTGTCGCTGCTGCCGCCTTTCTCACTCTAAATAAATCAATCTAAAGTGAACAAAAGGAAGCTTCGATGGCAATACCAATAACTGTGTTTATATGCTAGAATTCTCAGCTGGCTAATTTCAATATTTAAGTCAAACTGAAACGCCATTTAGGTTCGTTTTAATAACCGCAACCCACTAGTGACCACATATCCTAACCTGCCCCTTTCAAAGATGTCATTTGCTTGATTAACTAACAGAAACACTAATTGAACCTGGTTTTTGATCCCACCACCAAAGAGAGGCGTGTGAATCTTTCCTTATATACAAATTCGGGTGGCGTCACCTGGCAATTACTTAAGCGTTGGAAAGCTGACACTCCTGACACGTAATATATGAAGCATTTTAGGATATACTTGCTAATTTACCACGTTTTCTATGCTTGGTTTAAACCTGTTTTTACCTGCTTTTTTGGCGCACCTTGTGGAGTTCATTTTTATTACTGTCACTGCTTTTAGATTTTAAACTTTACTTTTCGATTTCTAGTTTGTTTACCCTTTTTACCATCAGCACACTTATTTTTTATACACATTCACTACCTTTGCTTACTGCTGTTGCATTTTTTCATCGAATTCCTTCGATATGTATGTTCTTGCTTCCATACATAGGCCTGTTTGTGTGCATAGCCCACACGTTGTTGTTAAAAACTGTGTCTTGCTGGGAATTTTTTCATGCAGTCAAAACTGCATCTAATCAGTACTTCTGTTTATTTCTAGTTACATGATACGTCGATTCCCAATAATTAAAACTCGAAGGAACCCTGAATTTTGTTTTATAGGTCAAGAAGTTTGAATCACCAAATGTTCTCAGATAGATGACTCTGGGCGAGATGACACCGCAAATTATGATTAGACATTGACTTTGAAACATTTAAAACTTTTCAAGTATTTTTAACACAAACTGCACGCAATAAACTTAAAGCAGAAGTGTAAGCTGCAGAGGCTTATCGGCCAATTTATGCTGCTCACACCTTTTTAAGAAATTGTGAATTAGCAACTGCTTTTTTGCCATAGGTATGTGCTTTCAGCATAAAGCCCGCTCTACCTGTTGAAGAGCATCATGGTTTACCATGCACATGCTTTGTTTCAAACAAGTGTTCACTAGCAATTTTTTTCTTTCTTGAAGGCCTGGTGTACTTATTGTTGTTTTTTAGACTGTTAGCATTATATGGGTACGCAAATTTTTAACTAGTAGTGGGAACGCAGCAGATACTTTATGATATGGAAGTGCCAAAAATGGGAATTGTGAATGATGGATTGAATAACAGGGTTTTTAATACATTGAAAGAAAGAGGGCCAACCAAAAACTTGATTTTACCTAAATAGACGGAAAGTGTTAATTATCAGAGTTTCAAGTATAAAGAGTCTATGTAAGACATGCCTACGACAATAATAGTTAGGCGTGTGTTGGGGACCCCCGCCTAACACATGTACCTAAGAAGTGCGTTTTCGCCTGTGCTCTGTATTCCCTGGCGAAGGCAGGTCCTCCTACCGAAACCTTAAAAGAAAAATAGTTGCACAAGTTCGTTTGTCATTTCTAATTGATCCAGTGCATACAAAGCAGTGGATCTGCATGAACACTTCTGAATATGTGTGCATGTGTGCGATTTTTTACAGCTCTGTGTGTGCTTGCAGGCTGTTATAAGTATGAGATGATATTTACACTTTGCTGTGTAAAAACAGTTCAAATGTGACTGAAAAACTTCAGCTGGATGACAAATAACAAACTCACTTGGATCAAGTCTAAATATTTCATTCAATAATTTTGCTAAGTAGAAAAAGGTACATCATTGCCTCTAGTACAGAGTGAAACAGCATGTAAATGATTTATTCGCAGTACGACTATGGCTGGAGGGCGCAAGGAGCACAAGGTAGGGCTTTTGTTGAGTGTTTTAATATATAGTTTGCGCAAGGGCGACAAGCATGTGATTTCTCTTTGTTTACACTTCTGAAGGTTAGCTCTTTGAAGCAACACGGTCACTGACGGCGTTTGCTGGTATTAAAATAAGTAAACCTAGTTGCTCATTTCTTGGATTCAATTAGGATCATATACTAGCTTCTGGCTGGGAGATCCCAGATGATACCACAATCAGAGGTTGGGCACACTGCTGTTTTATAGGCGAACAGCTTTGTTTCAGACATGACCTTTCGGAAGTTTTGGCATCGAACACCTACTTATTTAGCCAAAGTACAGATAAATTCAATATGCTTGTTCCAAGTTAAATTTAAAGCAGTGTAATACCACATATTTTATCTGAATTTATTGCGTCAAATGTTAATAATCACTTTGTACGTTTCAGTGGCTTTCGTATTTATTCTTGATTGAATAACAGGTAGTTTTGTAAAAACTGATTTTCGTGGCCCATTTTCACACCATTTTTCAACTGCACACAAAGCATCATTAGGCGAAACCTGGTCAGCGACACGGTCTACACAAGTGAATAACAGAAAGTTGTCTCTAAGCAGTCTCAGATCAATAGGAAAGTTTCGCATCAACACGGCAATTAGGTAGCATTCAGTAAGAGATTCCAAGTCTCTCCTAATCTTTTCCTTAAACACAGCGATATGATATGTCAGCGCAGAATAGTAAAGTGTAAAACCGGCTGCGCATTGAAACCCCTCCCGTGCGCTCATAACAGTCGGCCACTATATGTGCACCTGGTTGCAAATAATTCACACCACAGATTTTTGTATCATCCCATTAAAAGGATAACTGCAAAAAACAATAGTGTAAGTGCAAAAACGGACATGTGTTTCATTTGTTAGCGCTATATTAAAAGTGTATTTTTTTATTGAACTGATGCTGAAATGATTAAAGACCCTTTTTCAAAAAAGGTTGCGTGATCAATCTTCTGTCTGCTTTCATGCTTGGCTGGCAGAGCGATTCCGACCCAAGCCTTGCTATTCCTGTAATCAAGTGCTATTTTTTAACTTTTGTCCTACTACTTGTATGTAAATAATGAAATTGAGTGCAACATGTTCAGTATGCATGCTTCATTCAGCCACATCTTCGGGCACAGAAAGAGAGAGGAGCATCGGCTCATTCTCTTAAGTTTCAGTTTTGCAGACTCTAATGTGAAATTTGGGCGTCTCTGTAACAATTTTTCATTGCTTGCAAGTGAAGCATGTCTTGTGAAAATAATTTTGCTTTTTCGAATGTGCTTGAATGCCCATACAACAAAACTTTGCAACGGGGCTGCCTATTTTTCGTTTATTCTACAACTGTACTGCATTCAGACCAAGTGACAGCCTCTTTGGCAATTTCGAATGACGCTATGAATTTTATTATCTCTTCAAGCAAGGATCTTTAGAATGTCTGGGCATATACATGTTGTAGTCATAAAAAATTTTACGATGTATGCTCTGTTATTGCTCACTTTTTCACTACAACCGCATATTATATAAGATTTATAATAGTATTTAACAATGCTAACATGAGATGTTTGTAACCCATTGTACTTCTGGGACATTTTAGATTTCCAAACATAATCGAGTGTGATTATTCAAGTCTGCTATCTTCCTCTTTACTCATAAGCTAAGAATATAGAGTTTTTCATTCTCAAAGCTAGTAAAACATCCGACGCTGTATCAACGCTTGATGTGTGTGTACACACAGCCTTGACCTTGTTTTGACATCTTATCCTGAACAAAGTGGGACATTATGTACCTACCTGCAATTTGGTTTAATTATTCACCTATTCATTCATAATACCACAAAGGTTACGATGAGGGCGAGCACATAGAAGAAATGACTGGTTGGGTTAAATTTTGCAAATTTACAGATTACCTCGAATTGTCACTTTGAAGCGAGAAAAATATTGGTTAGTAGATCGTTTTTTGATGTAAGAGCATGACATTGTTAGGAACTATGCAGAAAAAATCAACACTGATGCACACGCCGCATATTCGCAGCATTTTTATGCATGCATGCCGTATGAAAAACATTAGCAGGAATATTGAATTATTTTTCAGGGGTAACGGGTAACAAATGGAAAAATCGGCAGTAAAATAGTTGTTGAGCACAAATGCAGTGACAGCTGTTTAAGAGAAGAGACAATCTAGGTATTAGAGCTGAAACACTTTATACGTTGCCCACAAGATTGAATCTGACACATTTTACCTGGACCAATATTACAAAGAAATAATTGCGTGACTTTGATGATTGTTATCGAATAAACAGGCACATTATACTTGAGTTGAGGTTTATTATGCGGTTAGTCTGGCTAAAGGTGATGCTTATGGCGAGTTTTGGCAAAGACATAATTACAAAGTGACTAATTGCAGGAATTTATTAACTCATTATTATGATGGGTCCAAGACACATCACTAGATGCATGCCCTCCTAGACGTTATGATGCTTTGTACTGATATAAAATGTGGCTTTTGGTAGGGGTAGGAGCAGACTACATTACTACGACGCTTATGAAAAGACACAGGGGGCATTTTATTTACATTAAGAGACGTTCGCAATTTGCAGCACTATTTCTGGATTAGGAGAAGGTCGTGCTAGACAGTAGAGCTGTTTTATGAATGTTGTTGGCGCGATGCACTATCATCTGAAAAAAGCCATATATTATACTGGAAAACACACTAGGGGGAAGTCTTCATATAAGTGTGAAAGAGCAGCTCGGGCAAAGCCTTGGGGTTCTACTCGTTTATTTCAACCTCCATAGCAGATATAGAAACAAACTGCATTGGTTTTTAAAAAATAAAAATAAACTCTTTTTGCATGCATGGCAAGCCCCTTCATGTTCTTACACTGAATATTCAATTTTTTTTTTGCTTAAGACGAATATAACGTTTCACCACTGAAGCCCCAGAAGTAACAAAAACTTGCTGTCTATATTGCAACAATAGCTCCGATTTCAATGTCCATGTACAGTGCCTATCTGAAGTGGCAACTGTAAAAAAATGCATGTATCACTCCACAAAACACTTGTCGAATAGGCATGCATTTAGACGTAATGCCGCTAAAAAACTTGAAATCATTAAGCAAATTTTCTTCACCGCTCTTGCTCTATTGTTTTGAACTATTATCAAGTCCAGAGGAACCAACATAGAATATTTAAATGCACATAGGTATTTGTGTAACTAATATAGACTGCACTGCACATCTTCCCATGACACATTTTATGACAGAAAACAGGTAATTGTGCAATTTCTGTAATTAGAATCAAACTACAAGTGACTCTGATACACAAATGTTTCTCTGACGTTAATATTCTCTCATTATAAGGGCGCGTGTTTGGTTCTTTTTGACAAATTATTTATACCATTGTTCGGCACTTTTAAATAACTCATTCAATTACCACGGTATCGAAACACATTGAATCAACTGTCACTGTACAGTCGCTCTGGAATCAAGCCACAAGTTTTAAAACCCATATTGTTTTTCCAAAGTGCCTGTGCCTTTATGGCGCTTGATGTATGTCATGGAAGGTTGTGCTGCATAGCGGTAAAAAGGGGGATACTCACGAAGTCACAGAAAAAAAATTTTCATAACGGGTAAGTGTAACTTATGTGCCTTCGTGAATGATCCCCTTGTTACAACTAAGCAGCGCAAGTTTCCGCAACATATATGAAGCTAGTACCAACTAGCCCAAAATAGTGCTCTAATGAGCCCATATGATGTCTTGAGTGAAGCCGCTAAAGTTTCGAGTGGAGAAATGGCATAATTGTAAGGTTTGTTTGTAGCCACTGGACAAATTTGTTTCAAAAATAATACGTTTGTGCGAATAGTGAATTTTAGGTCCGAATTGTGATTTTGGTCAAATAATTTCGAAATGAATTCAAATATTGTATGACATATAAGAAAAAATGAGCAAACGTATTTTGTCCTAACTAACTCGCATATCATTAAATTGCACCTATATGCAATTACCATTTTTTTTCATTCCAAAGAACTTCATTTAACTTTCAGTAGTAGCGGAATTTGACTTCCGGCGACACGCGAGTCATAATTTGACTCTTACAGTACGCAACATTAAAAATATTATACTTAAATCACATAAGCCATCACAACAATCTTTTAAGCTTGATAAAGTGAATTTATCTAGGGTAATATTTTGAATAAAAAGAACTGTGCGACGCTTTTTCAAGTAGCCATGGAATGAACTCGCTAAAGAAGCTTATACCCCACAGAAAATTTAAAAATCCCTCCATTGCGCGTGAATTTGTCAGTATTTGTAGCACGCTGTAAGTGCATTTTCTCTTCTCGTCCCAAATAAAGTGCTGGAAGCTAAGCAGGGAGGGATGGCAGGCGAAAAGAAAATACGTCGTGCATGCTTTTAAAGATTGTGGAACCGATTGCCGAGATAAGAAAGCAATCTTTGGCTGTCTTCGAGAACTCATTGTGAATCACGCGCCGCGTGCTGCGCTATATTATTTGGCTTACGTGCGCTTGGTAGCCTCGACTACCAATCGGCAGCTTTTTCTGACAATGCTTAAAGTGTTGCAGCGAACCTTGAAATTTGAAGGGGGGCTTCGCGGCAGAGCGAATTTCTTTCGGAAAGGTGATTTCAGGGTAAAACTGCAGTGAAACAACCTTTGCAAACAACACATTCGAAATAATAAGCCCCTGTTCGTTCCTTGTGAATACTTCGAAATTTTCCATAATTTAAATTTGAATCGAAGTGAATTCAAATAACCTACTATTCGTTCAAGTGATTGAATCATTCGAATATTTGCACAAGCCTAGAAAACTTGTTATTGGTACGTGCATGGGCATATATTTGTTTTGTTGTATGAAAATAGTATAAAGAAGTATTTTTAGAGAGGAAATTGTCAAAATTTATAACAAAAGCCAAGCACGTTGTTAGCATTGGTAACTTTTTTAGTAAGTAGGAGTGTTTCAAAATACCTCAACAGACAACTGCTCTTCCAAAATGCCTAAAATGCTCCAAGTGACAATACGTGAGTGATATATGCATTATGTTATGATATATGCGTCACAATATGTTATGATATATGATATATGCAATACTTGAGCGATATATGCACTAACGCCTACTTTCATGCCAGATAGCTGTACACAGTAATAATGGCAGGTCGTTTAAATAGTCTGTCATAGGTATTTCACAAGTGATCACACAATTACCAGCAAACTATCAGTAAATTCTAGGTGATAGCAAAGAAAAAAAAGAGATGTTGGTATAAACAGAGAACAAACTTGGTTTACCTGAATAATGAACTAGTGCACTACAGAAGTTATGCCTCAAAGAGTGAAGTAACGGCAAATGAGGGTTACCTTTGTGGGTGTGGTTATATAGGAAGCATTTAATCCACTAAAAATATTAATGCCCAGGCCACATGACTTTTGATGCCAATGTTTATGACAAACGTTATGGAAACTGTTACCCAATTTCAGAACAATTCAGTCTGTGAATGATGATGGCATCATGAGTGTCTTGTAATCAATGACTAGTCAAGATTTCGAAAGTTACGCTGAGTTTCCTTTTAAAGTAAATTTCAATACTCATAACGTGGTGTGCAGCTTGCAGTGTACGGCAGTGAAGATGTATTTATTTACTGCTTGAAAGGTTTTTTGGAGCATTACAACAGCACTGGTATTCACACTTTCGAGAACCAGGATATAAATTTTGTGTTTCAGCAAATAATTTAGTTTTGATACATTCGCCGGCACGTGAACAATCACTTCACTGTAATGACTGCACAATCAGTTCGGCAAGTAGGGCATCGGCAATCATTGCAGAAGACAGAAGAAAATGTTCGAATCAATGTGTTATAATAAAAGGTGATGGGCATTCTTTATTAGTTAAATCAGTAACTGTCGGTAATGCAGAATTATATCAAAGCACTGTTGCCACATAAGACTGTAAAATCTTGATAAGTATCGCGTACAGGTAACGAGTTAGCAAAACTGAACAGTTTTATCAAGGACTTGAAAAACTGCCCAATGCTTACACTAAACCCAACTTAGAAAACTACTCGTTCCTTACACTGAATCCAATGGTCACATCATATTGTTGCTTGTTATCTGTATTTTCGGCAACGCAGACGGACTGCGCTGAATCTTCTTATGCTGGCTTCCTCACTGGCGAATGTCTGGTGCAATCAACAACACCGGCAACAAAAAATTCAAGACTTTAGCAAATTGGTAAGTATTAATCTTGAGTTTAGCAGCGCACTGGGGGACAAAGACTAAAAGGAATGTGCACAAGTGCACAATCTTTCTTCGTAATTTTCGTCCCCCGGCGCACTGCTCAAGTTAAGATGAACATCTGCTACTCTGATAACAAGCACCGACAAAGTGCAATTGACCACGTTGAAACGAACCATTCATCACTGATCTTTTTTGTAACAGGCCCCTTTTCAAGTGACATTACTGATCATCTGCTAGTGCTTGCAATATCAAATCCAACTAACCAAAAAATGGAAGGTAAAGACAAATGTATATATTTAGGCTCGAGTGAATAGTGAATTTTAGGGTAGAAGTGAATAATAATTTTGGCTGAATAAATTTGAATCGAAGTCGAGTAGTGTATATTAGATATTTTAAAGAAAAGTAAACACTTCAGTCATAACTTAATTAACCTGCCAATATTTATGAATATTGAAACAAGGCCTCTACAAATGCCTTTTTTTCTATTTCAAATAAAGAGAAACAACTTTCTTTGATAGCAAAAATAATTTTCTCTAGAATGCTAGTGATAACTTGTGAAATATGAAATGTTGAGAGAATAATACACTTAGCGCATGTAAGACTGTAAAGAAAGCTTTTAAACTTAAAAAAAAGAATGGACATGAAGGTAATATGTTCTTCACCTATAGTGGAGCTTTGTGGCAGTGCTAATTTCTTCTAAAAATGTTTTCACTGCTTAACAGTGTTTTTACTGTAATGAAGTTTTGTTCACATGTACTTACATGCTAATTATTATATACTACATCAATGTTTTCATGCCTTAGCGATTTTTTTATGACAGTGAGACCACTTCTACTGCGGTTTATATGTGGGTTAGGATACATTTTTACGTTTATTTTGTACACTTCAAAGTTTTCAATATTTTAAACTTGAATCGAAGTGACTTCAAGTACTCTATTATTGGTTGAAATTTATTTATTTTTTTAATTGCAATACTGTCAGCCTCTACTGAGACCATTGCAGGTGGGAAATCTGTACAGATGTTATGATGGCTCATCACAGTAAAAAACTGTAATACAGAACATAAAAGCAACATCAACCTGGCACCTTGTACGTTAGCAATATTTACACACCATAAGAAACAAACTACAAGTGCATACAAAATTGGCAAGTTAAACAATAGGGCTGCTTACATGGCTGTTTACAGAACATACAGGAAGTACGTACTGGTTTCATTACCATTGTAACTGGGTATTTAAAGAAGCTAAGAATTGTTTTCAATTTCCAACTCTAACTAAGACAGTGACTCAGTGTTGGTGATGTGAGGGGCCAACATGTTTCATTCGCGAATAGCAACCGGAAGAAAAAAATATAAATACATCAGCGCTACATTTGTATTGTACTAATATAAGTGTATGTTTGTGTCTTGTGGCTCGTGTTTGTGAATAAGACACGTAATTTTAGATGTCTATTTTAAAATAATTGTGCAGGAGTTGATAAAGAAATTTTAGACGTGCCCGTTTTGCTCATACTTCTAGCGTAGGAAGTTCAGAAAGAGTTAGCAGACTAGTGGGTGAGTGTTTACGTTTATATTTGTAGTGGATAAATCTTATGGCTTTCCTCTGTACTGCTTCAATTTTCTTTATGCTTGTGTGGATGTGAGGAAACCACACTGTACTTCCGTATTCTTGAATAGACCTGACGAATGTTTTGTTGGCAAGGAGCTTTGTTAGCAAGGTAGCCATTTGAAGTGATCTGCGAAGAAAAAATAACTTTTGCATGGCAGTTGAAGTAATGTTTACAATGTGCTCAACACACCTTAAATCAGACGTAATTGTTAAGCACAGGTATTTATGTTTGCGTACTCTGCGCAAAGCAGTGCTATTTGTAGTGTAGCAAAATTTTTATAGCTCTCTCTTTCTCGTTATGGTCAAGCAAGCAGATTTTTTTCACATTGTTTGTCATCTGCCAGCTTGAACACCATTCAGAAATAGCAGAGAGTGATCGGTTGGGCAAATGGTGATCTTGGTCATTTTCTAATTTCTCTATAATTGATGAAGTCAACCATGAATAACTTTATTTTACAGTCTACATTAGTAGATTAGTCATTGATATACACGAGAAATAACAAGAGCCCGAGCATGTAACCCTATGGCACTCCTGACATAACAGGTACAATATTTCATGCGGTGTTTTCTACAGCAAACTCAGACCTGTTAGAAAAATACTCACGCACCCAAGCAACAGTTTCTCCATCCCCGATAATGTTTTATTGTTTAGCGATTAGCTTGGTGTTATAAATGCAATCAAACACTTTTGAAGTCAAGTAAGAATATGTCCGTTTGGCTGTGATCGTCAATACCTAGCGCAAGATCGTGTGTGACCTCAGTCAGCTGCGTCAGAGTCAATAAACCCCTACGAAATTTATTCTGGTTGGAGACAGGATGCCCTCGTTTTCAAAAGAAATTGTTGAATGTTTTAAGATTACACGCTCGAGAAGTTTGCATACCATGCTTGTTAAAGATATCGGTCTGAAATTGGATTCAATAGATTTATCTCCCGATTTATAAATTGGAATAATTTCAGCTATTTTTCAATCTTCTGGTAGTCTTGATGTTAAAATTGAATAACGAGAAATACTGCCGAGATATTTGCTACACCAATCTGCGTACCATTTCAGAAATTGGTTAGGTATATTATCCGAACCACACGCTTTCTTAGTATCTGGAGCAAGCAGGAGATTAAGAACATCAGTGTCTATGATAACGAAAGCGTCTCTCACAGACACCGCGCGTGGAACAGATTCTGGCATGATGCCTTTGTCTTTTAAAAAACTGAATGAAAGAACTGGTTATATCTGTTGCCTTTATAAAATTTTTCAACTGACGATAGTTGAGTGGTGGGCGTGTTCTTTCGGTGAAAGTGGTTTCAAAATCTTCGTGGATTACTTTTGAGGAACCTAGGGAAGACAGTATTGAAATAGTAGTGTTTGGCTTCCTTGGATTTTTGTTTAATGTTTTGTGCAGCAAGCGCAAATTTGGCGGTGCTAAATGAGTCATTTTTGGCAGCCTTGTTAACTTTCCGTAATTTTTTAGGGGCGAAGCTCCTTAGGGCGTGGGCTGTGCGTCCCCTGTAGCCTGTATGTAGCCACCTCTAGTTTAGTTCTTGCAGTGTTCACTAGATGGCGGTACCGTCCCCTGTATGTAGCCACCTCTAGTTTAGTTCTTGCAGTGTTCACTAGATGGCGGTACCGTCTCCTGTATGTACCACCTCTCGTTTAGTTCTTGTAGTGTTTACTAGATGGTGGTACTTGTAGCTGATGATGAAAAGATGCAAGATGTTATAAACTAGAAAGCGGTACTTGTAGTTGATGAAAGACGCGAGATCTTATAAAATAGGAATGATGTCCCATATGACGCGTGTCATTGGTTGAAGGCAATCGTTCGATTTAGTGCGGCGACGTACGCTAGGGGGAGCGATGTAATAAAATCGAGTGAGCAAAATGTACAGAGGATTCATGGTTTACCAGGTTTACCTCCGGAGCTTCGCCCACTCATCATCATTCACTTCGTGGATATGGCGGAATTTTTTTTTAAATGGCGCTTTGCGTGTATCACTTCACGAGAAATCCACGCGTTATTTTGAATGTCTTTTTTATTATGACGGTAATAAAATTTGTTACACAGTGTGACACTATGTCTTTGAAGCGCAACCAGACAGCACTCACATCAGTGAAAGGACCTGAGACCAGTACCAAAAAGTCTTCGTATTTATTAGCTAGATATGTTTGTATATGGTCGTCGTCAGCTTACCGAAATTGATTATGGTTTGGACAGCAGTTGGCACTGATATTTCGTAGCCTAGAGGTAAAATACACATTGGAATATTATGGTCGGATCTTCATTCTATTACCTCAACCTTCACCTGTTCTGAGAGAAAATTACTGCTTATTAAAATTAGGTCGAGTACACTCTGACTTTTGCTTTGCTCCCTTGTGGGGCTTTCCACGATTTGGCGAAGGTTAAAGTTTAACATAATGTCGAGAAGGGGTCCTGAAGCCTTGGATGTGTACTGCATGGTAGACCAATTAAAGTCGGGAAGGTTAAAGTCACTTATGATAATGATGCGGCAGTTTTGAGCATGCTGCTGCAAATACATTTGTATCGCCATAATTCATTCATGTCCACATGTGGGACTTCGATAGATACAGCGAACGACATACTAGTGCCATTTGTACTAATCTTACTAAAAACTGCCTCGGTATCAGTTACCTCTGGCAGAATGACCAGTCGGATTGATTTCTTTATAGCTAAGGCTACGCTTCTACCACGTGATTGCCTGTCTTTCCGAACGAGTACATAGTTTGGGGGAGTAATTTCATCACTCAAAACGGGCGCGGATAACCATGTTTCAGCCATTGCTACTATATCTGGTTCACAATCGAGCAATACGTTTTCAAAGGGCTGTACCTTATTCAGAACACTTCGAGTGTTTATGTTTAGCAGAGTTATTTTTTCTTTTGCTGGTTTTGCCGAGATCCTGAACGGTACGCATCCTTTTTGCTTTCTTCTACGCTCTCGTCCTTTTTGAGCAATTTTTTCATGCTCTCTTATTTCAACTTTGACATTCTTTTTGCCATCCCAGATGTAAACATGGTTATTAATGAACAACTTGTTCTACACTAACGACACCTTGTCTTTGTTTTCACGGTTTTGCTTAGCCCTGTCCCAGAGTTTCTTGCGGCTTTCTCTAAGTTTCCATGAGAAATCTTCTCCTATCGAATAATCCGTATTTTTCAGCTTGAAGCAGTTTACGAGCATTGCATTTTTACTTTTTTCACCAAGTATTTTAGGTAAGACTGGCCTCGTCTAGTTTAGTCCTCTTCTTCCTAAGCGATGTATGCGCTCGATGGCCATAGGTTTGAGTTCAAGGGTTTTTGTGATTATTCCCCCGTTTACAACCTCTGCAAGCGCTTTGCTGGCTTCATCTACCGCTTCTGGTATACCATAAACTATTAGGTTTGACCTTCAGCTGCGGTTTACTAGGTCATCTATTCTCGCTTCGAGGCTTTTATGTACTTCATTCTTGCCATCCATTTGTTTATGGCATGCAAGGACTTCAGCTTCAAGTTTCGTAATGCCATCAAGCTTGCCATCGATATCTGCTAGACACTTTTTTTGATATCTTTATTGTTCGAAGTTATTTTGGTAAGTTGTCTGGCTATTTCCTTCATGTCAGGACCGGGATTGCTTTCAATATCTCTACCCATCAGCAATAGCTTCCTAAGAGATGTCATGCACATTTCATAGACAGCACTACACTGCCACGGGCATGGCAATACCAACAAGAAATGGTCACTTGAGCGGATGCAATTTACAAACCGCTTTCTCACCTGCAAAATGTAAGCGAAAAAGCAATATGAGAGCCGCATGTCAACGGTACCGCCATTCCCAGTGACAGATGTTTTCTCGTCATGCAGATATTTAGCAGGCGGTGCAGACGCAGGGTGTCGCTCTACAGCAGGTAGGTAGGCGCATGTGCCGGTGGGCTGATGCAGTTGATAGTCGAAGATCGTTGTTGGCATCGTCGATGCGTGGTCATTCTATGCTTGCCGGTCCAGCGCAGTCACAGCAGCCCCGGTAGTGCTGCGGTGCACATCGCCTGAGCCAATCAGCAGGCCGAAGACGAAGTCACCAGCTGCAATGAGTGAACGAGCCTTGCGGACAACACCTCCTGTCTTGTCATTTTGTGTGATCACTTGCAGGAGGGCCCTGTCACCGTATGCTTTGTTCAGCGCGTTCTCTGCCTTGTCTACAAACTCGCGGATGAGTCACAGGGCATGAGAGGCCTGGTACGATTCCTCTGTATAGCGATCCACGACATGGTGGAGGTCACTCAGCCGCAGTCACACCATGCTCGGAGCTGCGCCACGCTTGTTTGCCTGCTGAGACAGCTGCTCCAACATCAGCTTAGCAGTGTGCAGCTCAACAGCAAACTGGTCCTCTCCGGCAGGACACAATGAGTGGGCCATCGCGGAGCACCTTGGCCAGCTCGGCATCCTTGACGGCTTCGTTCAGGCGGCTGTTCACCTCTGGTGATACGGTCAGCAGCAGTTCTAGATAGGCCATCTTGGCGCCGTACAGCTTCTCACCTGTCTTCATGTAGAGGACCACCGGTTCCTGCTCTGCAAACCTCTCCAGTGTCCTGACAGACAGCAACTCCAGTCGCTGCTGAAGGCTAAAATAATTTTTGAGGGGAAAGCTTTTGCCCGAGACATCCAGCGTTGTGTCGCCATCGAAGCCATCAAAGTCTGGCACAAGTGTTGCTTTGGGGACCTTGAAAGGGTTCACAGGTGCCAGGCTGTTCCAGGGATCAGACGGTGTAACGGTAAAACCGAGAACCCTCGAGACGACATCGCCGATTTGCGACGACTTAATGGTCTCAATGGACACGAATTTCACCGCCTGAAGAGCAAGCTGAACGAAAACTCTATTGGTCGCACACACTGCGCTGACTAGACCTAGGAATATTAGCGCTTAATAATGCATTTGGGTGACTACTACGTGATCCACAGCCGAGAATATTAGCAGACACACCGACCGCAAGCAAAACGAGCTGACGAAAATATTTCAGGCATTCGAATGTTTTCCCAAATCTACATGAGTTATAACAAAAACATACTTTGCAGTCTTTCGCCAGAAAAAAAAAACAGGCAAGAAATGCATTCTGGAGGATCAAACAAGAAAAATTTCACGCATTCATAAACATTTTTTAAACACACGTGACGGCTGAAGACACCTTGACCACTCTTACCAGATGTAATTTAGGCACACACCATGGATAACTGCTGCTCCTTGGCGCTCCATGAATCACGAGAACAGCATGTGTAGAAAGCTGAAGCATCAACAGCATAACATCAGTCTTGAAGCAAGATACAAGTGATACATTGACCACCATAACAAAGCTTTGGAAGTTTACAAGTGGGACTATTTCAGTTCGAAAGTAGCACAAACTAATAACAACAGTGAGGTGCGGCGGAAAGTTATTATTCAGCACCCCAATAGACCCTTTTCCTAATTCAGTGCCACATATCGAATAAAACCGAAAACACATTCTTTCCGCCATGTCTTCACCTAAGGAATGCTCATTGGCGTGCCGTCCAAACACGGTACCCGTCCTGCAGGAACGCAAGTGGTGTGCGTATGGTGTGCAGGGAACGCTGATCGGCGTCACTGGGACACACAGTGCGCAAGCTCGCACGAGTGGACAAGACACGACGGAAGAGCCAAGCCGCCAGACAAAATTTTCTAAAGGGTCTCTAGAGAAACGGTGAATGCGCTGCAGAGATTATAATTGATGATAGCAATATGGATAAAACTACCCTTATAAGCAATGTTTTTATTTATCACTTTGGAAACTCAGCCACTGAAACACAATATCATGCTACAACACTTGTGCATTCACGACTGGCACAAAAAGCTTGAAATTATGTTTTCTTATCCAGCAATGAACAATGAATACGAAAGCACTTCTTGCACTAAAGTCATGGAACCGTCTGGAGGCGATGGTGTATGGTATGGCATTATATAACATTTATCTACACCACTAGCTCAGCCAATACCATAGTATGTCAACAATATTATTTGCTAAACAGGTTTGTTTCCTTTAAAACCAACTAGATGTCGCCAAAACAATGCCCACGTTAATGAAAGGTGACAGGATGAACGTTGCTAATTATCGTCCAACCACCATACTGCGAGCATCGACAGAAGCTTTTGAAAGGGCAGTGTACGTAATACCTAACAATGCTTTTGAGAAACATCAATTGCATGCATCTGAAAGAAAGGCAAAGTCAACGAAACGTCCTCTACCTAATATTGCTCATAAAAAAGTAATTCAGAAAACAATACTCAAAAAGACCATATTTCTTGACCTCAAGAAAGCGTTTGATATGCTTGACAATTGCGCATTAATAACCAAATTGGAACACTATGAAATATGAACCACATTACCAATTCTGTCTAAATATGAAAATAATAAACAGAAATATCTATACATATATATTGCCGCGCGCTTGAGCTGCCAGCGCAAAAGAGGCAGACGAAGTGGCAGTTCCCCTCGTGCCATTGTTCTGTTTTTGGCTGCGCTGAGCCGACCGCTCTTCGGACTTTTGTGAGGACGCCTTAAAAACGTCTCCTGTCTCTTTAACGTGACATTTTAATGGTGGAGGTGCGGGGTAACCTCCCCTATGCAACAGACTCCTTCTAGCAGCCGGAACGTGACCCAAAACCCAGAGCTTACGCCGGTACACCGTTTCAGTCGGAGGATTCGAGGACTGTCCCCCGAGTTTGTGCCTCACAGTACAAGTACGTCGACTGGTATGGAGAATACTGTTGCTGTCACCGCTTCCCCTACCGCTGGAGCCGCCGCTGCTCCAACCGCTGCACCCGCAGCTGCACCCACTCATTACACGCTACAAAAACCACGTGTTCCGAGTCCCTTTCGTGGTGGCCTCTATGAAGATGTGGAAGATTGGCTGGCTGAGTACGAGTACGTAGCGGATTTCAACGGGTGGGACGAAGTAGCGAAGCTCAAGAATGTGTACTTTAGTCTTCTGGATGGTGCTCGCACATGGTTCCAGAACCGCAAGGGCCTCCTAACGTCGTGGCATGAGTTCTGTCACAGGCTCCGCGAAACGTACTCGAGTCTCGATCGTCGAGAGCGCGCTGAAAGGGCCCTCCAGTCCCGCATGCAGATGCCTAATGAAGGTGTGGCTACATACGTGGAGGATATGGTTCATCTGTTCACTCGCGCCGATCCAACCATGCCGGAAGACAAGAAGCTGCGACACTTGATGCGAGGTGTGAAAGAGCAGCTCTTCGCTGGACTCATTCGTAGTCCGCCTAGAACGGTCGCGGAGTTCCTCACTGAAGCCGTCGCCATGGAAAAGGCGCTGCAGCAGCGGAACCAGTACGATCGGCAAGTGAATGCTACCTATACCACCGGGCTAGGCTCGTTCCCGACCGACGTGGGAGCGCTTCGCGAGCTGATACGTTCGGTTGTTCGCGACGAGCTACAACAGCTGCAACAGCTGAACCAGGCGCAGCAGCAGCCTTCCACGAATTGCATCGCCACCATCATACGTGACGAAGTTCAGCATGCGCTCGGCACACCTCGCCGCGAGACACCAACGCAGGTTGCTGCACCACTTCAGGCGTTCGCAACTTCAAGTGAACCTCTAGGGGTGACCTACGCAGACGTATTGAGACGCACCGTTCCGTCGTCCACGACACCATCCCCAGTGAGTGGTTTCCAGCGCACCACTTATACCGACACGTTCGAACACAACGCACCTGCACCAGTCCCACTACCAGCCGCAACCCCGTACGCCACACTGCAGTCCGCACAGGTGGTCCCTTATTTTGCAGACACTCGACCCGTCATGCGTAAATCCGACATATGGCGCATGCCCGACCGACGACCGCTTTGCTACCACTGCGGTGAAGCGGGTCACCTCTACCGAGACTGCCAGTACCGCCGACTTGGGCTGCAGGGTTTTCCTGCCAATTCACCCCGCCCCCGGTTTGGACAGAGACCACCAGAAATTGAAGATTTTATCGCTCGGCAGAACGTCCCACTCAGGCGTCAGTCGCGCTCACCGTCACCGCGGTCGTCATCTTATTCAGGCAACGGAAATCGAAGGCCGCAAGGACGGTCTCCGAGCCCTCGCCTGGAAAACTAACGCCAGCGACCTTTCGAGGCGAGGCCGCTGATTCTCGACGTGATGAAGACCTCGCCCTCCAATCGACGCGACATCGGACCAACGGAAATTCGACTACGCCGGCGCCTGTATCCCAGCTGAGCGACTTTTCAATGGACATACCTGTGCTGCTCGACGGTCGCAATTTAACTGCCTTAATAGACACTGGTGCTGACTACTCGATTATTAGCGGACAATTGGCACGTACCTTGAAGAAAGTGATAATGCCTTGGACAGGATCGCATGTACGTACAGCTGGCGGACATGTTGTAACGCCGGTTGGTTTGTGCACGTCCAGGCTACAAATACGAGGCTGCACGTTTTTGGTCAGCTCCATCGTGCTACGTGACTGCTCCCGCGAATTAATTCTCGGCCTCGATTTTCTTCGGGAATATGGCGCCGTAATCGACCTACGGCGACGCTGCATTTCCTTTTCGACAGTCAACGCTACGTCAAGGGACTCCAACCGCCGTACAACCGCCCTCCGTGTTTCCGACGACAGTGTCACAATACCACCTCGTGCAAGTATCCTAATTCAGGTGACTTCCGAAGGAACCAGTGACGGTGAAACAGTGGCAGAGTGCAACGTCTCCCTGCTGCTGGCGCTTGGAATTTCTGTGGCACGAGGCATCATTGACATTCGGAACGGTACAGCCGAGGTCATGATTACAAATTTCACCAATGAGCATCGTCACCTTTTCCGGGGCACTGCGGTCGCCTACGCTGAAGCCTTGGAGGACGTCATTGAGTGTTTTGCCTGTGAAGACAGTAGCCGCAATGGACAAACCGTAATAGATGTTGACATGAACAGTGCACTGCCAGAAGAGAACCAGAGGGCCTTGCGAGAGCTATTGTTTGAATTCAGGGCGTGCTTTGCTCAGTCGTCTAAAGTGAGTCAGACGCCAATTACACAGCACAGGATAATCACTTACGACGACGCAAGACCTATTCACCAACAGCCATACCGCGTCTCGCCGACAGAACGCGCAGCTATCAAGCAGCAAGTGAAAGAAATGATCGACGACGGCGTTATCCAGCCTTCGAACAGTCCCTGGTCCTCACCGGTCGTTCTGGTTAAGAAGAAGGACGGTACGCTTCGCTTCTGTGTAGATTACAGAAAGCTCAACAACGTCACAAAAAAAGATGTTTATCCGCTGCCGCGTATTGATGACTCGCTTGACCGACTACGACGAGCGAAGTATTTTTCTTCCCTGGATTTAAAGAGTGGCTACTGGCAAATTGAGGTTGATGAGCGCGACCGCGAAAAAACCGCCTTTGTCACGCCGGATGGCCTCTACGAATTTCGGGTGCTACCGTTCGGACTCTGCTCTGCGCCAGCTACCTTCCAACGCATGATGGACACTGTGTTGACTGACTTAAAATGGCAAAGCTGCCTTGTGTACTTGGATGATGTGGTCGTGTTTTCAACCAGCTTCTCCGAACATCTGAAGCGACTACGACAAGTACTTGAGGCGATTCGGACGGCTAACCTTACGTTAAAGCCGCAAAAATGCCATTTCGGTTACGAAGAACTAAAGTCCCTTGGACATGTCGTAAGTGCAGAAGGCGTCCGTCCTGACCCTGAGAAAACCGCCGCTGTCGCAGCCTTCCCGACTCCTGCCGATAAGAAAAGTGTGCGGCGGTTTCTTGGTCTATGCGCGTACTACCGGCGCTTTATAGGCAATTTTTCGAAAATTGCCGAACCATTAACTAGACTCACTAGAGACGATACGCCGTTCGTTTGGAGTGCTGAACAAGAATCAGCATTCACAGAGCTTCGGCTTCGCCTGGCATCACCACCTGTTCTTGGACATTTCGACGAGGAAGCCGAAACAGAAATTCATACCGACGCCAGTAACGTCGGTCTGGGCGCGGTACTCGTCCAACGGCAGGAGGGAATTGAAAAGGTCATCGCCTACGCAAGCCGAACCCTAACACGCCCGGAGTCAAACTACAGTACCACGGAGGAGGAGTGCCTTGCTGTCGTGTGGGCAATTGCTAAGTTTCGACCTTACCTTTACGGCCGTCCATTCAGAGTAGTGACGGATCATCACTCGCTGTGCTGGCTTGCGAACCTCAGAGACCCCTCCGGACGACTGGCAAGGTGGAGCCTACGTCTGCAGGAGTACGACGTCACTATCGTGTACAAGTCCGGTCGTGCACACGAAGATGCGGACACGTTGTCACGCGCGCCAGTTGAGCCTGCCGCTCAGAGCTTCGAAGAGGACTGCCCTTTCCTTGGCTCCGTAAGCGTAACAGACTTGGCTTTACGGCAGCGAGCAGATGCTCAATTGCGACCTATCATTGAACATCTAGAGGGCCGCAACGTATCACTGCCCCAGCATATAACTCGCGGATTGTCATCCTTCTGCTTACGACAGGGCGTGTTGTACAAGAAGAACGCAGCCGCCAGCAACAAAACTTACCTGTTGGTCGTCCCCGCAGAGCTGCGTGAGGAAATTCTATTTGCCTGCCACAACGAGCCTCCATCGGGCCATCTGGGCATCACCCGAACCATCGCTAGGGTACGAAAGTCTTACTACTGGCCGAAACTTGCCGCTTGCGTTAAACAGTACGTTCAAGCCTGCCGCGAATGCCAGCGCCGAAAATCCCCATCTGTTAAGCCTGCGGGATTACTTCACCCTATCGAGCCACCCAGAACACCCTTCGATCAAGTCGGCATGGACCTCCTGGGTCCGTTTCCCTTGTCATCTTCCGGCAACAAGTGGATAATCGTCGCTACAGATTATCTAACCCGCTATGCTGAAACTAAGGCGCTTCCTAAAAGCACGGCTTGTGAAGTTGCTCAGTTTTTCATCGAGAGAATTGTATTACGCCACGGTGCTCCATCCTGTGTCATCACAGACCGAGGAACAGCGTTTACAGCAAGGCTCCTTGAACAAGTTTTTCAGTTAAGTTACTCCACGCATCGCAAGACAACAGCGTATCACCCTCAGACAAATGGACTGACCGAGCGGCTTAACAAAACGATGACTGATATGCTGTCTATGTACATAGACGTACAGCACAAGACGTGGGATGAAATACTGCCTTACGTAACATTCGCGTATAATACCGCTACGCAAGAGACCACACGATTCACTCCGTTTCGTCTTCTATACGGTCGGGACGTTCAGACGATGTTGGACGCAATGCTCCCATGCGACATTGACAACATCGAGAATCTCGACGAAGATGCTGAGTGTTTCGTGCAACGAGCCGAGGAAGCACGTCAACTAGCCCGCGTAAACATCAAGAAACAACAAGGCGTCGATGCACAGCGCTACAACCGCTGCCACAGACAAGTCGATTATAAACCAGGTGACCAGGTGTTGGTTTGGACCCCTGTGCGCTGCAAAGGTCTCTCTGAGAAGCTTCTCAGTCGGTATTTTTGCCCGTACAAAGTGCTACGACAAGTGAGCGACGTCAATTACGAAGTCCTTCCGGACGGAAGCCAACCACCCCGACGCCGACAGCTACGACCCGAGATTGTGCACGTGGTGCGGTTAAAACCGTACCACACACTGTGACAATGTTTTTTTTTTACGATACACGCTTCGTTTAGCATCGAGGCGATGCTCTTCAGGGAGGAGGGGCAGTGCCGCGCGCTTGAGCTGCCAGCGCAAAAGAGGCAGACGAAGTGGCAGTTCCCCTCGTGCCATTGTTCTGTTTTTGGCTGCGCTGAGCCGACCGCTCTTCGGACTTTTGTGAGGACGCCTTAAAAACGTCTCCTGTCTCTTTAACGTGACAATATGCAAAAGCTGTGTCATTATGTTGATGTATAAAACACTAGTGCTTTTTGCAAGAATTCATTCTGGGGCCAATTTTGTATTTTACGTTTTAATAATATCTACCATCCATCACATATGAAGATTGTATCCTTTAAGCTGACGACATTATTACATTTGCAACAGACAGAAACGAAAATATACTATGTGTAGTGGGGAATTCGCAAGGCACTGACTAGTGGGACCATCTCTCTTGGAGTGCGAAGCGCGAGCTGTAGACGCTGGACTGCTCGAGCATTTCTGTCCCTACCAGCTGCCTTCCTACTACCTGGCGTCGCTATTAAACTCCCTTGCAAAGTGGTGGAAGTGGGCTGGGTACGCAAACCTGGAACTTCGAAGCCGGAAGCTGCCCACTGCATCAGCAATGCATGATCAGACGACCGAGCAAGGCACCTCCCTGCAGAGCATGGCCCAATCTCAACTGGTCATCGTACTTACCACCCTGCGCCAACGGGATCCCCCCTTCTTCAGCGGCACCGAGGAGCAAGGTGTGGAAAACTGGTTGCAACTGCTTGAAAAGGTGAGTGTCACCAACAAGTGGGACGACCCCTCGAAATTAGAGTACGTCCCATTTTATCTCAGAGACGTCGCCAGCCTGTGGTTAACAAACCACGGTACTGAATTTACCACTTGGGTCGCTTTCAAGACCACCCTTGCAGCTGTGTTCGATCGCCCCTCAGTGCGCCAGCTGCGTGCTGAACAGCGCCTACGCGGACGAGCGCAAAGGCAGGGCGAAAACTTCACCAGCTACAATAAATATGTTATCGATTTATGCCGGTGCTTTAACCCTGAGATGACCGAACAAGACAAGATCAGGCATATCTTGTAAGGAATAGACGATGATGCCTTTCAAATGTTGCTGGCAAAGGGCCCAAGTACCGTATCCGAACTTGTGACCTTGTGCCAGAACTTGGAAGAGATTCGCAAGCAACGTGCATTAGTTCGGAGGTCAATGACAGCAGACGACTCTCTCGCTTCCCTGGCCGTCGGTGGTGACAGCACCCTGCTGGAGCAGATAAAAGTATATGTACGTGACGAGGTCGCATGACAGCTTTCGGTTCTCTCGTATCTGCCGACCACCGAAGCACCAACGAACCGTCTAACGGCGACAATCAGACCCGCTATTCAGGAGCAGGTCTCCGAGGCGTTGCCATTACCTACGCGTGCGTCTCCATCAACACCTGTTGCCGCGCCACTGACTTATGCGGCCGTCGCGACAATGCCTCCGCCTCGTCTGCCATTGTATACGCCACAACCTGTGCGACCTTCCACTGCGCCGTTTCCAGCTACACAGCAGCACGCTGGAAATCCTTGGCGCACTGCTGACAACCAGCCGATATGTTACTTTTGCGGGATTCCAGGTCACGTTGCGCGTCTATGTCGTCGGCGCTTCGCAGCTAATACACCAAGATACCCTGACTACTCGTTTCGGCCTCCATGCCACGCGCCTCACGTGCCACCTGAAGTTCACGAACGCGATGCGCAAACTGCTCCGCTTCTCGACGGAGCAGCTCCGCTTCTCGACGTTCTATTTCCCGCTCGCCTTCCCCTTCACCAAGTCGTCGTTCCGTGTCGCCTGTGCGTCGACGACCCACCTCCATTAAGACGGAAAACTAACTGCAGCAGCTCCGGAGGCACGAGCTGCGTCATCGTCTAATCGTTTAAGTCCTCGCCTGTCTCCCGCCAATCTTATCGATGTAATCGTCGAAGGTGTACGAACACTTGCACTCATCGATACCGGTTCCGCGATATCTGTGATTAGTCAAAGATTCTGCCGCTGTCTTCTTAAAGTGACGATGCTTTCTACCGTAGTTTCTCTTAGCACTGCGAGCGCCCAACAAATTGAGCCCGTCGCGGCATGTACGGCAAAAGTGGTTATTCGAGACGTGTTGTACATCATTGAATTTCACGTGTTGGCTTCGTGTTTCCACGATGTCAACCTAGGATGGGATTTCCTATCACGTCATCACGCCGTCGTTGACTACGCTCGGGCCGAAGTTGAGCTGTTACCGTTTCGTGATGCGCCTTCTGTTGATGTGGCCGTATCTAGTGTGGCTAACGTTGTCGTTGCGACGGACATAGACCTTCCTCCTTTCAGGGCCACAGTTTGTCCCCGCCTGCTGCACTTCACTTTCTGACGCTACCGTCCTATTCACGCCATCTCACATCATCGGTTGCCGCCATCACACATCGCTGCCATTCGCCGTACTTGCGCTTTGTCAAGACACTACCGGAATATTTATTTCCAATGCGAACTCGTGCCCCCTCAGTTTGCGCCGCAACGAGACACTCGACCACATTCAGCTTATCGATGAAGGTACTATCGTGCCTGCCGACTTCTTCGACACCAAGCCGAATATGGAGCTGAACGCGTTGGTTCCTCACTTTGCCTCGAACAGTGTGTCGTCCGATGCATTTCATTGTTCTATTGACTGCCATCTAGCCCCGGCTCAAGGAGAGCAGCTTGTTACCCTGTTGCACGAATTCAGGCGTTCGTTCGACTTTCCCCAAGCGGTTCCAGGAAGAACGAACGCCGTTGTGCACACAATTGATACAGGAAAGAGTACTCCTTTGCGCCAGCGCCCCTATCATGTGTCTCCGGCGGAGCGTCGCGTAATTGCAGAACAAGCGGACGACATGCTACAGCGTGGAGTCATCAAGCCTTCTTGTAGTCCTTCGTCTCCACCAGTGGTACTCGTCAAAAAAAGGATGGTTCGATCCGGTTCTGCGTAGACTACAGGCGCCTAAACAGCATTACGAGGAAAGATGTTTACCCTCTTCCCCGCATAGACGACGCTCTCGATTGTCTTTAAGGTGCAGAACTCTTTTCTTCGCTTGACCTTCGCTCAGGTTATTGGTAGGTCCCAACGGCGGAGTCTGAACGTCCAAAAACGGCGTTCGTCGCACCAGATGGTCTCTATGAATTCACCGTAATGCCATTTGGACTCTGCAATGCGCCCGCCACATTCAAGCGAATGATGGACAGCATTTCACGCGATCTCAATTGGAACATCTGCTTGTGCTATCTTGATGATGTTGTGGTCTTTTCACCCGATTTCACTTCGCATCTCACTCGTCTGCGTGAAATTCTACAGTGCCTTACAAACTCCAGGCTTCAGCTTAACCTGAAGAAATGTCATCTCGGGGCTAACCAACTCACCATACTTGGTCATGTCGTCTCGAAAGCCGGCATCCTTCCTGACCCTGACAAGCTTCGTGCTGTTACCGAATTTCCTAAGCTTACTACAGTTAAAGAACTACGGAGCTTTGTGGGCCTGTGCTCCTATTTTCGTCGGTTTGTCCGAAACTTTGCTTCTATCATCGCTCCGCTCACCAAACTCCTTGCTGGCCCTGCAGATTTTTCAAAGTGGACAGAAGCCTGTGACGAATCCTTCACAACACTGCGCCAACTCCTTACCTCATTACCCGTACTGCGTCATTACGACCCTACTGCGCCGACCGAAGTACACACGGATGCTAGTGGCGTCGGCCTTGGTGCAGTACTCGCGCAACGCAAACCAGGTTTTACGGAGTATATGGTCGCCTATGCCAGCCACGCCCTCACTAAGGCAGAAGCCAACTATTCTGTTACTGAAAAAGAGTGCCTGGCGATTGTGTGGGCGTTAAACAAATTTTGTCCCTATTTGTACGGCCAAACTTTTGACGTGGTAATAGACCATCACGCACTCTGTTGGTTGGCTTCACTGAAAGATCCTTCCGGCCGCCTCGGACGTTGGGCACTACGCCTCCAGCAATTCGACATACGCGTCGTCTACCGATCGGGGCGAAAGCACTCTGACGCAGATGCGCTTTCACGATCACCCGTGAAATCTGATGATACGTAAACATTAGCCCTTGACCTTCCCCTCTCTGCCGTCAGCGTCACAGACATGTCATCCGAACAGCGGAAAGACCCTTGGATTGTCTCGCTCTTGATTATGCTTTCTGACGCATCAACTTCCGGTTACCCGCATGCTCTTCGCCGCCAAGCAACGCATTTCACCATACGAGATGGCCTGTTATACCGTCGCAACTATCAAGTGGTGGGTCGTAAATGGCTGCTAGAAATACCCAGCCATGTGCGCTCTGATATCTGCGAATATTTTCATGCTGAGCCGCAACACGCACACGCCGGTGCGCTAAAGAAGTATGCACGGATCCGCCAACGTTACTACTGGCGGGGTATGTACATGTTGCTATGCAAACACATTCGCTCAAGTTCCTGTGTCAGCAGCGCAAGACATTCCCTCATTCACCCGGTCAACTGCAGCCTTTACCATGTCCTGCACGCCCATTTGACCGTGTTGGGATTGACCTATACGGCCCGCTACCGTGCTCTGTTGGTGGTATTCGATGGGTGATTGTGGCTGCCGACCATCTGACAAGGTACGCCGAAACGGCAGCGCTACCTTTGGCTGGTGCTCATGACATTGCAGCCTTCATCTTGCATCAATTTGTTCTTTGTCATGGTGCACCACGGGAGCTCCTGAGTGACAGGGGCCGTGTATTCTTGTCCGAAGTTCTGCAGCAGCTCTTACATTCATGCCGTACGGTACACCACACATCAACAGCCTACCACCCTCAGACAAACGGCCTAACAGAACGTTTCAATAGAACCCTCGGAGACATGCTCGCTATGTATATTGATTCCCACCACTCCAATTGGGACGTTGTCCTTCCTCTCGTGACGTATGCCTACAATACGGCGATTCAATCAACAAAGGGCTTTTCTCCATTTTTTCTTTTATATGGTCGTGACCCATGCAGCACACTCGACACAATTCTGCCATACAATCCTGATGCCTCCGAGTTCAGCCCACTTTCTGAAATGGCAGAACATGCCGAAGAGTGTCGTCAGCTTGCACGGTCCTTCACAGCCGATAATCAAGCCCTTCAAAAAGAACGCCACGACCGTGATCTTGTTCAGGACACTTTCCCTGTCGGTTCTCTCGTGTGGCTCCGACTGCCTTTCCACTCTTCTGGGCTGACTCCCAAGTTTGCACTGAAGTATACGGGCCCTTACCGCGTCATACAGCACCCTTCTTCTGTCACCTATGTGATTGAACCGCTCAAGCCATCCACACACAAGCGCCGCCTTGGTCGTGAGGTGGTCCACGTCAGTCGCCTCAAGCCCTGCTGCGACTCTCCTGTTCTCTCGTCACCTTGAGTCGCCAGGATGGCTCGTCTTCGTCGCCGGGGTATTGTAGTGGGGAACTCGCAAGGTACTAACTAGTGGGACCATCTCTCTCGCAGTGCGAAGCGCGAGTGTGTGCACGAGCTGTAGACGCTGGACTGCTCGAGCATTTCTGTTCGTACCGGCTGCCTGCCTGCTACCTGGCGTCGCTATTAAACTCCCTTGCATATGCAACAAAGCAGCAACAGCCATGAAATACTTAACGTCTTGGCCTTTATGCAAACCAACCCCATGCCAACAGCTCTAAAACTAAATATACTAATTTCGCCCCCGAAAACACTCACCTCGCTTCAAATACCCATCATGAGGTAGATAATGCGCTAAAAAAACGGCAAGAAACACAGAATTTTTGGTGTCTACTTTAATACACAACTTTCGAGGCACATGTATGTTTAGGTCAGCAAAAGAATATGAAATGCACTGAGACTAGCTCCAGAAAGATATTTGGCAATTTGGAGTGCCTCGAACTCAAAGCAACGAAAATATTATTACGAGAAGAAGACCGACTCTGAGGGTTAGTCACAGATGTATTTACAGCCGGTTAAGCGAGCAGCGCCCGCCACAGAGATCAGCTTGCGCCAGTCCATATGCTTTGTCTTCTTCATCTCCATGCACTGGCCCGTAGCATGACCCCCGGTGCCGGAGGCACCGTACCGGTGCTTTAACGGCCATTATCTGACGCATTCTTATAGCGCTTGATCCGCGAGGTGTACAATACCACTGGACCACACAACAGGTGATGATGCATAGAAGAGGCTGATCTCATATGTGACAGGTGATACTTGACGCAATACACGGTAAGGTTTCGTGTAATGAGAGAAAAGTTTCTCATATAGAACCAGCTGATGATGATTTCAACAGAGCCAAAATTAGGGTACCGGTAGCGAAATGTACGTCTCTATGTTCCGCATCGTACCGACGGCATTGGTTGGTTTGCGACGCCGTCAGCCAAGGCGAGCTGACAGGCATGATCGGCTCGCAAAAATCGCGTCGTGGGCATACTCGCTGATGGACGAGGTATGAGCGAAATGACTGTGTCTGGTGGTAGAGTCGGATCTCTTCCGTACAATAAGTAGAACGGCGAAAAGCCCGCTGTGTCGTGACGGGATGAATTATACGTGAAAGTTGCGTAGGGTAAGGCAAAGTCCTAGTCTTGGTGGCCGGGCGACAAATACATAGCGAGCATATTTGTTAGAGTACGGTGGAATCGTTCCGTGAGGCCGTTTGTTTGAGGGTGGTAAGTGGTTGCTTATGTTGCGTGCAACAAGAACGCAGAATGTCGGCGATGACTTGGGATAGAAATGTGAGGCCGCGGTCTGTGAGGAGTTGTCTTGGAGCACTGGGAATCAATATAACGCCCCGTAAAAAGAAGTCAGCGACGTCGCTTGCACAACTGGTCGGTAGAGCTCACGTTATAGCGTAGCGTGTAGCATCGTCTGTAATCACGTAAATTCATTTGTTTCCCAATGTTGATGTGGGAAAAGGACCAAGCAGGTCTATCCCAACACGGTAATATAGTTCTGTGGGTATGTCGACAGGTTGAAGACGGACAGCGGTTAGGGGTGACGGTGTTTTACGACGTTGGCATAGGTCACATGGGGTGATGTATCAGCGTACCGAGCGAGCAAGGCCTGGCCAGAAGAAACGGCGCCGGACGCGCTCAAACGTGCGGGACACGCCAAGGTGTTCAGCCATGGGAGCGTCGTGAAGTTCGGTGAGAACACAGCAGCGCAAATGCTTAGGCACAACGATGAGAAGGTAAGGCCCATCTGGTCGGATATTGTGGCGGTATAGCACACCCTTTTGAATGACAAAGTAGCCGACAGAAGCATCATTTCGGGAGGATGCCGTACGACTGATGATGTCAAGCAGTATTGAATCGCACTACTGTACTTCCCCAATGTTAAGGAAGTCAAACATCACAAGAAAGAGTTCTCCGTGGGCTCGTCAGTGTTTCACAATCGTCGACAGGGTACCGGGAGAAACAATCGGCATCATGGTGTAGGCGGCAGGATTTGTAGACCACCAAATTGGAAAACTCTTGCAGGCGCAAAGCCCAGATACCAAGGTGGCCTGATGGGTATTTCAGAGAGTGTAGCCAGCAGAGCGCGTGGTGGTCGGTAAATACCAAAAGAGGGCGTCCGTATGGATGAGGTCGGAATTTCGCCACCGCCCATACAAGAGCCAAGCACTCACGATCTGTGATCGAATAGTTGCGTTCAAGGGCGGATAGGAGGCGGCTGTCATATGCATTAATGTTTGTGAGCTAGGACTGCATCATTGCTACGTCTACTTGCATCTGTACGGTTTTCCGTAGGGGCAGCAGGGTTGAAGTGCGCCAGAATCAGAGGAGTAGTGAGAAGAGCGATGACTGTCAAGAACGCAGAAGCTTCTTCGGAGCCTCATGAAAACGGGACGTCTTTCTTGAGGAGCTGCTCAAGCGGCCTCGCTGTGTGCGCAAAATTTCCCACGAAGCGTCGGAAGTAGGAACATAGTGCGATAAGTGTAACGAGGGCAGTGGGCATGGAGCTCGAGTATAGAAAAGGAAGAAGACTTGCTGTGATCGCAGGCTTGCGTTCAGTTAGCCCTTGCGCTAAATAAAGCTCTCCTTCGCCGAGTCAACTCCTGCTTGTTCAACAACCCGTTTCAAGTGGTGGAAGTGCTGGGTACATCTGGTCCTCACCCTGGAACTTCGCAGCCGCACACTCCAACGACCTTCTACAATGACTGATCCGGGGCCATCTCATGCTGCTACTGCAGATCTCGCACTTGTGCCTGTCTTCTGCGCTGGCGCTCTCCGGCAGCGCGACCCCCCATATATTTGGTGGCACAGAGGACCAAGATATGGACAACTGGATTGCCGAGTATGAACTAGTGAGCGCCGTCAATAAGTGGAACGCAGCCGATAAGCTCACAAATGTGAGTTTTTACCTGACCGACGTGGCAAAACTATGGTACAGAAATCATCAAAGTGATTTCAGTACCTGGTCGGAATTGGCGAAAACCCTCGCGGAAGTCTTTGGCCGTCTTGCTGTCCGCCGCCTTCGTGCTGAACAGAGCTTGCGGGGCAGAGTACAAAGAGCAGATGAAACTTTCACGAGCTACATCGAAGATGTGCTATTTCTCTGCAAGCTCGTCGATTCGACTCTGGACGAGGCAGGCAAGATCAAGAACATCATGAAAGGAATCGACGACGGTGCATTCCAAATGCTGGCTTCGAAGAGTCCCCAGACGGTCGCCGAGGTGATTCAGCTGTGCCAAAGCTATGATGAGCTGCGTAGGCAGCGCGCTTCTACACGTTGCGCTTCTCAAGACACCGCGGACATCTCATCCCTCGACTATCGCCATGACACCGCCGACCACTCTGCGTTGATGCCAGTCATAAAGCAATTCATACGCGAGGAGGTCACCCGGCAGCTATCTATAATCACAAGAACTACCGAGCCGATGGCACCCTTGTCGCCTTCGCTTCGCCAGGTCATTCAATCGCAAGTTGCCGAGGCATTGCTGCCAGCTCAGGCTCCACCAACTGTTACCGCACCACTAACGTATGCAGCCGCAGTAGCTCGGCCACGTGCGCCAGCGTCTCCGGCCATCTACAAAGCTACTCGCCACGTTTATTCGTCGACGCCACCTTCCCGCTCGCTGACCTTCCCGTCTCCAGCTGTATATGAAATAGGTCAGAACGTTTATATGACGCCGCCGCCTGCACGACCATTTACGGTACCTTATTCAGCGAACAGTGCCCCTATCGTCAGCCAATGGCGCACTCCGGACAATCGGCCGATATGTTTTTCATGTGGCATCCCAGGCCACGTAGCTCATCACTGCCATTGTCGCAGCTTCCCTTCTCACGACATTGCAAGGGCCTCACATTACATGCCCACCATGCCCACTCAGCCACGATATCCCGTTCCTGCCGATCCACCTCTAGACGTACGTCCCGGTCGCCGACCATCCGGCGCAAGCCGTTCACCTTCTCCTCGTAGTCGATCTATTTCTCCGATGTTACGTCGCAACAGCCCACCGCGAGGGGAAAACTGACGGGCGCAGTTCCGGAGGCAAGAACTGCGTTGGCAGCAAAAATTTCAAGACCTAACTGCTGTCCCCCGAACGAAATCGAACTCTATATTGATGGCATTTAGGTGCACGGACTTGTTGACACTGGAGCTGCCGTATCTGTAATTAGCGAGAAGCTGTGCCGAAATTGAAGAAAGTGACCACAAAACTTACCGACCTATCTCTGCAGACAGCTACGTCCCCCCATATTCAGCCTTCAGCTTTGTGCACTGCACGAGTCGTCATTCAAGGTGCGATGTACGTCATCACATTTGTAGTTTCATTCCGTTCTTCGCATGACGTTATCCTTATAGTGGTTTTGGGACGTTAAACCCCACATATCAATCAATCAATTGGGTGGGACTTTATTTCGTCAAATTCTGCTTTGGTCGACTGTGCTCGTCCTGAACTCGCGTTATCTGTGCCGTGCTATGACCCCGACGATGGTGCTTCTTGTAGAGTGTTTGCTGCTTCTGACGTTGACATTGCGCCTTTCTTAGCTGATGTTGTCTCGGTGTCGTGTGCCTCCCCTCCGAAATCGCCTGTGTTGTTTATGCCATCGGTCCCATCTGCGTGCCGTCAAAATATCACGCTTCCGTTCGCCGTCGTCATTTTTCGCAATGGTCACGCTGCAATTTATGTGTGCAATCCCTCGGACAGCCCGTCATCCCTACTACGTGGAGAATGCCTGGGAAGCTACGAACCTTACGAGTTCATTCTTCCGGCTACTATACCCGATTCTATGAATTTGCCAGCAATTTGTGCTGTCACTCCTACCAACGCGCCTAATGATGCTCTGGACGTATTCTCGAATGCCATCGACTCTGAGCTCGCACCAACTCAGCGCGAAGAGATTATAAATCTTCTTCTCCGCTTTCGTTCTCCATTCGATCGTGACCAGTCAGGCTTAAGCCGAACCTCTGCGGTCGTTCACCGTATTGACACCGGTCAACAAGCCCCGCTAAGGCAGCGTCCGTACCGTGTGTCATCTGCTGAAAGCCGTGTCATCGACGAACAAGTGGACGACATGTTGAAACGTGGCATCATCGAGCCCTCCAATAGTCCCTGGGCTTCACTGGTTGTTCTAGTCAAAAAAAAAGACGGATCCATCCGGTTCTGCGTTGACTACCGCCGACTCAACAAGATAATGCGCAAAGACGTATACCCTCTGCCGCGCATCGATGATGCTTTGGACTGCCTACAAGGAGCAGAGTTCTTTTCATCGTTAGATTTACGCTCCGGCTACTGGCAGGTGCCCATGGCAGAGGGTGACTGCCCGAAGACAGCCTTTGTAACACCGGATGGACTATATGAATTCACCGTTATGCCCTTTGGCCTCTGCAATGCGCCTGCCACTTTGGAAAGGATGATGGATACCGTCTTGCGAGGTCTGAAAGGGAAAACGTGCCTCTGTTATTTCGATGACATTGTGGTATTTTCAAGTGACTTTGCGATCCACCTCAGCCGCCTCGAGCAAGTTCTTACGTGCCTTTCCACGGCGAGACTTCAACTTAACTTGAAGAAATGCCACTTCGGCGCTCGCAAGCTTGTAATTCTCGGCCATGTGGTTTCTAAGGACGGCATTCTCTCGGACCCTACAAAACTTAATGCAGTCGCGGCATTCCCAAAGCCAACTACCATCAAAGAGCTTCGAAGCTTCATCGGCCTATGTTCTTACTTCCGGCGCTACGTCCACAATTTCACCTCCATTATCGCCCCCTTGACCAATCTTCTTGCCGGAAGTTCTGATTTGTCAGCGTGGTCGCGGGCGTGTGATGATGCATTTCAGGAACTCCGACGGCTCCTCACCACGCCTCCCATACTCCGACATTTCGATCCGTCTGCTCCAACGGAGCTTCATACGGACGCTAGTGGTGTCGGGCTAGGGGCCATACTGGCCCAACGCAAGGAGGGCTTTGACGAGTACGTCGTTGCCTATGCCAGCCACACCCTCAGTAAAGCCGAGAAGAATTACGGTGTAACTGAAAAGGAGTACCTCGCCATTAGTTTGGCAATCGGAAAATTTCGGCCTTATTTATATGGACGTCCGTTTGATATTGTAACAGACCACCATGCGCTTTGCTGGTTATCTTCACTAAAAGATCCTAATGGTCGGCTCGCTCGTTGGGCATTGTGGTTACAGGAGTTCGATATCCGTGTTATCTACCGTTCGGGCCGGAAGCATTCCGACGCCGATGCCCTGTCACGTTTGCCATTGGCTTCAGAGCCTGTCGGCTCGCCTATCTCCACTAGTGCTGCCTTGGCCATCAGCATTTCGAACATGCCTTCCGAGCACCGCAAAGATGCTTGGATTTCTTCTCTTTTGGACTTTCTCTCAAACCGGACGCCCGCTCCAGTTTCCAGGACGCGTCGCCGTCAAGCAGGACACTTCGCTATTCGGGATAACCTGCTTTACCGCCGAAGCTACTACAGCTCGATCGGCCGTAAGTGGTTGCTCGTCATCCCCCGACATCTGCGCTCTGACATCTGTGCCACGTTCCACGATGATCCGCAATGTGGCCACGCTGGTGTGTTAAAAGCATACACCTGCTTGCAGCTGCGGTACTACTGGCGCGGTATGTACCGTTTCGTTCGCCGTTACGTAAGGTCTTGCCTTACGTGCCAGCGACACAAAATGCCCACTCAACATGCCACAGGTTCCTTGCAGCCATTGCCATGTCCAGCACGAGCTTTCGATCGTGTCGGAATCGACCTTTACGGTCCGCTTCCCTATACTTCGAGTAGCAACCGCTTGGTCATTGTCGCTATCGACCACCTAACGCGGTACGCTGAAACAGCTGCGTTACCTTCTGCTACCGCAAAAGACGTTGCGTGTTTTATACTGCAAAACCTGGTTTTAAGGCATGGAGCACCTCGGGAGTTACTAAGCGACCGTGGCCGCGGTTTTCTCTCCGATGTCATCAAAGCATTGTTGAGCGAGTGTCGCATCATACACCGCACTACCACAGCCTATCACCCGCAAACTAATGGGATGACAGAGCGTTTTAATCGTACACTTGGGGATATGCTGGCCAAGTACGCTTCATCCGAGCAGTCAAATTGGGATAGCATAATCATTTTTGTGACATGTGCTTACAAAACTGCAACGCAAAGCACCACTGGATTTTCGCCTTTCTTCCTTCTTTATGGACGCGAGCCATCATCAACAATGGATACCATTCTTCCTTATCGACCGGACCCTTCAGAGATGACTACCGTTTCTCGAGCAGCAGCACACGCTGAAGAATGTCGGAAGCTTGTTCGTGCGTTCACGTCACATGACCAGACGCGCCAAAAACATCGCCACGACGTGTCAACCACGCATATGAGCTTTGCTCCGAACTCACTGGTGTGGTTATGGATTCCTTCTACTACTCCAGGACTCTCCCACAAGCTTTCGTCCAGGTACCATGGCCCTTATCGAGTTGTACGCCAAACATCCCCTGTCAACTACCTTGTTAAGCCGCTGGATGCATCTCCGGACAAGCGCCGTCGGGGAAAAGAAATCGTACACATCTCTGGGCTCAAGCCATACCATGACCCTTCTGTGTACACTTGTCCTTAGGTCACCAGGATGGCTCCCTTATCGGCCGGGGGTGATTGTAACGAAGGCAGTGGGCATGGAGCTCGAGTATAGAAAAGGAAGAAGACTTGCTGTGATCGCAGGCTTGCGTTCAGTTAGCCCTTGCGCTAAATAGAGCTCTCCTCCGCCGAGTCAACTCCTGCTTGTTCAACAACCCGTTTCACTGCGTACATCATTCGGACATTGTGGTACAGGAAAATTTTCGAAGGCGCTGATTTTTACCGGGTCTGGTTGTACACCGTTGGCATCTACCAATTGGCCAAGTACTGTGACTTGATGGCATTCAAAGTGACAATTGGACGAATTTATCTGCAGGCCAGCGCGACAGAAGACGCCTAAGATGGCTGAGAGGTACTTTATGAGTTTGAAATGTTCGTGAAAAGACGATGATGTCGTCGAAGTAGCACAAACTTTTGGACCATTTGAATCCTCTGAGCAGGGAATCCATCATTCGTTCGAAGGTGCCTGGAGCGCTACAAAGGCCGAAGGGCATGACAATAAACTAATCAAGGCCATCGGGGGTTATGAATGCCGTCTTTTCACGGTCCATTTCATCTACCTCTATCTGCCAGTAGCTGGAACGAAGGTGTATGGAAGAAAAATAGTGGGACTTATAGAGGCAATCAAGCGCATCATCTATTCGTGGCAGAGGTTAAACGTCTTTTTTGGTAATTTTGTGGAGGTGTCAATAATCAACGCAGAAACGCCATGTGGCGTCTTTCTTGCGGACTAGCACTACAGGAGAAGCCCAAAAACTGCAGGATGGCTCAATGATGTTCTTGGCGAGCATTTTGTCACCCTGACTTTGGATAATGTGACACTCGGCCGCTGACACCTGATATGGGCACCTATAAATAGGATGCTCTTTACCAGTGTTTATGTGGTTGGCCATATCCGTAGCTTACCCCAACGGGCGGCCGCTGAGGTAAAAAACTTTGATGTAGGACAGCAAAACCCGGTGGAGCTCGTCAGTCTGCTGCTGCGTCTAGTTGGAAGCGATCATCGACGTAATAGCGCTGTCGGAGCAAGTGTCAGATTGATGTTGAGCGTGGTCGTCAGAAGGCTCGGCCATCTTGAAAACATCTACCGCATTGTCTTCTAGTGTACAGACCAACGCCAAGGAGATCCCTTATGGCAGCATTGAGGTGTCAAGCTAAAGTTGATAACTGGGAGGCACGTAGAATTTCCTACGATGGACAGAATGGTGCGCGCTAATGTAATGCCGCGGTTTATGAGGACTTCGGTGATAGGGGTCAGAACATAGTCACCGTCGGGAACTGGTGATATTGAGACGAGCTATACCTAGGTCAGTGTCTGTGGAGGGAGGCGCGCATGTCCCGTTGTGCAAAGCCGACTCGGCCGTTGTGCAGAAGGTTCTATAGCGGGCAAATGTTGACGTAGCGTACTGGTGGAACAGTCTATGAGGGCAGAGCGCGCGGACAGGAAGTCGACTGCTAAGATTACGTCGTGGGTGCATTTATCAAGGACGGTGAAGAGAACAACTGTCTGTCGATCCGCAATGCTTACATGAGCGGAGCACATTCCAACGATAGATGCTGTTCCGCCATCCGCAACACGGACGAACTGGGTGGTCACAGTTGTGAGAACCTTCTTGAGCTTACGGCCAAAATTACTCGTCATAACGGAAAATTGAGTGCCGGTGTCGACAAGAGCAGTGACATGTACGCCGTATTCTTGTACGTCTGTAAGGTTACGTTTTGTATATATCGTAAAGAGAGGATTTTCTGTCTGTCCGAGTGATGCAGCGCCATCTCCGGGGGCTGCAACGCCTAGTTTTCCGTCGAAGAACCTTGTGGGAAGGCGGGGGAAGACGGTGGCGGGGCTGTAGAGATTGAGACTGGGGACGTTGGGGGAATGGAGAGCGAGTGTACCGGTGTTCAGTAGCAGGTTTCTGGACAAAGTGGTCGCGGCTGTTCTCATGGTAATACGCAGGACACACTAAAAGCGACGGAAGGAGGCTTGTGCAAGAGGACACCTGCGACTCTTGCAATGGCGAGAAATACGACCGATTTGGTGACACGAGAAGCAGATTGGCTTGTCATCGTGTGTTCTCCTTGCGGAGGCATTACGAAACGTTGAGGGAGAGCTGGTCGGGAAGGGACTTGTGGTCGTGTATTGGGGCTGGAAGCCGGTGCGAGGAGGCGGTGAAATAGAGTGAATTCCCAAGCTGGCGATTTCCTGCCGGATTACTGCTTGAATGAGGGGCAATGTAGTTGGACGAGAAGGGTCAGAGGCAGTTGGTCCCACTTTAGGTGGAGCAGCCACTTCATGTTTCCGCCTGACAAGTCACGGCAAGTTGTCACAGGTGCCTGGGGGATGATATGTTTCTAGACACGAGGACGTTGCAGTGGTGTTCAGAAGGCACTAGAACGAGTGGGAGATGCGCCTGCTTTTAGCTTGTTGGAACCGGCAGCATTCTTGAATAATCGCATCAACAGGCGACACATTGTTTAATGCCAAGAGGTTGAACGCATCATCGGTGATACCCTTTAAAATATGCGCAACCTTGTCAGGCTCGGACTTGTTTTCGTCAGCTTAGCGGCATAGTGAGAGGACAGCCTGAATGTAACTGATGTAGGAATCCGTAGAAGATTGTGCGCGAGTCGACGACTCATTCTTCTTAGCTTCACAACAACCAAAGGGTTTGCCGGCTCTTTTCTTTGAAGGGCTCTCACGGCTCTTTTCCTTGAAGCTGTCCCAGCTTGTAATGTCACGATTGTGTTTGTTAAACCAAACTCGAGGGTTCCTTCGAGAGAAAAGATGACGTTTGCGATCATAGGTGTGGGATGCCGCCTGTATGTGGCGCTGACGCGTTAATAAAGGCGTTGCCACTGGTCGACGTCGGAACCCTCGCGGCCTGAGAATTAGGTCTGAGTGGCAATGATCTTGAGTGTACTCAAGATCATTGACACTCAGACGTAATTACATGCTTCGAGTCTCAGATAAAGGCACACAAACACTTAAGCAATGCCAGAAGTCTGAAGTGATAACCTGCATACTCATACACTCACTTCACAATATATTCAATATAAAGTGACATTGTGTGCACACTGCCTCCTCATAAAGCCTATTAGAGAGCACTGAACTCTAATAATATGCTCTTGTACAGAACTAAGAAACTGTCAGACCCAAAATTGTTCAGACATATAAGAAATGCAGTATGCACACAGCAGCTCTACTGAAAAACACATAATCACGGCGATATGCCTTTTTCATCTCGCCAAAATGTATTGGGAAAGAAGTGTATACCTGAGGGCTCCTTTTTCCGTGTTTTAACACAATATTAATGAGATGTAACAGACAGTAATGCCAAGGAATGTACAGGGGAAGTTATTAGAACCAATCAAATGTAAATAAGAAGAAAAAAAGGTGGATGAAAAAATAATAACCAGCCGTTAGCAGGAATCTAACCTACGACCTTCGAATAACGCGTCCGCTGCTATAACCACTGAGCTACCACAGCGGCCTTCCCTCCATCCACTTTTTTGGGTTTATACGTGAATTTCGAAGTAGGAGTGACAGTCACCGCCATTTATAAGCCAAGCGACGAGTGTGAAAACACTCTTCTATGCGCATGTTTGGCCTCACGTAGCAAGTGAACCTATTATGAGCGGGCAGCTGAATAATGGTCCCTCATATACAACCTAATGCCACCAAGTCTGCCAGTACGAGACCCTCGTTTAATTAAATACCGGAGAGATGTGTATACCTAAGGGCTCGTTTTTCCGTGCTTTAACACAATATTAATGAGATGTCACAGACAGTAATGCCAAGGAATGTACAGGGGAAGTTATTAGAACCAATGAAATGTAAATAAGAAGAAAGAAAAGTGGATGAAAAAATAACCAGCAGTGAGCAGGAATCGCACCTACGACCTTCGAATAACGCGTTCGATGCTCTAACCACTGAGCTACCACAGCGACCTTCCCTCCATCCAATTGTTTGGGTTTATACGTGAATTTAGAAGTAGGAGTGACAGTCAGCGCCATCTATGAGCCAAGCGTCGAGTGTGAAAACACACTTTAATGCGCATGTTTGGCGTCACGTAGCACGTCAACTCATTATGAGCGGGCAGCTGATTAATAGTCCCTCGTATACAACCTAATGACACCAAGTCTGCCAGTAGAAGACCCTCATTTAATGAAATAAGGGAAAGAAGTGTATACCTAAGGGCTCGTTTTTCCGTGTTTTAACACAATAATAATGAGATGTAACAGACAGTAATGCCAAGGAATGTACAGGGGAAGTTATTAGAACCATTAAAATGTAAAAAAAAGAAAAGTGGATGAAAAACAACCAGCCCTGAGGAGGAATCGAACCTACGAACTTCGACTCACGCGTTCGATGCTCCAACCACTGAGCTACCACAGCGGCCTTCCCTCCATCCACTTTTTTGGGTTTATACGTGAATTTCGAAGTAGGAGTGACAGTCACCCCCATTTATAAGCCAAGCGACGAGTGTGAAAACACTCTTCTATGCGCATGTTTGGCCTCACGTAGCAAGTGAACCTATTATGAGCGGGCAGCTGAATAATGGTCCCTCATATACAACCTAATGCCACCAAGTCTGCCAGTACGAGACCCTCGTTTAATTAAATACCGGAAAGATGTGTATACCTAAGGGCTCGTTTTTCCGTGCTTTAACACAATATTAATGAGATGTCACAGACAGTAATGCCAAGGAATGTACAGGGGAAGTTATTAGAACCAATCAAATGTAAATAAGAAGAAAGAAAAGTGGATGAAAAAATAATAACCAGCCGTGAGCAGGAATCTAACCTACGACCTTCGAATAACGCGTCCGCTGCTATAACCACTGAGCTACCACAGCGGCCTTCCCTTCATCCACTTTTTTGGGTTTATACGTGAATTTCGAAGTAGGAGTGACAGTCACCGCCATTTATAAGCCAAGCGACGAGTGTGAAAACACTCTTCTATGCGCATGTTTGGCCTCACGTAGCAAGTGAACCTATTAGGAGCGGGCAGCTGAATAATGGTCCCTCATATACAACCTAATGCCACCAAGTCTGCCAGTACGAGACCCTCGTTTAATTAAATACCGGAAAGATGTGTATACCTAAGGGCTCGTTTTTCCGTGCTTTAACACAATATTAATGAGATGTCACAGACAGTAATGCCAAGGAATGTACAGGGGAAGTTATTAGAACCAATGAAATGTAAATAAGAAGAAAGAAAAGTGGATGAAAAAATAACCAGCAGTGAGCAGGAATCGCACCTACGACCTTCGAATAACGCGTTCGATGCTCTAACCACTGAGCTACCACAGCGACCTTCCCTCCATCCAATTGTTTGGGTTTATACGTGAATTTAGAAGTAGGAGTGACAGTCAGCGCCATCTTTGAGCCAATCGACGAGTGTGAAAACACTATTTTATGCGCATGTTTGGCGTCACGTAGCACGTGAACCTATTTTGAGCGGGCAGCTGATTAATAGTCCCTCGTATACAACCTAATGACACCAAGTCTGCCAGTACGAGACCCTCGTTTAATGAAATAAGGGAAAGAAGTGTATACCTAAGGGCTCGTTTTTCCGTGTTTTAACACAATAATAATGAGATGTAACAGACAGTAATGCCAAGGAATGTACAGGGGAAGTTATTAGAATCAATGAAATGTAAATAAGAAAAAAGAGAAGTGGATGAAAAAATAACCAGACATGAGCAGGAATCGAACCTACGACCTTCGAATAACGCGTTCGATGCTCTAACCACTGAGCTACCACAGCGACCTTCCCTCCATCCAATTTTTTGGGTTTATACGTGAATTTAGAAGTAGGAGTGACAGTCAGCGCCATCTATAAGCCAAGCGACGAGTGTGAAAACACTCTTCTATGCGCATGTTTGGCGTCACGTAGCAAGTGAACCTATTATGAGCGGGCAGCTGATTAATGGTCCCTCATATACAACCTAATGCCACCAAGTCTGCCAGTACGAGACCCTCGTTTAATTAAATAACGGAAAGATGTGTATACCTAAGTGCTCGTTTTTCCGTGTTTTAACACAATATTAATGAGATGTCACAGACAGTAATGCCAAGGAATGTACAGGGGAAGTTATTAGAACCAATGAAATGTAAATAAGAAGAAAGAAAAGTGGATGAAAAAATAACCAGCCGTGAGCAGGATACGCACCTACGACCTTCGAATAACGCGTTCGATGCTCTAACCACTGAGCTACCACAGCGACCTTCCCTCCATCCAATATTTTGGGTTTATACGTGAATTTAGAAGTAGGAGTGACAGTCAGCGCCATCTATGAGCCAAGCGACGAGTGTGAAAACACTCTTTTATGCGCATGTGTGGCGTCACGTAGCACGTGAACTTAGTATGAGCGGGCGGCTGATTAATAGTCCCTCGTATACAACCTAATGACACGAAGTCTGCCTGTAGAAGACCCTCGTTTAATGATATAAGGGAAAGAAATGTATACCTAAGGGCTAGTTTTTCCGTGTTTTAACACAATAATAATGACATGTAACAGACAGTAATGCCAAGGAATGTACAGGGGAAGTTAATAGAACCAATGAAGTGTAAATAACAAGAAAGAAAAGTGGATGAAAAAATAATAACGAGCCGTGAGCAGGAATCGAACCTATGACCTTCGAATAACGCGTTCGATGCTCTAACCACTGAGCTACCACAGCGGCCTTCCCTTCATCCACTTTTTTGGGTTTATACATGAATTTAGAAGTAGGAGTGACAGTCAGCGCCATCTACAAGCCAAGCGACGAGTGAGAAAACACTCTTTTATGCGCATGTTTGGCGTCATGTAGCACGTGAACTTAGTATGAGCGGGCGGCTGATTAATAGTCCCTCGTATACAACCTAATGACACGAAGTCTGCCTGTAGAAGACCCTCGTTTAATGAAATAAGGGAAAGAAGTGTATACCTGAGGGCTCCTTTTTCCGTGTTTTAACACAATATTAATGAGATGTAACAGACAGTAATGCCAAGGAATGTACAGGGAAAGTTATTAGAACCAATCAAATGTAAATAAGAAGAAAGAAAAGTGGATGAAAAAATAATAACCAGCCGTGAGCAGGAATCTAACCTACGACCTTCGAATAACGCGTTCGCTGCTATAACCACTGAGCTACCACAGCGGCCTTCCCTCCATCCACTTTTTTGGGTTTACACGTGAATTTCGAAGTAGCAGTGACAGTCACCCCCATTTATAAGCCCAGCGACGAGTGTGAAAACACTCTTCTATGCGCATGTTTGGCCTCACGTAGCAAGTGAACCTATTATGAGCGGGCAGCTGAATAATGGTCCCTCATATATAACCTAATGCCACCAAGTCTGCCAGTACGAGACCCTCGTTTAATTAAATACCGGAAAGATGTGTATACCTAAGGGCTCGTTTTTCCGTGCTTTAACACAATATTAATGAGATGTCACAGACAGTAATGCCAAGGAATGTACAGGGGAAGTTATTAGAACCAATGAAATGTAAATAAGAAGAAAGAAAAGTGGATGAAAAAATAACCAGCAGTGAGCAGGAATCGCACCTACGACCTTCGAATAACGCGTTCGATGCTCTAACTACTGAGCTACCACAGCGACCTTCCCTCCATCCAATTGTTTGGGTTTATACGTGAATTTAGAAGTAGGAGTGACAGTCAGCGCCATCTTTGAGCCAATCGACGAGTGTGAAAACACTATTTTATGCGCATGTTTGGCGTCACGTAGCACGTGTACTTATTTTGAGCGGGCAGCTGATTAATAGTCCCTCGTATACAACCTAATGACACCAAGTCTGCCAGTACGAGACCCTCGTTTAATGAAATAAGGGAAAGAAGTGTATACCTAAGGGCTCGTTTTTCCGTGTTTTAACACAATATTAATGAGATGTAACAGACAGTAATGCCAAGGAATGTACAGGGGAAGTTATTAGAATCAATGATATGTAAATAAGAAAAAAGATAAGTGGATGAAAAAATAACCAGACATGAGCAGGAATCGAACCTACGACCTTCGAATAACGCGTTCGATGCTCTAACTACTGAGCTTCCACAGCGGCCTTACCTCCATCCACTTTTTTGGGTTTATACGTGAATTTAGATGTAGGAGTGGCAGTCAGCGCCATCCATAAGCCAAGCGACGAGTGTGAAAACACTCTTTTATGCGCATGTGTGGCGTCACGTAGCACGTGAACTTAGTATGAGCGGGCGGCTGATTAACAGTCCCTCGTATACAACCTAATGACACGAAGTCTGCCAGTAGAAGACCCTCGTTTAATGAAATAAGGGAAAGAAATGTATACCTAAGGGATCCTTTTTCCGTGTTTTAACACAATATTAATGAGATGTAACAGACAGTAATGCCAAGGAATGCACAGGGGAAGTTATTAGAATCAATGAAATGTAAATAAGAAAAAAGATAAGTGGATGAAAAAATAACCAGACATGAGCAGGAATCGAACCTACGACCTTCGAATAACGCGTTCGATGCTCTAACTACTGAGCTACCACAGCGGCCTTCCCTCCATCCACTTTTTTGAGTTTATACGTGAATTTAGATGTAGGAGTGACAGTCAGCGCCATCCATAAGCCAAGCGACGAGTGTGAAAACACTCTTTTATGCGCATGTGTGGCGTCACGTAGCACGTGAACTTAGTATGAGCGGGCGGCTGATTAATAGTCCCTCGTATACAACCTAATGACACGAAGTCTGCCTGTAGAAGACCCTCGTTTAATGAAATAAGGGAAAGAAATGTATACCTAAGGGCTAGTTTTTCCGTGTTTTAACACAATAATAATGACATGTAACAGACAGTAATGCCAAGGATTGTACAGGGGAAGTTATCAGAACCAATGAAATGTAAATAAAAAGAAAGAAAAGTGGATGAAAAAATAACCAGCCGTGAGCAGGAATCAAACCTACGACCTTTGAATAACGCGTTCGATGCTCTAACCACTGAGCTACCACAGCGGCCTTCCCTTCATCCACTTTTTTGGGTTTATACATGAATTTAGAAGTAGGAGTGACAGTCAGCGCCATCTATAAGCCAAGCGACGAGTGTGAAAACACTCTTTTATGCGCATGTTTGGCGTCATGTAGCACGTGAACTTAGTATGAGCGGGCGGCTGATTAATAGTCCCTCGTATACAACCTAATGACACCAAGTCTGCCAGTACGAGACCCTCGTTTAATGAAATAAGGGAAAGAAGTGTATGCCTAAGGGCTCATTTTTCCGTGTTTTAACACAATATTAATGAGATGTAACAGACAGTAATGCCAAGGAATGTACAGGGGAAGTTAATAGAACCAATGAAGTGTAAATAAGAAGAAAGAAAAGTGGATGAAAAAATAATAACCAGCCGTGAGCAGGAAACGAACCTATGACCTTCGAATAACGCGTTCGATGCTCTAACCACTGAGCTACCACAGCGGCCTTCCCTTCATCCACTTTTTTGGGTTTATACATAAATTTAGAAGTAGGAGTGACAGTCAGCGCCATCTTTGAGCCAATCGACGAGTGTGAAAACACTATTTTATGCGCATGTTTGGCGTCACGTAGCACGTGAACCTATTTTGAGCGGGCAGCTGATTAATAGTCCCTCGTATACAACCTAATGACACCAAGTCTGCCAGTACGAGACCCTCGTTTAATTAAATAACGGAAAGATGTGTATACCTAAGTGCTCGTTTTTCCGTGTTTTAACACAATATTAATGAGATGTCACAGACAGTAATGCCAAGGAATGTACAGGGGAAGTTATTAGAACCAATGAAATGTAAATAAGAAGAAAGAAAAGTGGATGAAAAAATAACCAGCCGTGAGCAGGATACGCACCTACGACCTTCGAATAACGCGTTCGATGCTCTAACCACTGAGCTACCACAGCGACCTTCCCTCCATCCAATATTTTGGGTTTATACGTGAATTTAGAAGTAGGAGTGACAGTCAGCGCCATCTATGAGCCAAGCGACGAGTGTGAAAACACACTTTAATGCGCATGTTTGGCGTCACGTAGCACGTGAACTCATTATGAGCGGGCAGCTGATTAATAGTCCCTCGTATACAACCTAATGACACCAAGTCTGCCAGTAGGAGACCCTCATTTAATGAAATAAGGGAAAGAAGTGTATACCTAAGGGCTCGTTTTTCCGTGTTTTAACACAATAATATTGAGATGTAACAGACAGTAATGCCAAGGAATGTACAGGGGAAGTTATTAGAACCATTAAAATGTAAAAAAAAAGAAAAGTGGATGAAAAACAACCAGCCCTGAAGAGGAATCGAACCTACGAACTTCGACTCACGCGTTCGATGCTCCAACCACTGAGCTACCACAGCGGCCTTCCCTCCATCCACTTTTTTGGGTTTATACGTGAATTTAGAAGTAGGAGTGACAGTCAGCGCCATCTATAAGCCAAGCTACGAGTGTGAAAACACTCTTCTATGCGCATGTTTGGCCTCACGTAGCAAGTGAACCTATTATGAGCGGGCAGCTGAATAATGGTCCCTCATATACAACCTAATGCCACCAAGTCTGCCAGTACGAGACCCTCGTTTAATTAAATACCGGAAAGATGTGTATACCTAAAGGCTCGTTTTTCCGTGCTTTAACACAATATTAATGAGATGTCACAGACAGTAATGCCAAGGAATGTACAGGGGAAGTTATTAGAACCAATGAAATGTAAATAAGAAGAAAGAAAAGTGGATGAAAAAATAACCAGCAGTGAGCAGGAATCGCACCTACGACCTTCGAATAACGCGTTCGATGCTCTAACTACTGAGCTACCACAGCGACCTTCCCTCCATCCAATTGTTTGGGTTTATACGTGAATTTAGAAGTAGGAGTGACAGTCAGCGCCATCTTTGAGCCAATCGACGAGTGTGAAAACACTATTTTATGCGCATGTTTGGCGTCACGTAGCACGTGAACTTATTTTGAGCGGGCAGCTGATTAATAGTCCCTCGTATACAACCTAATGACACCAAGTCTGCCAGTACGAGACCCTCGTTTAATGAAATAAGGGAAAGAAGTGTATACCTAAGGGCTCGTTTTTCCGTGTTTTAACACAATATTAATGAGATGTAACAGACAGTAATGCCAAGGAATGCACAGGGGAAGTTATTAGAATCAATGAAATGTAAATAAGAAGAAAGATAAGCGGATGAAAAAATAACCAGACATGAGCAGGAATCGAACCTACGACCTTCGAATAACGCGTTCAATGCTCTAACTACTGAGCTACCACAGCGGCCTTCCCTCCATTCACTTTTTTGGGTTTATACGTGAATTTAGATGTAGGAGTGACAGTCAGCGCCATCCATAAGCCAAGCGACGAGTGTGAAAACACTCTTTTATGCGCATGTGTGGCGTCACGTAGCACGTGAACTTAGTATGAGCGGGCGGCTGATTAATAGTCCCTCGTATACAACCTAATGACACGAAGTCTGCCTGTAGAAGACCCTCGTTTAATGAAATAAGGGAAAGAAATGTATACCTAAGGGCTAGTTTTTCCGTGTTTTAACACAATAATAATGACATGTAACAGACAGTAATGCCAAGGAATGTACAGGGGAAGTTATCAGAACCAATGAAATGTAAATAAAAAGAAAGAAAAGTGGATGAAAAAATAACCAGCCGTGAGCAGGAATCAAACCTACGACCTTTGAATAACGCGTTCGATGCTCTAACCACTGAGCTACCACAGCGGCCTTCCCTTCATCCACTTTTTTGGGTTTATACATGAATTTAGAAGTAGGAGTGACAGTCAGCGCCATCTATAAGCCAAGCGACGAGTGTGAAAACACTCTTTTATGCGCATGTGTGGCGTCACGTAGCACGTGAACTTAGTATGAGCGGGCGGCTGATTAATAGTCCCTCGTATACAACCTAATGACACGAAGTCTGCCTGTAGAAGACCCTCGTTTAATGATATAAGGGAAAGAAATGTATACCTAAGGGCTAGTTTTTCCGTGTTTTAACACAATAATAATGACATGTAACAGACAGTAATGCCAAGGAATGTACAGGGGAAGTTAATAGAACCAATGAAGTGTAAATAAGAAGAAAGAAAAGTGGATGAAAAAATAATAACGAGCCGTGAGCAGGAATCGAACCTATGACCTTCGAATAACGCGTTGGATGCTCTAACCACTGAGCTACCACAGCGGCCTTCCCTTCATCCACTTTTTTGGGTTTATACATGAATTTAGAAGTAGGAGTGACAGTCAGCGCCATCTACAAGCCAAGCGACGAGTGAGAAAACACTCTTTTATGCGCATGTTTGGCGTCATGTAGCACGTGAACTTAGTATGAGCGGGCGGCTGATTAATAGTCCCTCGTATACAACCTAATGACACGAAGTCTGCCTGTAGAAGACCCTCGTTTAATGAAATAAGGGAAAGAAGTGTATACCTGAGGGCTCCTTTTTCCGTGTTTTAACACAATATTAATGAGATGTAACAGACAGTAATGCCAAGGAATGTACAGGGAAAGTTATTAGAACCAATCAAATGTAAATAAGAAGAAAGAAAAGTGGATGAAAAAATAATAACCAGCCGTGAGCAGGAATCTAACCTACGACCTTCGAATAACGCGTCCGCTGCTATAACCACTGAGCTACCACAGCGGCCTTCCCTCCATCCACTTTTTTGGGTTTACACGTGAATTTCGAAGTAGCAGTGACAGTCACCCCCATTTATAAGCTCAGCGACGAGTGTGAAAACACTCTTCTATGCGCATGTTTGGCCTCACGTAGCAAGTGAACCTATTATGAGCGGGCAGCTGAATAATGGTCCCTCATATATAACCTAATGCCACCAAGTCTGCCAGTACGAGACCCTCGTTTAATTAAATACCGGAAAGATGTGTATACCTAAGGGCTCGTTTTTCCGTGCTTTAAAACAATATTAATGAGATGTCACAGACAGTAATGCCAAGGAATGTACAGGGGAAGTTATTAGAACCAATGAAATGTAAATAAGAAGAAAGAAAAGTGGATGAAAAAATAACCAGCAGTGAGCAGGAATCGCACCTACGACCTTCGAATAACGCGTTCGATGCTCTAACTACTGAGCTACCACAGCGACCTTCCCTCCATCCAATTGTTTGGGTTTATACGTGAATTTAGAAGTAGGAGTGACAGTCAGCGCCATCTTTGAGCCAATCGACGAGTGTGAAAACACTATTTTATGCGCATGTTTGGCGTCACGTAGCACGTGTACTTATTTTGAGCGGGCAGCTGATTAATAGTCCCTCGTATACAACCTAATGACACCAAGTCTGCCAGTACGAGACCCTCGTTTAATGAAATAAGGGAAAGAAGTGTATACCTAAGGGCTCGTTTTTCCGTGTTTTAACACAATATTAGTGAGATGTAACAGACAGTAATGCCAAGGAATGTACAGGGGAAGTTATTAGAATCAATGATATGTAAATAAGAAAAAAGATAAGTGGATGAAAAAATAACCAGACATGAGCAGGAATCGAACCTACGACCTTCGAATAACGCGTTCGATGCTCTAACTACTGAGCTTCCACAGCGGCCACCTCCATCCACTTTTTGGGGTTTATACGTGAATTTAGATGTAGGAGTGGCAGTCAGCGCCATCCATAAGCCAAGCGACGAGTGTGAAAACACTCTTTTATGCGCATGTGTGGCGTCACGTAGCACGTGAACTTAGTATGAGCGGGCGGCTGATTAACAGTCCCTCGTATACAACCTAATGACACGAAGTCTGCCAGTAGAAGACCCTCGTTTAATGAAATAAGGGAAAGAAATGTATACCTAAGGGCTCCTTTTTCCGTGTTTTAACACAATATTAATGAGATGTAACAGACAGTAATGCCAAGGAATGCACAGGGGAAGTTATTAGAATCAATGAAATGTAAATAAGAAAAAAGATAAGTGGATGAAAAAATAACCAGACATGAGCAGGAATCGAACCTACGACCTTCGAATAACGCGTTCGATGCTCTAACTACTGAGCTACCACAGCGGCCTTCCCTCCATCCACTTTTTTGAGTTTATACGTGAATTTAGATGTGGGAGTGACAGTCGGCGCCATCCATAAGCCAAGCGACGAGTGTGAAAACACTCTTTTATGCGCATGTGTGGCGTCACGTAGCACGTGAACTTAGTATGAGCGGGCGGCTGATTAATAGTCCCTCGTATACAACCTAATGACACGAAGTCTGCCTGTAGAAGACCCTCGTTTAATGAAATAAGGGAAAGAAATGTATACCTAAGGGCTAGTTTTTCCGTGTTTTAACACAATAATAATGACATGTAACAGACAGTAATGCCAAGGAATGTACAGGGGAAGTTATCAGAACCAATGAAATGTAAATAAAAAGAAAGAAAAGTGGATGAAAAAATAACCAGCCGTGAGCAGGAATCAAACCTACGACCTTTGAATAACGCGTTCGATGCTCTAACCACTGAGCTACCACAGCGGCCTTCCCTTCATCCACTTTTTTGGGTTTATACATGAATTTAGAAGTAGGAGTGACAGTCAGCGCCATCTATAAGCCAAGCGACGAGTGTGAAAACACTCTTTTATGCGCATGTTTGGCGTCATGTAGCACGTGAACTTAGTATGAGCGGGCGGCTGATTAATAGTCCCTCGTATACAACCTAATGACACCAAGTCTGCCAGTACGAGACCCTCGTTTAATGAAATAGGGGAAAGAAGTGTATGCCTAAGGGCTCATTTTTCCGTGTTTTAACACAATATTAATGAGATGTAACAGACAGTAATGCCAAGGAATGTACAGGGGAAGTTAATAGAACCAATAAAGTGTAAATAAGAAGAAAGAAAAGTGGATGAAAAAATAATAACCAGCCGTGAGCAGGAATCGAACCTATGACCTTCGAATAACGCGTTCGATGCTCTAACCACTGAGCTACCACAGCGGCCTTCCCTTCATCCACTTTTTTGGGTTTATACATGAATTTAGAAGTAGGAGTGACAGTCAGCGCCATCTATAAGCCAAGCGACGAGTGTGAAAACACTCTTTTATGCGCATGTTTGGCGTCATGTAGCACGTGAACTTAGTATGAGCGGGCGGCTGATTAATAGTCCCTCGTATACAACCTAATGACACGAAGTCTGCCTGTAGAAGACCCTCGTTTAATGAAATAAGGGAAAGAAATGTATACCTAAGTGCTCGTTTTTCCCTGTTTTAACACAATATTAATGAGATGTCACAGACAGTAATGCCAAGGAATGTACAGGGGAAGTTATTAGAACCAATGAAATGTAAATAAGAAGAAAGAAAAGTGGATGAAAAAATAACCAGCCGTGAGCAGGAATCGCACCTACGACCTTCGAATAACGCGTTCGATGCTCTAACCACTGAGCTACCACAGCGACCTTCCCTCCATCCAATTTTTTGGGTTTATACGTGAATTTAGAAGTAGGAGTGACAGTCAGCGCCATCTATGAGCCAAGCGACGAGTGTGAAAACACACTTTAATGCGCATGTTTTGCGTCACGTAGCACGTGAACTCATTATGAGCGGGCAGCTGATTAATAGTTCCTCGTATACAACCTAATGACACCAAGTCTGCCAGTAGGAGACCCTCATTTAATGAAATAAGGGAAAGAAGTGTATACCTAAGGGCTCGTTTTTCCGTGTTTTAACACAATAATAATGAGATGTAACAGACAGTAATGCCAAGGAATGTACAGGGGAAGTCATTAGAACCATTAAAATGTAAAAAAAAAGAAAAGTGGATGAAAAACAACCAGCCCTGAAGAGGAATCGAACTTACGAACTTAGACTCACGCGTTCGATGCTCCAACCACTGAGCTACCGCAGCGGCCTTCCCTCCATCCACTTTTTTGGGTTTATACGTGAATTTAGAAGTAGGAGTGACAGTCAGCGCCATCTATAAGCCAAGAGACGAGTGTGAAAACACACTTTTCTGCGCATGTTTGGCGTCACGTAGCACGTGAACTTATTTTGAGCGCGCAGCTGATTAATAGTCCCTCGTATACAAACTAATGACACCAAGGCTGCCAGTACGAGACCCTCGTTTAATGAAATAAGGGAAAGAAGTGTATACCTGAGGGCTCCTTTTTCCGTGTTTTAACACAATAATAATGAGATGTAACAGACAGTAATGCCAAGGAATGTACAGGGAAAGTTATTAGAACCAATCAAATGTAAATAAGAAGAAAGAAAAGTGGATGAAAAAATAATAACCAGCCGTGAGCAGGAATCTAACCTACGACCTTCGAATAACGCGTCCGCTGCTATAACCACTGAGCTACCACAGCGGCCTTCCCTCCATCCACTTTTTTGGGTTTACACGTGAATTTCGAAGTAGGAGTGACAGTCACCCCCATTTATAAGCCCAGCGACGAGTGTGAAAACACTCTTCTATGCGCATGTTTGGCCTCACGTAGCAAGTGAACCTATTATGAGCGGGCAGCTGAATAATGGTCCCTCATATACAATCGAATGCCACCAAGTCTGCCAGTACGAGACCCTCGTTTAATTAAATACCGGAAAGATGTGTATACCTAAGGGCTCGTTTTTCCGTGCTTTAACACAATATTAATCAGATGTCACAGACAGTAATGCCAAGGAATGTACAGGGGAAGTTATTAGAACCAATGAAATGTAAATAAGAAGAAAGAAAAGTGGATGAAAAAATAACCAGCAGTGAGCAGGAATCGCACCTACGACCTTCGAATAACGCGTTCGATGCTCTAACTACTGAGCTACCACAGCGACCTTCCCTCCATCCAATTGTTTGGGTTTATACGTGAATTTAGAAGTAGGAGTGACAGTCAGCGCCATCTTTGAGCCAATCGACGAGTGTGAAAACACTATTTTATGCACATGTTTGGCGTCACGTAGCACGTGAACTTATTTTGAGCGGGCAGCTGATTAATAGTCCCTCGTATACAACCTAATGACACCAAGTCTGCCAGTACGAGACCCTCGTTTAATGAAATAAGGGAAAGAAGTGTATACCTAAGGGCTCGTTTTTCCGTGTTTTAACACAATATTAATGAGATGTAACAGACAGTAATGCCAAGGAATGTACAGGGGAAGTTAATAGAATCAATGAAATGTAAATAAGAAAAAAGATAAGTGGATGAAAAAATAACCAGACATGAGCAGGAATCGAACCTACGACCTTCGAATAACGCGTTCGATGCTCTAACTACTGAGCTACCACAGCGGCCTTCCCTCCATCCACTTTTTTGGGTTTATACGTGAATTTAGATGTAGGAGTGGCAGTCAGCGCCATCCATAAGCCAAGCGACGAGTGTGAAAACACTCTTTTATGCGCATGTGTGGCGTCACGTAGCACGTGAACTTAGTATGAGCGGGCGGCTGATTAACAGTCCCTCGTATACAACCTAATGACACGAAGTCTGCCAGTAGAAGACCCTCGTTTATTGAAATAAGGGAAAGAAATGTATACCTAAGGGCTCGTTTTTCCGTGTTTTAACACAATATTAATGAGATGTAAAAGACAGTAATGCCAAGGAATGCACAGGGGAAGTTATTAGAATCAATGAAATGTAAATAAGAAAAAAGATAAGTGGATGAAAAAATAACCAGACATGAGCAGGAATCGAACCTACGACCTTCGAATAACGCGTTCGATGCTCTAACTACTGAGCTACCACAGCGGCCTTCCCTCCATCCACTTTTTTGGGTTTATACGTGAATTTAAATGTAGGAGTGACAGTCAGCGCCATCCATAAGCCAAGCGACGAGTGTGAAAACACTCTTTTATGCGCATGTGTGGCGTCACGTAGCACGTGAACTTAGTATGAGCGGGCGGCTGGTTAATAGTCCCTCGTATACAACCTAATGACACGAAGTCTGCCTGTAGAAGACCCTCGTTTAATGAAATAAGGGAAAGAAATGTATACCTAAGGGCTAGTTTTTCCGTGTTTTAACACAATAATAATGACATGTAACAGACAGTAATGTCAAGGAATGTACAGGGGAAGTTATCAGAACCAATGAAATGTAAATAAAAAGAAAGAAAAGTGGATGAAAAAATAACCAGCCGTGAGCAGGAATCAAACCTACGACCTTTGAATAACGCGTTCGATGCTCTAACCACTGAGCTACCACAGCGGCCTTCCCTTCATCCACTTTTTTGGGTTTATACATGAATTTAGAAGTAGGAGTGACAGTCAGCGCCATCTATAAGCCAAGCGACGAGTGTGAAAACACTCTTTTATGCGCATGTTTGGCGTCATGTAGCACGTGAACTTAGTATGAGCGGGCGGCTGATTAATAGTCCCTCGTATACAACCTAATGACACCAAGTCTGCCAGTACGAGACCCTCGTTTAATGAAATAAGGGAAAGAAGTGTATGCCTAAGGGCTCATTTTTCCGTGTTTTAACACAATATTAATGAGATGTAACAGACAGTAATGCCAAGGAATGTACAGGGGAAGTTAATAGAACCAATGAAATGTAAATAAGAAGAAAGAAAAGAGGATGAAAAAATAATAACCAGCCGTGAGCAGGAATCGAACCTATGACCTTCGAATAACGCGTTCGATGCTCTAACCACTGAGCTATCACAGAGGCCTTCCCTCAATCCACTTTTTTGGGTTTATACGTGAATTTAGAAGTAGGAGTGACAGTAAGCGCCATCTGTAAGCCAAGCGACGAGTGTGGAAACACTCTTTTATGCGCATGTTTGGCGTCACGTAGCACGTGAACTTATTATGAGCGGGCAGCCGATTAGTAGTCCCTCGTATACAACCTAATGACACCAAGTCTGCCAGTACGAGAGCCTCGTTTAATGAAATAAGGGAAAGAAGTGTATACATAAGGGTTCGTTTTTCCGTGTTTTAACACAATAATAATGAAATGTAACAGACAGTAATGCCAAGGATTGCACAGGGGAAGTTATTAGAACCAATGAAATGTAAATAAGAATAAAAAAAGTGGATGAAAAAATAATCAGCCGTGAGCAGGAATCGAACCTACGACCTTCGAATAACGCGTCCGCTGCTATAACCACTGAGCTACCACAGCGGCCTTCCCTCCATCCACTTTTTTGGGTTTATACGTGAATTTAGAAGTAGGAGTGACAGTCAGCACCATCTATAAGCCAAGCGACGAGTGTGGAAACACTCTTTTATGCTCATGTTTGGCGTCACGTAGCACGTGAACTTATTATGAGCGGGCAGCTGATTAATAGTCCCTCATATACAACCTAATGACACCAAGTCTGCCAGTATGAGACCCTCGTTCAATGAAATAAGGGAAAGAATTGTATACCTAAGGGCTCGTTTTTCCGTGTTTTAACACAATATTAATGAGATGTCACAGACAGTAATGCCAAGGAATGTACAGGGGAAGTTATTAGAACCAATGAAATGTAAATAAGAAGAGAGAAAAGTGGAGTAAAAAATAACCAGACATGAGCAGGAATCGAACCTACGACCTTCGAATAACGCGTTCGATGCTCTAACTACTGAGCTACCACAGCTGCCTTCCCTCCATCCACTTTTTTGGGTTTATACGTGAATTTAGAAGTAGGAGTGACAGTCAGCGCCATCTATGAGCCAAGCGACGAGTGTGAAAACACACTTTAATGCGCATGTTTTGCGTCACGTAGCACGTGAACTCATTATGAGCGGGCAGCTGATTAATAGTTCCTCGTATACAACCTAATGACACCAAGTCTGCCAGTAGGAGACCCTCATTTAATGAAATAAGGGAAAGAAGTGTATACCTAAGGGCTCGTTTTTCCGTGTTTTAACACAATAATAATGAGATGTAACAGACAGTAATGCCAAGGAATGTACAGGGGAAGTCATTAGAACCATTAAAATGTAAAAAAAAAGAAAAGTGGATGAAAAACAACCAGCCCTGAAGAGGAATCGAACTTACGAACTTAGACTCACGCGTTCGATGCTCCAACCACTGAGCTACCGCAGCGGCCTTCCCTCCATCCACTTTTTTGGGTTTATACGTGAATTTAGAAGTAGGAGTGACAGTCAGCGCCATCTATAAGCCAAGAGACGAGTGTGAAAACACACTTTTCTGCGCATGTTTGGCGTCACGTAGCACGTGAACTTATTTTGAGCGCGCAGCTGATTAATAGTCCCTCGTATACAAACTAATGACACCAAGGCTGCCAGTACGAGACCCTCGTTTAATGAAATAAGGGAAAGAAGTGTATACCTGAGGGCTCCTTTTTCTGTGTTTTAACACAATAATAATGAGATGTAACAGACAGTAATGCCAAGGAATGTACAGGGAAAGTTATTAGAACCAATCAAATGTAAATAAGAAGAAAGAAAAGTGGATGAAAAAATAATAACCAGCCGTGAGCAGGAATCTAACCTACGACCTTCGAATAACGCGTCCGCTGCTATAACCACTGAGCTAGCACAGCGGCCTTCCCTCCATCCACTTTTTTGGGTTTACACGTGAATTTCGAAGTAGGAGTGACAGTCACCCCCATTTATAAGCCCAGCGACGAGTGTGAAAACACTCTTCTATGCGCATGTTTGGCCTCACGTAGCAAGTGAACCTATTATGAGCGGGCAGCTGAATAATGGTCCCTCATATACAATCGAATGCCACCAAGTCTGCCAGTACGAGACCCTCGTTTAATTAAATACCGGAAAGATGTGTATACCTAAGGGCTCGTTTTTCCGTGCTTTAACACAATATTAATCAGATGTCACAGACAGTAATGCCAAGGAATGTACAGGGGAAGTTATTAGAACCAATGAAATGTAAATAAGAAGAAAGAAAAGTGGATGAAAAAATAACCAGCAGTGAGCAGGAATCGCACCTACGACCTTCGAATAACGCGTTCGATGCTCTAACTACTGAGCTACCACAGCGACCTTCCCTCCATCCAATTGTTTGGGTTTATACGTGAATTTAGAAGTAGGAGTGACAGTCAGCGCCATCTTTGAGCCAATCGACGAGTGTGAAAACACTATTTTATGCACATGTTTGGCGTCACGTAGCACGTGAACTTATTTTGAGCGGGCAGCTGATTAATAGTCCCTCGTATACAACCTAATGACACCAAGTCTGCCAGTACGAGACCCTCGTTTAATGAAATAAGGGAAAGAAGTGTATACCTAAGGGCTCGTTTTTCCGTGTTTTAACACAATATTAATGAGATGTAACAGACAGTAATGCCAAGGAATGTACAGGGGAAGTTAATAGAATCAATGAAATGTAAATAAGAAAAAAGATAAGTGGATGAAAAAATAACCAGACATGAGCAGGAATCGAACCTACGACCTTCGAATAACGCGTTCGATGCTCTAACTACTGAGCTACCACAGCGGCCTTCCCTCCATCCACTTTTTTGGGTTTATACGTGAATTTAGATGTAGGAGTGGCAGTCAGCGCCATCCATAAGCCAAGCGACGAGTGTGAAAACACTCTTTTATGCGCATGTGTGGCGTCACGTAGCACGTGAACTTAGTATGAGCGGGCGGCTGATTAACAGTCCCTCGTATACAACCTAATGACACGAAGTCTGCCAGTAGAAGACCCTCGTTTATTGAAATAAGGGAAAGAAATGTATACCTAAGGGCTCGTTTTTCCGTGTTTTAACACAATATTAATGAGATGTAAAAGACAGTAATGCCAAGGAATGCACAGGGGAAGTTATTAGAATCAATGAAATGTAAATAAGAAAAAAGATAAGTGGATGAAAAAATAACCAGACATGAGCAGGAATCGAACCTACGACCTTCGAATAACGCTTTCGATGCTCTAACTACTGAGCTACCACAGCGGCCTTCCCTCCATCCACTTTTTTGGGTTTATACGTGAATTTAGATGTAGGAGTGACAGTCAGCGCCATCCATAAGCCAAGCGACGAGTGTGAAAACACTCTTTTATGCGCATGTGTGGCGTCACGTAGCACGTGAACTTAGTATGAGCGGGCGGCTGGTTAATAGTCCCTCGTATACAACCTAATGACACGAAGTCTGCCTGTAGAAGACCCTCGTTTAATGAAATAAGGGAAAGAAATGTATACCTAAGGGCTAGTTTTTCCGTGTTTTAACACAATAATAATGACATGTAACAGACAGTAATGCCAAGGAATGTACAGGGGAAGTTATCAGAACCAATGAAATGTAAATAAAAAGAAAGAAAAGTGGATGAAAAAATAACCAGCCGTGAGCAGGAATCAAACCTACGACCTTTGAATAACGCGTTCGATGCTCTAACCACTGAGCTACCACAGCGGCCTTCCCTTCATCCACTTTTTTGGGTTTATACATGAATTTAGAAGTAGGAGTGACAGTCAGCGCCATCTATAAGCCAAGCGACGAGTGTGAAAACACTCTTTTATGCGCATGTTTGGCGTCATGTAGCACGTGAACTTAGTATGAGCGGGCGGCTGATTAATAGTCCCTCGTATACAACCTAATGACACCAAGTCTGCCAGTACGAGACCCTCGTTCAATGAAATAAGGGAAAGAAGTGTATGCCTAAGGGCTCATTTTTCCGTGTTTTAACACAATATTAATGAGATGTAACAGACAGTAATGCCAAGGAATGTACAGGGGAAGTTAATAGAACCAATGAAATGTAAATAAGAAGAAAGAAAAGTGGATGAAAAAATAATAACCAGCCGTGAGCAGGAATCGAACCTATGACCTTCGAATAACGCGTTCGATGCTCTAACCACTGAGCTATCACAGAGGCCTTCCCTCAATCCACTTTTTTGGGTTTATACGTGAATTTAGAAGTAGGAGTGACAGTAAGCGCCATCTGTAAGCCAAGCGACGAGTGTGGAAACACTCTTTTATGCGCATGTTTGGCGTCACGTAGCACGTGAACTTATTATGAGCGGGCAGCCGATTAGTAGTCCCTCGTATACAACCTAATGACACCAAGTCTGCCAGTACGAGAGCCTCGTTTAATGAAATAAGGGAAAGAAGTGTATACATAAGGGTTCGTTTTTCCGTGTTTTAACACAATAATAATGAAATGTAACAGACAGTAATGCCAAGGATTGCACAGGGGAAGTTATTAGAACCAATGAAATGTAAATAAGAATAAAAAAAAGTGGATGAAAAATTAATCAGCCGTGAGCAGGAATCGAACCTACGACCTTCGAATAACGCGTCCGCTGCTATAACCACTGAGCTACCACAGCGGCCTTCCCTCCATCCACTTTTTTGGGTTTATACGTGAATTTAGAAGTAGGAGTGACAGTCAGCACCATCTATAAGCCAAGCGACGAGTGTGAAAACACTCTTTTATGCTCATGTTTGGCGTCACGTAGCACGTGAACTTATTATGAGCGGGCAGCTGATTAATAGTCCCTCATATACAACCTAATGACACCAAGTCTGCCAGTATGAGACCCTCGTTCAATGAAATAAGGGAAAGAATTGTATACCTAAGGGCTCGTTTTTCCGTGTTTTAACACAATATTAATGAGATGTCACAGACAGTAATGCCAAGGAATGTACAGGGGAAGTTATTAGAACCAATGAAATGTAAATAAGAAGAGAGAAAAGTGGAGTAAAAAATAACCAGACATGAGCAGGAATCGAACCTACGACCTTCGAATAACGCGTTCGATGCTCTAACTACTGAGCTACCACAGCTGCCTTCCCTCCATCCACTTTTTTGGGTTTATACGTGAATTTAGATGTAGGAGTGGCAGTCAGCGCCATCCATAAGCCAAGCGACGAGTGTGAAAACACTCTTTTATGCGCATGTGTGGCGTCACGTAGCACGTGAACTTAGTATGAGCGGGCGGCTGATTAACAGTCCCTCGTATACAACCTAATGACACGAAGTCTGCCAGTAGAAGACCCTCGTTTAATGAAATAAGGGAAAGAAATGTATACCTAAGGGCTCGTTTTTCCGTGTTTTAACACAATATTAATGAGATGTAACAGACAGTAATGCCAAGGAATGCACAGGGGAAGTTATTAGAATCAATGAAATGTAAATAAGAAAAAAGATAAGTGGATGAAAAAATAACCAGACATGAGCAGGAATCGAACCTACGACCTTCGAATAACGCGTTCGATGCTCTAACTACTGAGCTACCACAGCGGCCTTCCCTCCATCCACTTTTTTGGGTTTATACGTGAATTTAGATGTAGGAGTGACAGTCAGCGCCATCCATAAGCCAAGCGACGAGTGTGAAAACACTCTTTTATGCGCATGTGTGGCGTCACGTAGCACGTGAACTTAGTATGAGCGGGCGGCTGATTAATAGTCCCTTGTATACAACCTAATGACACGAAGTCTGCCTGTAGAAGACCCTCGTTTAATGAAATAAGGGAAAGAAATGTATACCTAAGGGCTAGTTTTTCCGTGTTTTAACACAATAATAATGACATGTAACAGACAGTAATGCCAAGGAATGTACAGGGGAAGTTATCAGAACCAATGAAATGTAAATAAAAAGAAAGAAAAGTGGATGAAAAAATAACCAGCCGTGAGCAGGAATCAAACCTACGACCTTTGAATAACGCGTTCGATGCTCTAACCACTGAGCTACCACAGCGGCCTTCCCTTCATCCACTTTTTTGGGTTTATACATGAATTTAGAAGTAGGAGTGACAGTCAGCGCCATCTATAAGCCAAGCGACGAGTGTGAAAACACTCTTTTATGCGCATGTTTGGCGTCATGTAGCACGTGAACTTAGTATGAGCGGGCGGCTGATTAATAGTCCCTCGTATACAACCTAATGACACCAAGTCTGCCAGTACGAGACCCTCGTTTAATGAAATAAGGGAAAGAAGTGTATGCCTAAGGGCTCATTTTTCCGTGTTTTAACACAATATTAATGAGATGTAACAGACAGTAATGCCAAGGAATGTACAGGGGAAGTTAATAGAACCAATGAAATGTAAATAGGAAGAAAGAAAAGTGGATGAAAAAATAATAACCAGCCGTGAGCAGGAATCGAACCTATGACCTTCGAATAACGCGTTCGATGCTCTAACCACTGAGCTATCACAGAGGCCTTCCCTCAATCCACTTTTTTGGGTTTATACGTGAATTTAGAAGTAGGAGTGACAGTAAGCGCCATCTGTAAGCCAAGCGACGAGTGTGGAAACACTCTTTTATGCGCATGTTTGGCGTCACGTAGCACGTGAACTTATTATGAGCGGGCAGCCGATTAGTAGTCCCTCGTATACAACCTAATGACACCAAGTCTGCCAGTACGAGAGCCTCGTTTAATGAAATAAGGGAAAGAAGTGTATACATAAGGGTTCGTTTTTCCGTGTTTTAACACAATAATAATGAAATGTAACAGATAGTAATGCCAAGGAATGCACAGGGGAAGTTATTAGAACCAATGAAGTGTAAATAAGAATAAAAAAAAGTGGATGAAAAAATAATCAGCCGTGAGCAGGAATCGAACCTACGACCTTCGAATAACGCGTCCGCTGCTATAACCACTGAGCTACCACAGCGGCCTTCCCTCCATCCACTTTTTTGGGTTTATACGTGAATTTAGAAGTAGGAGTGACAGTCAGCACCATCTATAAGCCAAGCGACGAGTGTGGAAACACTCTTTTATGCTCATGTTTGGCGTCACGTAGCACGTGAACTTATTATGAGCGGGCAGCTGATTAATAGTCCCTCATATACAACCTATGACACCAAGTCTGCCAGTATGAGACCCTCGTTCAATGAAATAAGGGAAAGAATTGTATACCTAAGGGCTCGTTTTTCCGTGTTTTAACACAATATTAATGAGATGTCACAGACAGTAATGCCAAGGAATGTACAGGGGAAGTTATTAGAACCAATGAAATGTAAATAAGAAGAGAGAAAAGTGGAGTAAAAAATAACCAGACATGAGCAGGAATCGAACCTACGACCTTCGAATAACGCGTTCGATGCTCTAACTACTGAGCTACCACAGCTGCCTTCCCTCCATCCACTTTTTTGGGTTTATACGTGAATTTAGATGTAGGAGTGGCAGTCAGCGCCATCCATAAGCCAAGCGACGAGTGTGAAAACACTCTTTTATGCGCATGTGTGGCGTCACGTAGCACGTGAACTTAGTATGAGCGGGCGGCTGATTAACAGTCCCTCGTATACAACCTAATGACACGAAGTCTGCCAGTAGAAGACCCTCGTTTAATGAAATAAGGGAAAGAAATGTATACCTAAGGGCTCGTTTTTCCGTGTTTTAACACAATATTAATGAGATGTAACAGACAGTAATGCCAAGGAATGCACAGGGGAAGTTATTAGAATCAATGAAATGTAAATAAGAAAAAAGATAAGTGGATGAAAAAATAACCAGACATGAGCAGGAATCGAACCTACGACCTTCGAATAACGCGTTCGATGCTCTAACTACTGAGCTACCACAGCGGCCTTCCCTCCATCCACTTTTTTGGGTTTATACGTGAATTTAGATGTAGGAGTGACAGTCAGCGCCATCCATAAGCCAAGCGACGAGTGTGAAAACACTCTTTTATGCGCATGTGTGGCGTCACGTAGCACGTGAACTTAGTATGAGCGGGCGGCTGATTAATAGTCCCTCGTATACAACCTAATGACACGAAGTCTGCCTGTAGAAGACCCTCGTTTAATGAAATAAGGGAAAGAAATGTATACCTAAGGGCTAGTTTTTCCGTGTTTTAACACAATAATAATGACATGTAACAGACAGTAATGCCAAGGAATGTACAGGGGAAGTTATCAGAACCAATGAAATGTAAATAAAAAGAAAGAAAAGTGGATGAAAAAATAACCAGCCGTGAGCAGGAATCAAACCTACGACCTTTGAATAACGCGTTCGATGCTCTAACCACTGAGCTACCACAGCGGCCTTCCCTTCATCCACTTTTTTGGGTTTATACATGAATTTAGAAGTAGGAGTGACAGTCAGCGCCATCTATAAGCCAAGCGACGAGTGTGAAAACACTCTTTTATGCGCATGTTTGGCGTCATGTAGCACGTGAACTTAGTATGAGCGGGCGGCTGATTAATAGTCCCTCGTATACAACCTAATGACACCAAGTCTGCCAGTACGAGACCCTCGTTTAATGAAATAAGGGAAAGAAGTGTATGCCTAAGGGCTCATTTTTCCGTGTTTTAACACAATATTAATGAGATGTAACAGACAGTAATGCCAAGGAATGTACAGGGGAAGTTAATAGAACCAATGAAATGTAAATAAGAAGAAAGAAAAGTGGATGAAAAAATAATAACCAGCCGTGAGCAGGAATCGAACCTATGACCTTCGAATAACGCGTTCGATGCTCTAACCACTGAGCTATCACAGAGGCCTTCCCTCAATCCACTTTTTTGGGTTTATACGTGAATTTAGAAGTAGGAGTGACAGTAAGCGCCATCTGTAAGCCAAGCGACGAGTGTGGAAACACTCTTTTATGCGCATGTTTGGCGTCACGTAGCACGTGAACTTATTATGAGCGGGCAGCCGATTAGTAGTCCCTCGTATACAACCTAATGACACCAAGTCTGCCAGTACGAGAGCCTCGTTTAATGAAATAAGGGAAAGAAGTGTATACATAAGGGTTCGTTTTTCCGTGTTTTAACACAATAATAATGAAATGTAACAGACAGTAATGCCAAGGATTGCACAGGGGAAGTTATTAGAACCAATGAAATGTAAATAAGAATAAAAAAAGTGGATGAAAAAATAATCAGCCGTGAGCAGGAATCGAACCTACGACCTTCGAATAACGCGTCCGCTGCTATAACCACTGAGCTACCACAGCGGCCTTCCCTCCATCCACTTTTTTGGGTTTATACGTGAATTTAGAAGTAGGAGTGACAGTCAGCACCATCTATAAGCCAAGCGACGAGTGTGGAAACACTCTTTTATGCTCATGTTTGGCGTCACGTAGCACGTGAACTTATTATGAGCGGGCAGCTGATTAATAGTCCCTCATATACAACCTAATGACACCAAGTCTGCCAGTATGAGACCCTCGTTCAATGAAATAAGGGAAAGAATTGTATACCTAAGGGCTCGTTTTTCCGTGTTTTAACACAATATTAATGAGATGTCACAGACAGTAATGCCAAGGAATGTACAGGGGAAGTTATTAGAACCAATGAAATGTAAATAAGAAGAGAGAAAAGTGGAGTAAAAAATAACCAGACATGAGCAGGAATCGAACCTACGACCTTCGAATAACGCGTTCGATGCTCTAACTACTGAGCTACCACAGCTGCCTTCCCTCCATCCACTTTTTTGGGTTTATACGTGAATTTAGAAGTAGGAGTGACAGTCAGCGCCATCTATGAGCCAAGCGACGAGTGTGAAAACACACTTTAATGCGCATGTTTTGCGTCACGTAGCACGTGAACTCATTATGAGCGGGCAGCTGATTAATAGTTCCTCGTATACAACCTAATGACACCAAGTCTGCCAGTAGGAGACCCTCATTTAATGAAATAAGGGAAAGAAGTGTATACCTAAGGGCTCGTTTTTCCGTGTTTTAACACAATAATAATGAGATGTAACAGACAGTAATGCCAAGGAATGTACAGGGGAAGTCATTAGAACCATTAAAATGTAAAAAAAAAGAAAAGTGGATGAAAAACAACCAGCCCTGAAGAGGAATCGAACTTACGAACTTAGACTCACGCGTTCGATGCTCCAACCACTGAGCTACCGCAGCGGCCTTCCCTCCATCCACTTTTTTGGGTTTATACGTGAATTTAGAAGTAGGAGTGACAGTCAGCGCCATCTATAAGCCAAGAGACGAGTGTGAAAACACACTTTTCTGCGCATGTTTGGCGTCACGTAGCACGTGAACTTATTTTGAGCGCGCAGCTGATTAATAGTCCCTCGTATACAAACTAATGACACCAAGGCTGCCAGTACGAGACCCTCGTTTAATGAAATAAGGGAAAGAAGTGTATACCTGAGGGCTCCTTTTTCCGTGTTTTAACACAATAATAATGAGATGTAACAGACAGTAATGCCAAGGAATGTACAGGGAAAGTTATTAGAACCAATCAAATGTAAATAAGAAGAAAGAAAAGTGGATGAAAAAATAATAACCAGCCGTGAGCAGGAATCTAACCTACGACCTTCGAATAACGCGTCCGCTGCTATAACCACTGAGCTAGCACAGCGGCCTTCCCTCCATCCACTTTTTTGGGTTTACACGTGAATTTCGAAGTAGGAGTGACAGTCACCCCCATTTATAAGCCCAGCGACGAGTGTGAAAACACTCTTCTATGCGCATGTTTGGCCTCACGTAGCAAGTGAACCTATTATGAGCGGGCAGCTGAATAATGGTCCCTCATATACAATCGAATGCCACCAAGTCTGCCAGTACGAGACCCTCGTTTAATTAAATACCGGAAAGATGTGTATACCTAAGGGCTCGTTTTTCCGTGCTTTAACACAATATTAATCAGATGTCACAGACAGTAATGCCAAGGAATGTACAGGGGAAGTTATTAGAACCAATGAAATGTAAATAAGAAGAAAGAAAAGTGGATGAAAAAATAACCAGCAGTGAGCAGGAATCGCACCTACGACCTTCGAATAACGCGTTCGATGCTCTAACTACTGAGCTACCACAGCGACCTTCCCTCCATCCAATTGTTTGGGTTTATACGTGAATTTAGAAGTAGGAGTGACAGTCAGCGCCATCTTTGAGCCAATCGACGAGTGTGAAAACACTATTTTATGCACATGTTTGGCGTCACGTAGCACGTGAACTTATTTTGAGCGGGCAGCTGATTAATAGTCCCTCGTATACAACCTAATGACACCAAGTCTGCCAGTACGAGACCCTCGTTTAATGAAATAAGGGAAAGAAGTGTATACCTAAGGGCTCGTTTTTCCGTGTTTTAACACAATATTAATGAGATGTAACAGACAGTAATGCCAAGGAATGTACAGGGGAAGTTAATAGAATCAATGAAATGTAAATAAGAAAAAAGATAAGTGGATGAAAAAATAACCAGACATGAGCAGGAATCGAACCTACGACCTTCGAATAACGCGTTCGATGCTCTAACTACTGAGCTACCACAGCGGCCTTCCCTCCATCCACTTTTTTGGGTTTATACGTGAATTTAGATGTAGGAGTGGCAGTCAGCGCCATCCATAAGCCAAGCGACGAGTGTGAAAACACTCTTTTATGCGCATGTGTGGCGTCACGTAGCACGTGAACTTAGTATGAGCGGGCGGCTGATTAACAGTCCCTCGTATACAACCTAATGACACGAAGTCTGCCAGTAGAAGACCCTCGTTTATTGAAATAAGGGAAAGAAATGTATACCTAAGGGCTCGTTTTTCCGTGTTTTAACACAATATTAATGAGATGTAAAAGACAGTAATGCCAAGGAATGCACAGGGGAAGTTATTAGAATCAATGAAATGTAAATAAGAAAAAAGATAAGTGGATGAAAAAATAACCAGACATGAGCAGGAATCGAACCTACGACCTTCGAATAACGCTTTCGATGCTCTAACTACTGAGCTACCACAGCGGCCTTCCCTCCATCCACTTTTTTGGGTTTATACGTGAATTTAGATGTAGGAGTGACAGTCAGCGCCATCCATAAGCCAAGCGACGAGTGTGAAAACACTCTTTTATGCGCATGTGTGGCGTCACGTAGCACGTGAACTTAGTATGAGCGGGCGGCTGGTTAATAGTCCCTCGTATACAACCTAATGACACGAAGTCTGCCTGTAGAAGACCCTCGTTTAATGAAATAAGGGAAAGAAATGTATACCTAAGGGCTAGTTTTTCCGTGTTTTAACACAATAATAATGACATGTAACAGACAGTAATGCCAAGGAATGTACAGGGGAAGTTATCAGAACCAATGAAATGTAAATAAAAAGAAAGAAAAGTGGATGAAAAAATAACCAGCCGTGAGCAGGAATCAAACCTACGACCTTTGAATAACGCGTTCGATGCTCTAACCACTGAGCTACCACAGCGGCCTTCCCTTCATCCACTTTTTTGGGTTTATACATGAATTTAGAAGTAGGAGTGACAGTCAGCGCCATCTATAAGCCAAGCGACGAGTGTGAAAACACTCTTTTATGCGCATGTTTGGCGTCATGTAGCACGTGAACTTAGTATGAGCGGGCGGCTGATTAATAGTCCCTCGTATACAACCTAATGACACCAAGTCTGCCAGTACGAGACCCTCGTTCAATGAAATAAGGGAAAGAAGTGTATGCCTAAGGGCTCATTTTTCCGTGTTTTAACACAATATTAATGAGATGTAACAGACAGTAATGCCAAGGAATGTACAGGGGAAGTTAATAGAACCAATGAAATGTAAATAAGAAGAAAGAAAAGTGGATGAAAAAATAATAACCAGCCGTGAGCAGGAATCGAACCTATGACCTTCGAATAACGCGTTCGATGCTCTAACCACTGAGCTATCACAGAGGCCTTCCCTCAATCCACTTTTTTGGGTTTATACGTGAATTTAGAAGTAGGAGTGACAGTAAGCGCCATCTGTAAGCCAAGCGACGAGTGTGGAAACACTCTTTTATGCGCATGTTTGGCGTCACGTAGCACGTGAACTTATTATGAGCGGGCAGCCGATTAGTAGTCCCTCGTATACAACCTAATGACACCAAGTCTGCCAGTACGAGAGCCTCGTTTAATGAAATAAGGGAAAGAAGTGTATACATAAGGGTTCGTTTTTCCGTGTTTTAACACAATAATAATGAAATGTAACAGACAGTAATGCCAAGGATTGCACAGGGGAAGTTATTAGAACCAATGAAATGTAAATAAGAATAAAAAAAAGTGGATGAAAAATTAATCAGCCGTGAGCAGGAATCGAACCTACGACCTTCGAATAACGCGTCCGCTGCTATAACCACTGAGCTACCACAGCGGCCTTCCCTCCATCCACTTTTTTGGGTTTATACGTGAATTTAGAAGTAGGAGTGACAGTCAGCACCATCTATAAGCCAAGCGACGAGTGTGGAAACACTCTTTTATGCTCATGTTTGGCGTCACGTAGCACGTGAACTTATTATGAGCGGGCAGCTGATTAATAGTCCCTCATATACAACCTAATGACACCAAGTCTGCCAGTATGAGACCCTCGTTCAATGAAATAAGGGAAAGAATTGTATACCTAAGGGCTCGTTTTTCCGTGTTTTAACACAATATTAATGAGATGTCACAGACAGTAATGCCAAGGAATGTACAGGGGAAGTTATTAGAACCAATGAAATGTAAATAAGAAGAGAGAAAAGTGGAGTAAAAAATAACCAGACATGAGCAGGAATCGAACCTACGACCTTCGAATAACGCGTTCGATGCTCTAACTACTGAGCTACCACAGCTGCCTTCCCTCCATCCACTTTTTTGGGTTTATACGTGAATTTAGATGTAGGAGTGGCAGTCAGCGCCATCCATAAGCCAAGCGACGAGTGTGAAAACACTCTTTTATGCGCATGTGTGGCGTCACGTAGCACGTGAACTTAGTATGAGCGGGCGGCTGATTAACAGTCCCTCGTATACAACCTAATGACACGAAGTCTGCCAGTAGAAGACCCTCGTTTAATGAAATAAGGGAAAGAAATGTATACCTAAGGGCTCGTTTTTCCGTGTTTTAACACAATATTAATGAGATGTAACAGACAGTAATGCCAAGGAATGCACAGGGGAAGTTATTAGAATCAATGAAATGTAAATAAGAAAAAAGATAAGTGGATGAAAAAATAACCAGACATGAGCAGGAATCGAACCTACGACCTTCGAATAACGCGTTCGATGCTCTAACTACTGAGCTACCACAGCGGCCTTCCCTCCATCCACTTTTTTGGGTTTATACGTGAATTTAGATGTCGGAGTGACAGTCAGCGCCATCCATAAGCCAAGCGACGAGTGTGAAAACACTCTTTTATGCGCATGTGTGGCGTCACGTAGCACGTGAACTTAGTATGAGCGGGCGGCTGATTAATAGTCCCTCGTATACAACCTAATGACACGAAGTCTGCCTGTAGAAGACCCTCGTTTAATGAAATAAGGGAAAGAAATGTATACCTAAGGGCTAGTTTTTCCGTGTTTTAACACAATAATAATGACATGTAACAGACAGTAATGCCAAGGAATGTACAGGGGAAGTTATCAGAACCAATGAAATGTAAATAAAAAGAAAGAAAAGTGGATGAAAAAATAACCAGCCGTGAGCAGGAATCAAACCTACGACCTTTGAATAACGCGTTCGATGCTCTAACCACTGAGCTACCACAGCGGCCTTCCCTTCATCCACTTTTTTGGGTTTATACATGAATTTAGAAGTAGGAGTGACAGTCAGCGCCATCTATAAGCCAAGCGACGAGTGTGAAAACACTCTTTTATGCGCATGTTTGGCGTCATGTAGCACGTGAACTTAGTATGAGCGGGCGGCTGATTAATAGTCCCTCGTATACAACCTAATGACACCAAGTCTGCCAGTACGAGACCCTCGTTTAATGAAATAAGGGAAAGAAGTGTATGCCTAAGGGCTCATTTTTCCGTGTTTTAACACAATATTAATGAGATGTAACAGACAGTAATGCCAAGGAATGTACAGGGGAAGTTAATAGAACCAATGAAATGTAAATAAGAAGAAAGAAAAGTGGATGAAAAAATAATAACCAGCCGTGAGCAGGAATCGAACCTATGACCTTCGAATAACGCGTTCGATGCTCTAACCACTGAGCTATCACAGAGGCCTTCCCTCAATCCACTTTTTTGGGTTTATACGTGAATTTAGAAGTAGGAGTGACAGTAAGCGCCATCTGTAAGCCAAGCGACGAGTGTGGAAACACTCTTTTATGCGCATGTTTGGCGTCACGTAGCACGTGAACTTATTATGAGCGGGCAGCCGATTAGTAGTCCCTCGTATACAACCTAATGACACCAAGTCTGCCAGTACGAGAGCCTCGTTTAATGAAATAAGGGAAAGAAGTGTATACATAAGGGTTCGTTTTTCCGTGTTTTAACACAATAATAATGAAATGTAACAGATAGTAATGCCAAGGAATGCACAGGGGAAGTTATTAGAACCAATGAAGTGTAAATAAGAATAAAAAAAAGTGGATGAAAAAATAATCAGCCGTGAGCAGGAATCGAACCTACGACCTTCGAATAACGCGTCCGCTGCTATAACCACTGAGCTACCACAGCGGCCTTCCCTCCATCCACTTTTTTGGGTTTATACGTGAATTTAGAAGTAGGAGTGACAGTCAGCACCATCTATAAGCCAAGCGACGAGTGTGGAAACACTCTTTTATGCTCATGTTTGGCGTCACGTAGCACGTGAACTTATTATGAGCGGGCAGCTGATTAATAGTCCCTCATATACAACCTATGACACCAAGTCTGCCAGTATGAGACCCTCGTTCAATGAAATAAGGGAAAGAATTGTATACCTAAGGGCTCGTTTTTCCGTGTTTTAACACAATATTAATGAGATGTCACAGACAGTAATGCCAAGGAATGTACAGGGGAAGTTATTAGAACCAATGAAATGTAAATAAGAAGAGAGAAAAGTGGAGTAAAAAATAACCAGACATGAGCAGGAATCGAACCTACGACCTTCGAATAACGCGTTCGATGCTCTAACTACTGAGCTACCACAGCTGCCTTCCCTCCATCCACTTTTTTGGGTTTATACGTGAATTTAGATGTAGGAGTGGCAGTCAGCGCCATCCATAAGCCAAGCGACGAGTGTGAAAACACTCTTTTATGCGCATGTGTGGCGTCACGTAGCACGTGAACTTAGTATGAGCGGGCGGCTGATTAACAGTCCCTCGTATACAACCTAATGACACGAAGTCTGCCAGTAGAAGACCCTCGTTTAATGAAATAAGGGAAAGAAATGTATACCTAAGGGCTCGTTTTTCCGTGTTTTAACACAATATTAATGAGATGTAACAGACAGTAATGCCAAGGAATGCACAGGGGAAGTTATTAGAATCAATGAAATGTAAATAAGAAAAAAGATAAGTGGATGAAAAAATAACCAGACATGAGCAGGAATCGAACCTACGACCTTCGAATAACGCGTTCGATGCTCTAACTACTGAGCTACCACAGCGGCCTTCCCTCCATCCACTTTTTTGGGTTTATACGTGAATTTAGATGTAGGAGTGACAGTCAGCGCCATCCATAAGCCAAGCGACGAGTGTGAAAACACTCTTTTATGCGCATGTGTGGCGTCACGTAGCACGTGAACTTAGTATGAGCGGGCGGCTGATTAATAGTCCCTCGTATACAACCTAATGACACGAAGTCTGCCTGTAGAAGACCCTCGTTTAATGAAATAAGGGAAAGAAATGTATACCTAAGGGCTAGTTTTTCCGTGTTTTAACACAATAATAATGACATGTAACAGACAGTAATGCCAAGGAATGTACAGGGGAAGTTATCAGAACCAATGAAATGTAAATAAAAAGAAAGAAAAGTGGATGAAAAAATAACCAGCCGTGACCAGGAATCAAACCTACGACCTTTGAATAACGCGTTCGATGCTCTAACCACTGAGCTACTACAGCGGCCTTCCCTTCATCCACTTTTTTGGGTTTATACATGAATTTAGAAGTAGGAGTGACAGTCAGCGCCATCTATAAGCCAAGCGACGAGTGTGAAAACACTCTTTTATGCTCATGTTTGGCGTCATGTAGCACGTGAACTTAGTATGAGCGGGCGGCTGATTAATAGTCCCTCGTATACAACCTAATGACAACAAGTCTGCCAGTACGAGACCCTCGTTTAATGAAATAAGGGAAAGAAGTGTATGCCTAAGGGCTCATTTTTCCGTGTTTTAACACAATATTAATGAGATGTAACAGACAGTAATGCCAAGGAATGTACAGGGGAAGTTAATAGAACCAATGAAATGTAAATAAGAAGAAAGAAAAGTGGATGAAAAAATAATAACCAGCCGTGAGCAGGAATCGAACCTATGACCTTCGAATAACGCGTTCGATGCTCTAACCACTGAGCTATCACAGAGGCCTTCCCTCAATCCACTTTTTTGGGTTTATACGTGAATTTAGAAGTAGGAGTGACAGTAAGCGCCATCTGTAAGCCAAGCGACGAGTGTGGAAACACTCTTTTATGCGCATGTTTGGCGTCACGTCGCACGTGAACTTATTATGAGCGGGCAGCCGATTAGTAGTCCCTCATATACAACCTAATGACACCAAGTCTGCCAGTATGAGACCCTCGTTCAATGAAATAAGGGAAAGAATTGTGTACCTAAGGGCTCGTTTTTCCGTGTTTTAACACAATATTAATGAGATGTCACAGACAGTAATGCCAAGGAATGTACAGGAGAAGTTATTAGAACCAATGAAATGTAAATAAGAAGAAAGAAAAGTGGATGAAAAAATAATAACCAGCCGTGAGCAGGAATCGAACCTATGACCTTCGAATAACGCGTTCGATGCTCTAACCACTGAGCTATCACAGAGGCCTTCCCTCAATCCACTTTTTTGGGTTTATACGTGAATTTAGATGTAGAAGTGACAGTCAGCGCCATCTATAAGCCAATCGACGAGTGTGAAAACACTCTTTTATGCGCATGTATGGCGTCACGTAGCACGTGAACTTATTATGAGCGGGCAGCCGACTAATAGTCCCTCGTATACAACCTAATGACACCAAGTCTGCCAGTACGAGACCCTCGTTTAATGAAATAAGGGAAAGAAGTGTATACCTAAGGGCTCGTTTTTCCGTGTTTTAACACAATAAGAATGACATGTAACAGACAGTAATGCCAAGGAATGTACATGGGAAGTTATTATAACCAATGAAATGTAAATAAGAAGAAAGAAAAGTGGATGAAAAATTACCCTGCAGTGAGAAGGAATCGAACCTACGACCTTCGAATAACGCGTTCGATGCTCTAACCACTGAGCTACCACAGCGGCCTTCCCTCAATCCACTTTTTTGGGTTTATACATGAATTTAGAAGTAGGAGTGACAGTCAGCGCCATCTATAAGCCAAGTGACGATTGTGAAAACACTCTTTTATGCGCATGTTTGGCGTCACGTAGCACGTGAACTTATTATGAGCGGGCAGCCGACTAATAGTCTCTCGTATACAACCTAATGACACCAAGTCTGCCCGTACGAGACCCTCGTTTAATGAAATAAGGGAAAGAAGTGCATACCTAAGGGCTCGTTTTTCCGTGTTTTAACACAATATTAATGAGATGTAACAGACAGTAATGCCAAGGAATGTACAGGGGAAATTATTAGAACCAATGAAATGTAATTAGGAAGAAAGAAAAGTGGATAAAAAACTAACTAGCCGCGAGCAGAAATTGAACCTACAACCTTCGAATAGCGCGTTAGATGCTCTAACCACTGAGCTACCACAGCGGCCTTCCCTCCATCCAATTTTTTGGGTTTATACGTGAATTTAGAAGTAGGAGTGACAGTCAGCGCCATCTATAAGCCAAGCGACCAGTGTGAAAACTCTTTTATGCGCATGTTTGGCGTCACGTAGCACGTGAACTTATTTTGAGCGGGCAGCTGAATAATAGTCCCTCGTATACAACCTAATGACACCAAGTCTGCCAGTACGAGACCCTCGTTTAATGAAATAAGGGAAAGAAGTCTACACTTAAGGGCTCGTTTTTCCGTGTATTAACACAATATTATTGAGATGTAACAAACAGTAATGCCAAGGAATGTACAGAGAAGTTATTAGAATCGATGAAATGTAAATAAGAAAAAAGATAAATGGATGAAAAAATAACCAGCCGTGAGCAGGAATCGAACCTACGACCTTCGAATAACGCGTTCGATACTCTAACCACTGAGCTACCACAGCGGCCTTTGCTCCATCCACTTTTTCGGGTTTATACGTGAATTTAGATGTAGGAGTGACAGTCAGCGCCATCTATAAGCCAAGCGACGAGTGTGAAACACTCTTTCATGCGCATGTATGGCGTCACGTAGCACGTGAACTTATTTTGAGCGGGCAGCTGAATAATAGTCCCTCGTATACAACCTAATGACACCAAGTCTGCCAGTACGAGACCCTCGTTTAATGAAATAAGGGAAAGAAGTGTATACCTAAGGGCTCCTTTTTCCGTGTTTTAACACAATATTAATGAGATGTAACAGACAGTAATGCCAAGGAATGTACAGGGGAAGTTATTAGAACCAATGAAATGTAAATAAGAAGAAAGAAAAGTGGATGAAAAAATAATAACCAGCCGTGAGCAGGAATCGAACCTACGACCTTCGAATAACCCGTCCGCTGCTATAACCACTGAGCTACCACAGCGCCTTCCCTCCATCGACTTTTTTGGGTTTATACGTGAATTTCGAAGTAGGAGTGACAGTCAGCGCCATCTATAAGCCAAGCGACGAGTGTGAAAACACTCTTCTATGCGCATGTTTGGCGTCACGTAGCAAGTGAACCTATTATGAGCGGGCAGCTGATTAATGGTCCCTCATATACAACCTAATGCCACCAAGTCTGCCAGTACGAGACCCTCGTTTAATTAAATACCGGAAAGAAGTGTATACCTAAGGGCTCATTTTTCCGTGTTTTAACACAATAATAATGACATGTAACAGACAATAATGCCAAGGAATGTACAGGGGAAGTTATTAGAACCAATGAAATGTAAATAAAAAGAAAGAAAAGTGGATGAAAAATAACCAGCCGTGAGCAGGAATCAAACCTACGACCTTTGAATAACGCGTTCGATGCTCTAACCACTGAGCTACCACAGCGGCCTTCCCTTCATCCACTTTTTTGGGTTTATACATGAATTTAGAAGTAGGAGTGACAGTCAGCGCCATCTATAAGCCAAGCGACGAGTGTGAAAACACTCTTTTATGCGCATGTTTGGCGTCACGTAGCACGTGAACTTAGTATGAGCGGGCGGCTGAATAATAGTCCCTCGTATACAACCTAATGACACCAAGTCTGCCAGTACGAGACCCTCGTTTAATGAAATAAGGGAAAGAAGTGTATGCCTAAGGGCTCATTTTTCCGTGTTTTAACACAATATTAATGAGATGTAACAGACAGTAATGCCAAGGAATGTACAGGGGAAGTTAATAGAACCAATGAAATGTAAATAAGAAGAAAGAAAAGTGGATGTAAAAATATTAACCAGCCGTGAGCAGGAATCGAACCTATGACCTTCGAATAACGCGTTCGATGCTTTAACCACTGAGCTATCACAGAGGCCTTCCCTCAATCCACTTTTTTGGGTTTATACGTGAATTTAGAAGTAGGAGTGACAGTAAGCGCCATCTGTAAGCCAAGCGACGAGTGTGAAAACACTCTTTTATGCGCATGTTTGGCGTCACGTAGCACGTGAACTTATTATGAGCGGGCAGCCGATTAGTAGTCCCTCGTATACAACTTAATGACACCAAGTCTGCCAGTACGAGAGCCTCGTTTAATGAAATAAGGGAAAGAAGTGTATACATAAGGGTTCGTTTTTCCGCGTTTTAACACAATATTATTGAAATGTAACAGACAGTAATGCCAAGGAATGCACAGGGGAAGTTATTAGAACCAATGAAGTGTAAATAAGAATAAAAAAAAGTGGATGAAAAAATAATCAGCCGTGAGCAGGAATCGTACCTACGACCTTCGAATAACGCGTCCGCTGCTATAACCACTGAGCTACCACAGCGGCCTTCCCTCCATCCACTTTTTTGGGTTTATACGTGAATTTAGAAGCAGGAGTGACAGTCAGCACCATCTATAAGCCAAGCGACGAGTGTGAAAAAACTCTTTTATGCGCATGTTTGGCGTCACGCAGCACGTGAACTTATTATGAGCGGGCAGCTGATTAATAGTTCCTCATATACAACCTAATGACACCAAGTCTGCCAGTATGAGACCCTCGTTCAATGAAATAAGGGAAAGAATTGTATACCTAAGGGCTCGTTTTTCCGTGTTTTAACACAATATAAATGAGATGTCACAGACAGTAATGCCAAGGAATGTACAGGGGAAGTTATTAGAACCAATGAAATGTAAATAAGAAGAAAGAAAAGTGGATGAAAAAATAACCAGCCGTGAGCAGGAATCGAACCTACGACCTTAGAATAACGCGTTCGATGATCTAAGCACTGCGCTACCACAGCGACCTTCCCTCCATCCACTTTTAGGGACGAAGCTCCTTAGGGCGTGGGCTGTGCGTCCCCTGTAGCCTGTATGTAGCCACCTCTAGTTTAGTTCTTGCAGTGTTCACTAGATGGCGGTACCGTCCCCTGTATGTAGCCACCTCTAGTTTAGTTCTTGCAGTGTTCACTAGATGGCGGTACCGTCTCCTGTATGTAGCCACCTCTCGTTTAGTTCTTGTAGTGTTTACTAGATGGTGGTACTTGTAGCTGATGATGAAAAGATGCAAGATGTTATAAACTAGAAAGCGGTACTTGTAGTTGATGAAAGACGCGAGATCTTATAAAATAGGAATGATGTCACATATGGCGCGTGTCATTGGTTGAAGGCAATCGTTCGATTTAGTGCGGCGACGTACGCTAGGGAGAGCGATGTAATAAAATCGAGTGGGAAATGTACAGAGGATTCATGGTTTACCAGGTTTACCTCCGGAGCTTCGCCCACTCATCATCATTCACTTCGTGGATATGGCGGAATTTTTTTGGGGTTTATACGTGAATTTAGAAGTAGGAGTGACAGTCAGCGCCATCTATAAGCCATGCGACGAGTGTGAAAACACTCTTTTATGCGCATGTTTGGCGTCACGTAGCACGTGAACTTATTTTGAGCGGGCAGCTGATTAATAGTCCCTCGTATACAACCTAATGACACCAAGTCTGCCAGTACGAGACCCTCGTTTAATGAAATAAGGGAAAGAAGTGTATACCTAAGGGCTCGTTTTTCCGTGTTTTAACACAATATTAATGAGATGTAACAAACAGTAATGCCAAGGAATGTACAGGGAAAGTTATTAGAATCAATGAAATGTAAATAACAGAAAAGATAAGTGGATGAAAAAATAACCAGCCGTGAGTAGGAATCGAACCTACGACCTTCGAATAACGCGTCCACTGCTATAACCACTGAGCTACCACAGCGGCCTTCCCTCCACCCACTTTTTTGGGTTTATACGTGAATTTAGAAGTAGGAGTGACAGTCAGCACCATCTATAAGCCAAGCGACGAGTGTGAAAACACTCTTTTATGCGCATGTTTGGCGTCACGTAGCACGTGAACTTATTATGAGCGGGCAGCTGATTAATAGTCCCTCATATACAACCTAATGACACCAAGTCTGCCAGTATGAGACCCTCGTTCAATGAAATAAGGGAAAGAAGTGTATACCTAAGGGCTCGTTTTTCCGTGTTTTAACACAATATTAATGAGATGTCACAGACAGTAATGCCAAGGAATGTACAGGGGAAGTGATTAGAACCAATGAAATGTAAATAACAAGAAAGAAAAGTGGGTGAAAAAATAACCAGCCGTGAGGAGGAATCGAACCTACGACCTTAGAATAACGCGTTCGATGCTCTAAGCACTGAGCTACCACAGCGACCTTCCCTCCACCCACTTTTTGGGGTTTATACGTGAATTTAGAAGTAGGAGTGACAGTCAGCGCCATCTATAAGCCAAGCGACGAGTGTGAAAACGCTCTTTTATGCGCGTGTTTGGCGTCACGTAGCACGTGAACTTATTTTGAGCGGGCAGCCGACTAATAGTCCCTCGTATACAACCTAATGACACCAAGTCTGCCAGTACGAGACCCTCGTTTATTGAAATAACGGAAAGAAGTGTATGCCTAAGGGCTCATTTTTCCATGTTTTAACACAATATTAATGAGATGTAACAGACAGTAATGCCAAGGAATGTACAGAGGAAGTTAATGGAACCAATGAAATGTAAATAAGAAGAAAGAAAAGTGGATGAAAAAATAATAACCAGCCGTGAGCAGGAATCGAACCTATGACCTTCGAATAACGCGTTCGATGCTCTAACCACTGAGCTATCACTGAGGCCTTCCCTCAATCCACTTTTTTGGGTTTATACGTGAATTTAGAAGTAGGAGTGACAGTAAGCGCCATCTGTAAGCCAAGCGACGAGTGTGGAAACACTCTTTTATGCGCATGTTTGGCGTCACGTAGCACGTGAACTTATTATGAGCGGGCAGCCGATTAGTAGTCCCTCGTATACAACCTAATGACACCAAGTCTGCCAGTACGAGAGCCTCGTTTAATGAAATAAGGGAAAGAAGTGTATACATAAGGGTTCGTTTTTCCGTGTTTTAACACAATATTAATGAAATGTAACAGACAGTAATGCCAAGGATTGCACAGGGGAAGTTATTAGAACCAATGAAATGTAAATAAGAATAAATAAAAGTGGATGAAAAAATAATCAGCCGTGAGCAGGAATCGAACCTACGACCTTCGAATAACGCGTCCGCTGCTATAACCACTGAGCTACCACAGCGGCCTTCCCTCCATCCACGTTTTTGGGTTTATACGTGAATTTAGAAGTAGGAGTGACAGTCAGCACCATCTATAAGCCAAGCGACGAGTGTGGAAACACTCTTTTATGCGCATGTTTGGCGTCACGTAGCACGTGAACTTATTATGAGCGGGCAGCTGATTAATATTCCCTCATATACAACCTAATGACACCAAGTCTGCCAGTATGAGACCCTCGTTCAATGAAATAAGGGAAAGAATTGTATACCTAAGGGCTTGTTTTTCCGTGTTTTAACACAATATTAATGAGATGTCACAGACAGTAATGATAAGGAAAGTACAGGGGAAGTTATTAGAACCAATGAAATGTAAATAAGAAGAAAGAAAAGTGGATGAAAAAATAACCAGCCGTGAGCAGGAATCGAACCTACAACCTTAGAATAACGCGTTCGATGCTCTAAGCACTGAGCTACCACAGCGACCTTCCCTCCATCCACTTTTAGAAGCGAAGCTCCTTAGGGCGTGGGCTGTGCGTCCCCTGTAGCCTGTATGTAGCCACCTCTAGTTTAGTTCTTGCAGTGTTCACTAGATGGCGGTACCGTCCCCTGTATGTAGCCACCTCTAGTTTAGTTCTTGCAGTGTTCACTAGATGGCGGTACGGTCTCCTATATGTAGCCACCTCTCGTTTAGTTCTTGTAGTGTTTACTAGATGGTGGTACTTGTAGCTGATGATGAAAAGATGCAAGATGTTATAAACTAGAAAGCGGTACTTCTAGTTGATGAAAGACGCGAGATCTTATAAAATAGGAATGATGTCACATATGGCGCGTGTCATTGGTTGAAGGCAATCGTTCGATTTAGTGCGGCGACGTACGCTAGGGAGAGCGATGTAATAAAATCGAGTGGGCAAAATGTACAGAGGATTCATGGTTTACCAGGTTTACCTCCGGAGCTTCGCCCACTCATCATCATTCACTTCGTGGATATGGAGGAATTTTTTTGGGTTTATACGTGAATTTAGATGTAGAAGTGACAGTCAGCGCCATCTATAAGCCAATCGACGAGTGTGAAAACACTCTTTTATGCGCATGTATGGCGTCACGTAGCACGTGAACTTATTATGCGCGGGCGGCTGATTAATAGTCCCTCGTATACAACCTATGACACCAAGTCTGCCAGTACGAGACCCTCGTTTAATGAAATAAGGGAAAGAAGTGTATACCTAAGGGCTCGTTTTTCCGTGTTTTAACACAATAAGAATGACATGTAACAGACAGTAATGCCAAGGAATGTACATGGGAAGTTATTGTAACCAATGAAATGTAAATAGGAAGAAAGAAAAGTGGATGAAAAATTACCCTGCAGTGAGAAGGAATCGAACCTACGACCTTCGAATAACGCGTTCGATGCTCTAACCACTGAGCTACCACAGCGGCCTTCCCTCAATCCACTTTTTTGGGTTTATACATGAATTTAGAAGTAGGAGTGACAGTCAGCGCCATCTATAAGCCAAGTGACGATTGTGAAAACACTCTGTTATGCGCATGTTTGGCTTCACGTAGTACGTGAACTTATTATGAGCGGGCAGCCGACTAATAGTCTCTCGTACACAACCTAATGACACCAAGTCTGCCCGTACGAGACCCTCGTTTAATGAAATAAGGGAAAAAAGTGCATACCTAAGGGCTCGTTTTTCCGTATTTTAACACAATATTAATGAGATGTAACAGACAGTAATGCCAAGGAATGTACAGGGGAAATTATTAGAACCAATGAAATGTAATTAGGAAGAAAGAAAAGTGGATAAAAAACTAACTAGCCGCGAGCAGAAATTGAACCTACAACCTTCGAATAGCGCGTTAGATGCTCTAACCACTGAGCTACCACAGCGGCCTTCCCTCCATCCACTTTTTTGGGTTTATACGTGAATTTAGAAGTAGGAGTGACAGTCAGCGCCATCTATAAGCCAAGCGACCAGTGTGAAAACTCTTTTATGCGCATGTTTGGCGTCACGTAGCACGTGAACTTATTTTGAGCGGGCAGCTGAATAATAGTCCCTCGTATACAACCTAATGACACCAAGTCTGCCAGTACGAGACCCTCGTTTAATGAAATAAGGGAAAGAAATGTACACCTAAGGGCTCGTTTTTCCGTGTATTAACACAATATTATTGAGATGTAACAAACAGTAATGCCAAGGAATGTACAGGGAAAGTTATTAGAATCGATGAAATGTAAATAAGAAAAAAGATAAATGGATGAAAAAATAACCAGCCGTGAGCAGGAATCGAACCTACGACCTTCGAATAACGCGTTCGATACTCTAACCACTGAGCTACCACAGCGGCCTTTCCTCCATCCACTTTTTTGGGTTTATACGTGAATTTAGATGTAGGAGTGACAGTCAGCGCCATCTATAAGCCAAGCGACGAGTGTGAAACACTCTTTCATGCGCATGTATGGCGTCACGTAGCACGTGAACTTATTTTGAGCGGGCAGCTGAATAATAGTCCCTCGTATACAACCTAATGACACCAAGTCTGCCAGTACGAGACCCTCGTTTAATGAAATAAGGGAAAGAAGTGTATACCTAAGGGCTCCTTTTTCCGTGTTTTAACACAATATTAATGAGATGTAACAGACAGTAATGCCAAGGAATGTACAGGAGAAGTTATTAGAACCAATGAAATGTAAATAAGAAGAAAGAAAAGTGGATGAAAAAATATTAACCAGCCGTGAGCAGGAATCGAACCTACAATCTTCAAATAACGCGTTCGATGCTCTAACCACTGCGCTACCACAGCGGCCTTCCCTCCATCCACTTTTTTGGGTTTATACGTGAATTTAGAAGTAGGAGTGACAGTCAGCGCCATCTATAAGCCAAGCGACGAGTGTCAAAACACTCTCTTATGCGCATGTTTGGCGTCACGTAGCACGTGAACTTATTATGAGCGGGCAGCTGATTAATAGTCCCTCATATACAACCTAATGACACCAAGTCTGCCAGTATGAGACCCTCGTTCAATGAAATAAGGGAAAGAAGTGTATACCTAAGGGCTCGTTTTTCCGTGTTTTAACACAATATTAATGAGATGTCACAGACAGTAATGCCAAGGAATGTACAGGGGAAGTTATTAGAACCAATGAAATGTAAATAACAAGAAAGAAAAGTGGGTGAAAAAATAACCAGCCGTGAGGAGGAATCGAACCTACGACCTTAGAATAACGCGTTCGATGCTCTAAGCACTGAGCTACCACAGCGACCTTCCCTCCATCCACTTTTTGGGGTTTATACGTGAATTTAGAAGTAGGAGTGACAGTCAGCGCCATCTATAAGCCAAGCGACGAGGGTGAAAACACTCTTTTATGCGCATGTTTGGCGTCACGTAGCACGTGAACTTATTTTGAGCGGGCAGCTGATTAATAGTCCCTCGTATACAACCTAATGACACCAAGTCTGCCAGTACGAGACCCTCGTTTGATGAAATAAGGGAAAGAAGTGTATACCTAAGGGCTCGTTTTTCCGTGTTTTAACACAATATTAATGAGATGTAACAAACAGTAATGACAAGGAATGTACAGGGAAAGTTATTAGAATCAAAGAATTGTAAATAACAAAAAAGATAAGTGCATGAAAAAATAATCAGCCGTGAGCAGGAATCGAACCTACGACCTTCGATTAACGCGTTCGATGCTCTAACCACTGAGCTATCACAGCGGCCTTCCCTCCATCCACTTTTTGGGTTTATACGTGAACTTAGAAGTAGGAGTGACAGTAAGCGCCATCTGTAAGCCAAGCGACGAGTGTGAAAACACTCTTTTATGCGCATGTTTGGCGTCACGTAGCACGTGAACTTATTGTGAGCGGGCAGCCGACTAATAGTCCCTCGTATACAACCTAATGACACCAAGTCTGCCCGTACGAGACCCTCGTTTAATGAAATAAGGGAAAGAATTGTATACCTAAGGGCTCGTTTTTCCCTGTTTTAACACAATATTAATGAGATGTAACAGACAGTAATGCCAAGGAATGCACAGGGGAAGTTATTAGAACCAATGAAGTGTAAATAGGAATAAAGAAAAGTGGATGAAAAAATAACCAGCCGTGAGCAGGAATCGAACCTACGACCTTCAAATAACGCGTTCGATGCTCTAACCACTGAGCTACCACAGCGGCCTTCCCTCCATCCACTTTTTTGGGTTTATACGTGAATTTAGAAGTAGGAGTGACAGTCAGCGCCATCTATAAGCCAAGCGACCAGTGTGAAAACTCTTTTATGCGCATGTTGGGCGTCACGTAGCACGTGAACTTATTTTGAGCGGGCAGCTGAATAATAGTCCCTCGTATACAACCTAATGACACCAAGTCTGCCAGTACGAGACCCTCGTTTATTGAAATAAGGGAAAGAAGTGTATACCTAAGGGCTTGTTTTTCCGTGTTTTAACACAATATTATTGAGATGTAACAAACAGTAATGCCAAGGAATGTACAGGGGAAGTTATTAGAACCAATGAAATGTAAATAACAAGAAAGAAAAGTGGGTGAAAAAATAACCAGCCGTGAGGAGGAATCGAACCTACGACCTTAGAATAACGCGTTCGATGCTCTAAGCACTGAGCTACCACAGCGACCTTCCCTCCATGCACTTTTTTGGGTTTAAACGTGAATTTAGAAGTAGGAGTGACAGTCAGCGCCATCTATAAGCCAAGCGACGAGTGTGAAAACACTCTTTTATGCGCATGTTTGGCGTCACGTAGCACGTGAACTTATTTTGAGCGGGCAGCCGACTAATAGTCCCTCGTATACAACCTAATGACACCAAGTCTGCCCGTACGAGACCCTCGTTTAATGAAATAAGGGAAAGAAGTGTATACCTAAGGGCTCGTTTTTCCCTGTTTTAACACAATATTAATGAGATGTAACAGACAGTAATGCCAAGGAATGCACAGGGGAAGTTATTAGAACCAATGAAGTGTAAATAGGAATAAAGAAAAGTGGATGAAAAAATAACCAGCCGCGTGAGCAGGAATCGAACCTACGACCTTCGAATAACGCGTTCGATGCTCTAACCACTGAGCTACCACAGCGGCCTTTCCTACATCCACTTTTTTGAGTTTATACGTGAATTTAGAAGCAGGAGTGACCGTCAGCGCCATCTATAAGCCAGGCGACGAGTGGTAAAACACTCTTTTATGCGCATGTTTGGCGTCACGTAGCACGTGAACTTATTATGAGCGGGCAGCTGATTAGTAGTCCCTCGTATACAACCTTACGACACCAAGTCTGCCAGTACGAGGCCCTCGTTTAATGAAATAAGGGAAAGAAGTGCATACCTAAGGGCTCGTTTTTCCGTGTTTTAACACAATATTAATGAGATGTAACAGACAGTAATGCCAAGGAATGTACAGGGGAAATTATTAGAACCAATGAAGTGTAAATAAGAATAAAGTAAAGTGGATGAAAAAATAACCAGCCGTGAGCAGGAATCGAACCTACGACCTTCGAATAACGCGTTCGATGCTCTAACCACTGAGCTACCACAGCGGCCTTCCCTACATCCACTTTTTTGGGTTTATACGTGAATTTAAATGTAGGAATGACTGTCAGCGCCATCTATAAGCCAAGCGACGAGTGTGAAAACACTCTTTTATGCGCGCGTTTGGCGTCACGTAGCACGTGAACTTATTATGAGCGGGCAGCTGAATTATAGTCTCTCGTATACAACCTAATGACACCATGTCTGCCAGTACGAGACCCTCTTTCAACGGAATAAGGGAAAGAAGTGTATACCTAAGGGCTCGTTTTTCCGTGTTTTAACACAATAAATATGAGATGTAACCGACAGTAATGCCAAGGAATGTACAGGGGAAGTTATTAGAACCAATTAAATGTAAATAGAAAGAAAGAAAAGTGGATGAAAAAATAACCAGCCGTGAGCAGGAATCGAACCTACAATCTTCAAATAACGCCTTCGATGCTCTAACCACTGCGCTACCACAGCGGCCTTCCCTCCATCCACTTTTTTGGGTTTATACGTGAATTTAGAAGTAGGAGTGACAGTCAGCGCCATCTATAAGCCAAGCGACCAGTGTGAAAACTCTTTTATGCGCATGTTTGGCGTCACGTAGCACGTGAACTTATTTTGAGCGGGCAGCTGAATAATAGTCCCTCGTATACAACCTAATGACACCAAGTCTGCCAGTACGAGACCCTCGTTTAATGAAATAAGGGAAAGAAGTGTATACCTAAGGGCTTGTTTTTCTGTGTTTTAACACAATATGATTGAGATGTAACAAACAGTAATGCCAAGGAATGTGCAGGGAAAGTTATTAGAATCAATGAAATGTAAATAAGAAAAAAGATAAGTGGATGAAAAAATAACCAGCCGTGAGCAGGAATCGAACCTACGACCTTCGAGTAACGCGTTCGATGCTCTAACCACTGAGCTACCACAGCGGCCTTTCCTCCATCCACTTTTTTGGGTTTATACGTGAGTTTAGATGTAGGAGTGACAGCGCCATCTATAAGCCAAGCGACGAGTGTGAAAATACACTTTTATGCGCATGTATGGCGTCACGTAGCACGTGAACTTATTATGAGCGGGCGGCTGATTAATAGTCCCTCTTATAAAACCTATGACACCAAGTCTGCCAGTACGAGACCCTCGTTTAATGAAATAAGGGAAAGAAGTGTATACCTAAGGGCTCAATTTTCCGTGTTTTAACACAATAACAATGACATGTAACAGACAGTAATGCCAAGGAATGTACAGGGGAAGTTATTATAACCAATGAAATGTAAATAAGAAGAAAGAAAAGTGGATGAAAAATTACCCAGCCGTGTGCAGGAATCGAACCTACGACCTTCGAATAACGCGTTCGATGCTCTAACCACTGAGCTACCACAGCGGCCTTCCCTACATCCACTTTTTTGGGTTTATACGTGAATTTAAATGTAGGAGTGACAGTCAGCGCCATCTATAAGCCAAGCGACGAGTGTGAAAACACTCTTTTATGCGCACGTTTGGCGTCACGTAGCACGTGAACTTATTATGAGCGGGCAGCTGATTAATAGTCTCTCGTATACAACCTAATGACACCATGTCTGCCAGTACGAGACCCTCTTTCAACGAAATAAGGGAAAGAAGTGTATACCTAAGGGCTCGTTTTTCCGTGTTTTAACACAATAATGATGAGATGTAACCGACAGTAATGCCAAGGAGTGTACAGGGGAAGTTATTAGAACCAATGAAATGTAAATAGAAAGAAAGAAAAGTGGATGAAAAAATAACCAGCTGTGAGCAGGAATCGAACCTACAATCTTCAAATAACGAGTTCGATGCTCTAACCACTGCGCTACCACAGCGGCCTTCCCTCCATCCACTTTTTTTGTTTTATACGTGAATTTAAAAGTAGGAGTGACAGTCAGCGCCTTCTATAGGCCAAGCGACGAGTGTCAAAACACTCTCTTATGCGCATGTTTGGCGTCACGTAGCACGTGAACTTATTTTGAGCGGGCAGCTGAATAATAGTCCCTCGTATACAACCTAATGACACCAAGTCTGCCAGTACGAGACCCTCGTTTAATGAAATAAGGGAAAGAAGTGTATACCTAAGGGCTCCTTTTTCCGTGTTTTAACACAATATTAATGAGATGTAACAGACAGTAATGCCAAGGAATGTACAGGGGAAGTTATTAGAACCAATGAAATGTAAATAAGAAGAAAGAAAAGTGGATGAAAAAATAATAACCAGCCGTGAGCAGGAATCAAACCTACGACCTTCGAATAACCCGTCCGCTGCTATAACCACTTAGCTACCACAGCGGCCTTCCCTCCATCGACTTTTTTGGGTTTATACGTGAATTTAGAAGTAGGAGTGACAGTCAGCACCATCTATAAGCCAAGCGACGAGTGTGAAAACACTCTTTTATGCGCATGTTTGGCGTCACGTAGCACGTGAACTTATTATGAGCGGGCAGCTGATTAATAGTCCCTCATATACAACCTAATGACACCAAGTCTGCCAGTATGAGACCCTCGTTCAATGAAATAAGGGAAAGAAGTGTATACCTAAGGGCTCGTTTTTCCGTGTTTTAACACAATATTAATGAGATGTCACAGACAGTAATGCCAAGGAATGTACAGGGGAAGTTATTAGAACCAATGAAATGTAAATAACAAGAAAGAAATGTGGGTGAAAAAATAACCAGCCGTGAGGAGGAATCGAACCTACGACCTTAGAATAACGCGTTCGATGCTCTAAGCACTGAGCTACCACAGCGACCTTCCCTCCATCCACTTTTTGGGGTTTATACGTGAATTTAGAAGTAGGAGTGACAGTCAGCGCCATCTATAAGCCAAGCGACGAGGGTGAAAACACTCTTTTATGCGCATGTTTGGCGTCACGTAGCACGTGAACTTATTTTGAGCGGGCAGCTGAGTAATAGTCCGTCGTATACAACCTAATGACACCAAGTCTGCCAGTACGAGACCCTCGTTTGATGAAATAAGGGAAAGAAGTGTATACCTAAGGGCTCGTTTTTCCGTGTTTTAACACAATATTAATGAGATGTAACAAACAGTAATGACAAGAAATGTACAGGGAAAGTTATTAGAATCAAAGAATTGTAAATAACAAAAAAGATAAGTGGATGAAAAAATAATCAGCCATGAGCAGGAATCGAACCTACGACCTTCGATTAACGCGTTTGATGCTCTAACCACTGAGCTATCACAGCGGCCTTCCCTCCATCCACTTTTTGGGTTTATACGTGAACTTAGAAGTAGGAATGACAGTAAGCGCCATCTGTAAGCCAAGCGACGAGTGTGAAAACACTCTTTTATGCGCATGTTTGGCGTCACGTAACACGTGAACTTATTGTGAGCGGGCAGCCGACTAATAGTCCCTCGTATACAACCTAATGACACCAAGTCTGCCCGTACGAGACCCTCGTTTAATGAAATAAGGGAAAGAATTGTATACCTAAGGGCTCGTTTTTCCCTGTTTTAACACAATAATTATGAGATGTAACAGACAGTAATGCCGAGGAATGCACAGGGGAAGTTATTAGAACCAATGAAGTGTAAATAGGAATAAAGAAAAGTGGATGAAAAAATAACCAGCCGTGAGCAGGAATCGAACCTACGACCTTCAAATAACGCGTTCGATGCTCTAACCACTGAGCTACCACAGCGGCCTTCCCTCCATCCACTTTTTTGGGTTTATACGTGAATTTAGAAGTAGGAGTGACAGTCAGCGCCATCTATAAGCCAAGCGACCAGTGTGAAAACTCTTTTATGCGCATGTTGGGCGTCACGTAGCACGTGAACTTATTTTGAGCGGGCAGCTGAATAATAGTCCCTCGTATACAACCTAATGACACCAAGTCTGCCAGTACGAGACCCTCGTTTAATGAAATAAGGGAAAGAAGTGTATACTTAAGGGCTTGTTTTTCCGTGTTTTAACACAATATTATTGAGATGTAACAAACAGTAATGCCAAGGAATGTACAGGGGAAGTTATTCGGACCAATGAAATGTAAATATCAAGAAAGAAAAGTGGGTGAAAAAATAACCAGCCGTGAGGAGGAATCGAACCTACGACCTTAGAATAACGCGTTCGATGCTCTAAGCACTGAGTTACCACAGCGACCTTCCCTCCATCCACTTTTTTGGGTTTATACGTGAATTTGGATGTAGGAGTGACAGTCAGCGCCATCTATAAGCCAAGCGACGAGTGTGAAAACACACTTTTATGCGCATGTATGGCGTCACGTAGCACGTAAACTTATTATGAGCGGGCGGCTGATTAATAGTCCCTCGTATAAAACCTATGACACCAAGTCTGCCAGTAAGTACGAGACCCTCGTTTAATGAAATAAGGGAAAGAAGTGTATACCTAAGGGCTCATTTTTCTGTGTTTTAACACAATAACAATGACATGTAACAGACAGTAATGCCAAGGAATGTACAGGGGAAGTTATGATAACCAATGAAATGTAAATGAGAAGAAAGAAAAGTGGACGAAAAATTACCCAGCCGTGTGCAGGAATCGAACCTACGACCTTCGAATAACGCGTTCGATGCTCTAACCACTGAGCTACCACAGCGGCCTTCCCTATATCCACTTTTTTGGGTTTATACGTGAATTTAAATGAAGGAGTGACAGTCAGCGCCATCTATAAGCCAAGCGACGAGTGTGAAAACACTCTGTTATGCGCACGTTTGGCGTCACGTAGCACGTGAACTTATTATGAGCGGGCAGCTGATTAATAGTCTCCCGTATACAACCTAATGACACCATGTCTGCCAGTACGAGACCCTCTTTCAACGAAATAAGGGAAAGAGGTGTATACCTAAGGGCTCGTTTTTGCGTGTTTTAACACAATAATGATGAGATGTAACCGACAGTAATGCCAAGGAATGTACAGGGGAAGTTATTAGAACCAATGAAATGTAATTAGAAAGAAAGAAAAGTGGATGAAAAAGTAACCAGCCCTGAGCAGGAATCGAACCTACAATCTTCAAATAACGCGTTCGATGCTCTAACCACTGCGCTACCACAGCGGCCTTCCCTCCATCCACTTTTTTGGGTTTATACGTGAATTTAGAAGTAGGAGTGACAGTCAGCGCCATCTATAAGCCAAGCGACGAGTGTCAAAACACTCTCTTATGCGCATGTTTGGCTTCACGTAGCACGTGAACTTATTTTGAGCGCGCAGCTGATTAATAGTCCCTCGTGTACAACCTAATGACACCAAGTCTGCCAGTATGAGACCCTCGTTTAATGAAATAGGGGAAAGAAGTGTATACCTAAGGGCTCGTTTTTCCGTGTTTTAACACAATATAATGAGATGTAACAAACAGTAATGCCAAAGAATGTACAGGGGAAGTAAATAGAACCAATGAAATGTAAATAAGAAGAAAGAAAAGTGGATGAAAAAATAATAAACAGCCGTGAGCAGGAATCGAACCTACGACCTTCGAATAACGCGTTCGATGCTCTAACCACTAAGCTATCACAGCAGCCTTCCCTCCATCCACTTTTTGGGTTTATACGTGAATTTAGAAGTAGGAGTGACAGTAAGCGCCATCTGTAAGCCAAGCGAAGAGAGTGAAAACACTCTTTTATGCGCATGTTTGGCGTCACGTAGCACGTGAACTTATTATGAGCGGGCAGCCGACTAATAGTCCCTCGTATACAACCTAATGACACCAAGTCTGCCCGTACGAGACCCTCGTTTAATGAAATAAGGGAGAGAAGTGTATACCTAAGGGCTCGTTTTTCCCTGTTTTAACACAATAATAATGAGATGTAACAGACAGTAATGCCAAGGAATGCACAGGGGAAGTTATTAGAACCAATGAAGTGTAAATAAGAATAAAGTAAAGTGGATGAAAAAATAACCAGCCGTGAGCAGGAATCGAACCTACGACCTTCGAATAACGCGTTCGATGCTCTAACCACTGAGCTACCACAGCGGCCTTCCCTACATCCACTTTTTTGGGTTTATACATGAATTTAAATGTAGGAGTGACTGTCAGCGCCATCTATAAGCCAAGCGACGAGTGTGAAAACACTGTTTTATGCGCGCGTTTGGCGTCACGTAGCACGTGAACCTATTATGAGCGGGCAGCTGAATTATAGTCTCTCGTATACAACCTAATGACACCATGTCTGCCAGTACGAGACCCTCTTTCAACGGAATAAGGGAAAGAAGTGTATACCTAAGGGCTCGTTTTTCCGTGTTTTAACACAATAATGATGAGATGTAACCGACAGTAATGCCAAGGAATGTACAGGGGAAGTTATTAGAACCAATTAAATGTAAATAGAAAGAAAGAAAAGTGGATGAAAAAATAACCAGCCGTGAGCAGGAATCGAACCTACAATCTTCAAATAACGCCTTCGATGCTCTAACCACTGCGCTACCACAGCGGCCTTCCCTCCATCCACTTTTTTGGGTTTATACGTGAATTTAGAAGTAGGAGTGACAGTCAGCGCCATCTATAAGCCAAGCGACCAGTGTGAAAACTCTTTTATGCGCATGTTTGGCGTCACGTAGCACGTGAACTTATTTTGAGCGGGCAGCTGAATAATAGTCCCTCGTATACATCCTAATGACACCAAGTCTGCCAGTACGAGACCCTCGTTTAATGAAATAAGGGAAAGAAGTGTATACCTAAGGGCTTGTTTTTCCGTGTTTTAACACAATATTATTGAGATGTAACAAACAGTAATGCCAAGGAATGTACAGGGAAAGTTATTAGAATCAATGAAATGTAAATAAGAAAAAAGATAAGTGGATGAAAAAATAACCAGCCGTGAGCAGGAATCGAACCTACGACCTTCGAGTAACGCGTTCGATGCTCTAACCACTGAGCTACCACAGCGGCCTTTCCTCCATCCACTTTTTTGGGTTTATACGTGAGTTTAGATGTAGGAGTGACAGCGCCATCTATAAGCCAAGCGACGAGTGTGAAAATACTCTTTTATGCGCATGTATGGCGTCACGTAGCACGTGAACTTATTATGAGCGGGCGGCTGATTAATAGTCCCTCATATAAAACCTATGACACCAAGTCTGCCAGTACGAGACCCTCGTTTAATGAAATAAGGGAAAGAAGTGTATACCTAAGGGCTCAATTTTCCGTGTTTTAACACAATAACAATGACATGTAACAGACAGTAATGCCAAGGAATGTACAGGGGAAGTTATTATAACCAATGAAATGTAAATAAGAAGAAAGAAAAGTGGATGAAAAATTACCCAGCCGTGTGCAGGAATCGAACCTACGACCTTCGAATAACGCGTTCGATGCTCTAACCACTGAGCTACCACAGCGGCCTTCCCTACATCCACTTTTTTGGGTTTATACGTGAATTTAAATGTAGGAGTGACAGTCAGCGCCATCTATAAGCCAAGCGACGAATGTGAAAACACTCTTTTATGCGCACGTTTGGCGTCACGTAGCACGTGAACTTATTATGAGCGGGCAGCTGATTAATAGTCTCTCGTATACAACCTAATGACACCATGTCTGCCAGTACGAGACCCTCTTTCAACGAAATAAGGGAAAGAAGTGTATACCTAAGGGCTCGTTTTTCCGTGTTTTAACACAATAATGATGAGATGTAACCGACAGTAATGCCAAGGAGTGTACAGGGGAAGTTATTAGAACCAATGAAATGTAAATAGAAAGAAAGAAAAGTGGATGAAAAAATAACCAGCTGTGAGCAGGAATCGAACCTACAATCTTCAAATAACGAGTTCGATGCTCTAACCACTGCGCTACCACAGCGGCCTTCCCTCCATCCACTTTTTTTGTTTTATACGTGAATTTAAAAGTAGGAGTGACAGTCAGCGCCATCTATAGGCCAAGCGACGAGTGTCAAAACACTCTCTTATGCGCATGTTTGGCGTCACGTAGCACGTGAACTTATTTTGAGCGGGCAGCTGAATAATAGTCCCTCGTATACAACCTAATGACACCAAGTCTGCCAGTACGAGACCCTCGTTTAATGAAATAAGGGAAAGAAGTGTATACCTAAGGGCTCCTTTTTCCGTGTTTTAACACAATATTAATGAGATGTAACAGACAGTAATGCCAAGGAATGTAGAGGGGAAGTTATTAGAACCAATGAAATGTAAATAAGAAGAAAGAAAAGTGGATGAAAAAATAATAACCAGCCGTGAGCAGGAATCGAACCTACGACCTTCGAATAACCCGTCCGCTGCTATAACCACTGAGCTACCACAGCGGCCTTCCCTCCATCGACTTTTTTGGGTTTATACGTGAATTTAGAAGTAGGAGTGACAGTCAGCACCATCTATAAGCCAAGCGACGAGTGTGAAAACACTCTTTTATGCGCATGTTTGGCGTCACGTAGCACGTGAACTTATTATGAGCGGGCAGCTGATTAATAGTCCCTCATATACAACCTAATGACACCAAGTCTGCCAGTATGAGACCCTCGTTCAATGAAATAAGGGAAAGAAGTGTATACCTAAGGGCTCGTTTTTCCGTGTTTTAACACAATATTAATGAGATGTCACAGACAGTAATGCCAAGGAATGTACAGGGGAAGTTATTAGAACCAATGAAATGTAAATAACAAGAAAGAAAAGTGGGTGAAAAAATAACCAGCCGTGAGGAGGAATCGAACCTACGACCTTAGAATAACGCGTTCGATGCTCTAAGCACTGAGCTACCACAGCGACCTTCCCTCCATCCACTTTTTGGGGTTTATACGTGAATTTAGAAGTAGGAGTGACAGTCAGCGCCATCTATAAGCCAAGCGACGAGGGTGAAAACACTCTTTTATGCGCATGTTTGGCGTCACGTAGCACGTGAACTTATTTTGAGCGGGCAGCTGATTAATAGTCCCTCGTATACAACCTAATGACACCAAGTCTGCCAGTACGAGACCCTCGTTTGATGAAATAAGGGAAAGAAGTGTATACCTAAGGGCTCGTTTTTCCGTGTTTTAACACAATATTAATGAGATGTAACAAACAGTAATGACAAGGAATGTACAGGGAAAGTTATTAGAATCAAAGAATTGTAAATAACAAAAAAGATAAGTGGATGAAAAAATAATCAGCCGTGAGCAGGAATCGAACCTACGACCTTCGATTAACGTGTTCGATGCTCTAACCACTGAGCTATCACAGCGGCCTTCCCTCCATCCACTTTTTGGGTTTATACGTGAACTTAGAAGTAGGAGTGACAGTAAGCGCCATCTGTAAGCCAAGCGACGAGTGTGAAAACACTCTTTTATGCGCATGTTTGGCGTCACGTAGCACGTGAACTTATTGTGAGCGGGCAGCCGACTAATAGTCCCTCGTATACAACCTAATGACACCAAGTCTGCCCGTACGAGACCCTCGTTTAATGAAATAAGGGAAAGAATTGTATACCTAAGGGCTCGTTTTTCCCTGTTTTAACACAATATTAATGAGATGTAACAGACAGTAATGCCAAGGAATGCACAGGGGAAGTTATTAGAACCAATGAAGTGTAAATAGGAATAAAGAAAAGTGGATGAAAAAATAACCAGCCGTGAGCAGGAATCGAACCTACGACCTTCAAATAACGCGTTCGATGCTCTAACCACTGAGCTACCACAGCGGCCTTCCCTCCATCCACTTTTTTGGGTTTATACGTGAATTTAGAAGTAGGAGTGACAGTCAGCGCCATCTATAAGCCAAGCGACCAGTGTGAAAACTCTTTTATGCGCATGTTGGGCGTCACGTAGCACGTGAACTTATTTTGAGCGGGCAGCTGAAAAATAGTCCCTCGTATACAACCTAATGACACCAAGTCTGCCAGTACGAGACCCTCGTTTAATGAAATAAGGGAAAGAAGTGTATACCTAAGGGCTTGTTTTTCCGTGTTTTAACACAATATTATTGAGATGTAACAAACAGTAATGCCAAGGAATGTACAGGGGAAGTTATTAGAACCAATGAAATGTAAATAACAAGAAAGAAAAGTGGGTGAAAAAATAACCAGCCGTGAGGAGGAATCGAACCTACGACCTTAGAATAACGCGTTCGATGCTCTAAGCACTGAGCTACCACAGCGACCTTCCCTCCATCCACTTTTTTGGGTTTATACGTGAATTTAGAAGTAGGAGTGACAGTCAGCGCCATCTATAAGCCAAGCGACGAGTGTGAAAACACTCTTTTATGCGCATGTTTGGCGTCACGTAGCACGTGAACTTATTTTGAGCGGGCAGCTGAATAATAGTCCCTCGTATACAACCTAATGACACCAAGTCTGCCAGTACGAGACCCTCGTTTAATGAAATAAGGGAAAGAAGTGTATACCTAAGGGCTTGTTTTTCTGTGTTTTAACACAATATGATTGAGATGTAACAAACAGTAATGCCAAGGAATGTGCAGGGAAAGTTATTAGAATCAATGAAATGTAAATAAGAAAAAAGATAAGTGGATGAAAAAATAACCAGCCGTGAGCAGGAATCGAACCTACGACCTTCGAATAACGCGTTCGATGCTCTAACCACTGAGCTACCACAGCGGCCTCTCCTCCATCCACTTTTTTGGGTTTATACGTGAATTTGGATGTAGGAGTGACAGTCAGCGCCATCTATAAGCCAAGCGACGAGTGTGAAAACACACTTTTATGCGCATGTATGGCGTCACGTAGCATGTAAACTTATTAAGAGCGGGCGGCTGATTAATAGTCCCTCGTATAAAACCTATGACACCAAGTCTGCCAGTAAGTACCAGACCCTCGTTTAATGAAATAAGGGAAAGAAGTGTATACCTAAGGGCTCATTTTTCTGTGTTTTAACACAATAACAATGACATGTAACAGACAGTAATGCCAAGGAATGTACAGGGGAAGTTATGATAACCAATGAAATGTAAATGAGAAGAAAGAAAAGTGGATGAAAAATTACCCAGCCGTGTGCAGGAATCGAACCTACGACCTTCGAATAACGCGTTCGATGCTCTAACCACTGAGCTACCACAGCGGCCTTCCCTATATCCACTTTTTTGGGTTTATACGTGAATTTAAATGAAGGAGTGACAGTCAGCGCCATCTATAAGCCAAGCGACGAGTGTGAAAACACTCTGTTATGCGCACGTTTGGCGTCACGTAGCCCGTGAACTTATTATGAGCGGGCAGCTGATTAATAGTCTCCCGTATACAACCTAATGACACCATGTCTGCCAGTACGAGACCCTCTTTCAACGAAATAAGGGAAAGAAGTGTATACCTAAGGGCTCGTTTTTCCGTGTTTTAACACAATAATGATGAGATGTAACCGACAGTAATGCCAAGGAATGTACAGGGGAAGTTATTAGAACCAATGAAATGTAATTAGAAAGAAAGAAAAGTGGATGAAAAAGTAACCAGCCCTGAGCAGGAATTGAACCTACAATCTTCAAATAACGCGTTCGATGCTCTAACCACTGCGCTACCACAGCGGCCTTCCCTACATCCAATTTTTTGGGTTTATACGTGAATTTAAATGTAGGAGTGACTGTCAGCGCCATCTATAAGCCAAGCGACGAGTGTGAAAACACTCTTTTATGCGCGCGTTTGGCGTCACGTAGCACGTGAACTTATTATGAGCGGGCAGCTGAATTATAGTCTCTCGTATACAACCTAATGACACCATGTCTGCCAGTACGAGACCCTCTTTCAACGGAATAAGGGAAAGAAGTGTATACCTAAGGGCTCGTTTTTCCGTGTTTTAACACAATAATGATGACATGTAACCGACAGTAATGCCAAGGAATGTACAGGGGAAGTTATTAGAACCAATTAAATGTAAATAGAAAGAAAGAAAAGTGGATGAAAAAATAACCAGCCGTGAGCAGGAATCGAACCTACAATCTTCAAATAACGCCTTCGATGCTCTAACCACTGCGCTACCACAGCGGCCTTCCCTCCATCCACTTTTTTGGGTTTATACGTGAATTTAGAAGTAGGAGTGACAGTCAGCGCCATCTATAAGCCAAGCGACCAGTGTGAAAACTCTTTTATGCGCATGTTTGGCGTCACGTAGCACGTGAACTTATTTTGAGCGGGCAGCTGAATAATAGTCCCTCGTATACATCCTAATGACACCAAGTCTGCCAGTACGAGACCCTCGTTTAATGAAATAAGGGAAAGAAGTGTATACCTAAGGGCTTGTTTTTCCGTGTTTTAACACAATATTATTGAGATGTATCAAACAGTAATGCCAAGGAGTGTACAGGGAAAGTTATTAGAATCAATGAAATGTAAATAAGAAAAAAGATAAGTGGATGAAAAAATAACCAGCCGTGAGCAGGAATCGAACCTACGACCTTCGAGTAACGCGTTCGATGCTCTAACCACTGAGCTACCACAGCGGTCTTTCCTCCATCCACTTTTTTGGGTTTATACGTGAGTTTAGATGTAGGAGTGACAGCGCCATCTATAAGCCAAGCGACGAGTGTGAAAATACTCTTTTATGCGCATGTATGGCGTCACGTAGCACGTGAACTTATTATGAGCGGGCGGCTGATTAATAGTCCCTCATATAAAACCTATGACACCAAGTCTGCCAGTACGAGACCCTCGTTTAATGAAATAAGGGAAAGAAGTGTATACCTAAGGGCTCAATTTTCCGTGTTTTAACACAATAACAATGACATGTAACAGACAGTAATGCCAAGGAATGTACAGGGGAAGTTATTATAACCAATGAAATGTAAATAAGAAGAAAGAAAAGTGGATGAAAAATTACCCAGCCGTGTGCAGGAATCGAACCTACGACCTTCGAATAACGCGTTCGATGCTCTAACCACTGAGCTACCACAGCGGCCTTCCCTACATCCACTTTTTGGGTTTATACGTGAATTTAAAATATAGGAGTGACAGTCAGCGCCATCTATAAGCCAAGCGACGAGTGTGAAAACACTCTTTTATGCGCACGTTTGGCGTCACGTAGCACGTGAACTTATTATGAGCGGGCAGCTGATTAATAGTCTCTCGTATACAACCTAATGACACCAAGTCTGCTAGTATGAGACCCTCGTTTAATGAAATAAGGGAAAGAAGTGTATACCTAAGAGCTCGTTTTTCCGTGTTTTAACACAATATAATGAGGTGTAACAAACAGTAATGCCAAGGAATGTACAGGGGAAGTTAATAGAACCAATGAAATGTAAATAAGAAGAAAGAAAAGTGGATGAAAAAATAATAACCAGCCGTGAGCAGGAATCGAACCTACGACCTTCGAATAACGCGTTCGATGTTCTAACCACTAAGCTATCACAGCAGCCTTCCCTCCATCCACTTTTTGGGTTTATACGTGAATTTAGAAGTAGGAGTGACAGTAAGCGCCATCTGTAAGCCAAGCGACGAGTGTGAAAACACTCTTTTATGCGCATGTTTGGCGTCACGTAGCACGTGAACTTATTTTGAGCGGGCAGCTGAATAATAGTCCCTCGTATACATCCTAATGACACCAAGTCTGCCAGTACGAGACCCTCGTTTAATGAAATAAGGGAAAGAAGTGTATACCTAAGGGCTTGTTTTTCCGTGTTTTAACACAATATTATTGAGATGTATCAAACAGTAATGCCAAGGAGTGTACAGGGAAAGTTATTAGAATCAATGAAATGTAAATAAGAAAAAAGATAAGTGGATGAAAAAATAACCAGCCGTGAGCAGGAATCGAACCTACGACCTTCGAGTAACGCGTTCGATGCTCTAACCACTGAGCTACCACAGCGGTCTTTCCTCCATCCACTTTTTTGGGTTTATACGTGAGTTTAGATGTAGGAGTGACAGCGCCATCTATAAGCCAAGCGACGAGTGTGAAAATACTCTTTTATGCGCATGTATGGCGTCACGTAGCACGTGAACTTATTATGAGCGGGCGGCTGATTAATAGTCCCTCATATAAAACCTATGACACCAAGTCTGCCAGTACGAGACCCTCGTTTAATGAAATAAGGGAAAGAAGTGTATACCTAAGGGCTCAATTTTCCGTGTTTTAACACAATAACAATGACATGTAACAGACAGTAATGCCAAGGAATGTACAGGGGAAGTTATTATAACCAATGAAATGTAAATAAGAAGAAAGAAAAGTGGATGAAAAATTACCCAGCCGTGTGCAGGAATCGAACCTACGACCTTCGAATAACGCGTTCGATGCTCTAACCACTGAGCTACCACAGCGGCCTTCCCTACATCCACTTTTTGGGTTTATACGTGAATTTAAAATATAGGAGTGACAGTCAGCGCCATCTATAAGCCAAGCGACGAGTGTGAAAACACTCTTTTATGCGCACGTTTGGCGTCACGTAGCACGTGAACTTATTATGAGCGGGCAGCTGATTAATAGTCTCTCGTATACAACCTAATGACACCAAGTCTGCTAGTATGAGACCCTCGTTTAATGAAATAAGGGAAAGAAGTGTATACCTAAGAGCTCGTTTTTCCGTGTTTTAACACAATATAATGAGGTGTAACAAACAGTAATGCCAAGGAATGTACAGGGGAAGTTAATAGAACCAATGAAATGTAAATAAGAAGAAAGAAAAGTGGATGAAAAAATAATAACCAGCCGTGAGCAGGAATCGAACCTACGACCTTCGAATAACGCGTTCGATGTTCTAACCACTAAGCTATCACAGCAGCCTTCCCTCCATCCACTTTTTGGGTTTATACGTGAATTTAGAAGTAGGAGTGACAGTAAGCGCCATCTGTAAGCCAAGCGACGAGTGTGAAAACACTCTTTTATGCGCATGTTTGGCATCACGTAGCACGTGAACTTATTATGAGCGGGCAGCCGACTAATAGTCCCTCGTATACAACCTTATGACACCAAGTCTGCCCGTACGAGACCCTCGTTTAATGAAATAAGGGAGAGAAGTGTATACCTAAGGGCTCGTTTTTCCCTGTTTTAACACAATATTAATGAGATGTAACAGACAGTAATGCCAAGGAATGCACATGGGGAAGTTATTAGAACCAATGAAGTGTAAATAAGAATAAAGAAAAGTGGATGAAAAAATAACCAGCCGTGAGCAGGAATCGAACCTACGACCTTCGAATAACGCGTTCGATGCTCTAACCACTGAGCTACCACAGCGGCCTTCCCTACATCCACTTTTTTGGGTTTATACGTGAATTTAAATGTAGGAGTGACTGTCAGCGCCATCTATAAGCCAAGCGACGAGTCTGAAAACACTCTTTTATGCGCACGTTTGGCGTCACGTAGCACGTGAACTTATTATGAGCGGGAAGCTGATTAATAGTCTCTCGTATACATCCTAATGACACCAAGTCTGCCAGTACGAGACCCTCTTTCAACGAAATAAGTTTAAGAAGTTTATACCTAAGGGCTCGTTTTTCCGTGTTTTAACACAATAATGATGAGATGTAACCGACAGTAATGCCAAGGAATGTACAGGGGAAGTTATTAGAACCAATGAAATGTAAATAGAAAGAAAGAAAAGTGGATGAAAAAATAACCAGCCGTGAGCAGGAATCGAACCTACAATCTTCAAATAACGCGTTCGATGCTCTAACCACTGCGCTACCACAGCGGCCTTCCCTCTATCCACTTTTTTGGGTTTATACGTGAATTTAGAAGTAGGAGTGACAGTCAGCACCATCTATAAACCAAGCGACGAGTGTGAAAACACTCTCTTATGCGCATGTTTGGCGCCACGTAGCACGTGAACTTATTATGAGCGGGCAGCCGACTAATAGTCCCTCGTATACAACCTAATGACACCAAGTCTGCCAGTACGAGACCCTCGTTTAATGAAATAAGGGAAAGAAGTGTATACCTAAGGGGTCGTTTTTCCGTGTTTTAACACAATATTATTGAGATGTAACAGACAGTATTGCCAAGGAATGTACAGGGGAAGTTATTAGATCCAATGAAGTGTAAATAAGAAGAAAGAAAATTGGATGCAAAAATAATATATATATAGATATATATATATATATTTATATATATATATATATATAAATATATATATTTATTTATATTATGAGGAAGCGCTTCTTTATTCGAGATGAGCTCGAGCTGACGCATAGTGATCATGGTATGTACAGATGAGGAATATACAAGCTGGAAGAAGCGACCTCCTGGTCGCGCGAAAGACAATACTGAGAACTGGGTAGCGTATACAGCTTCAGTCGAGTGACATGCAGAATATTTGTCCTACGGCAACGGTGATCGGAAGTAGCCATATTTGGTGAGACACGTTAATTAACGGGGAATGTTCGTTCAATGATAATGTAAGGTCCTACAAAACGGCTGAGGAATTTTTCGCATAAGCCAGGCACACGCACGAGAGTCTAGAGAAGAACTTTGTCTTCTGGAAAAAAGGTGACAGCACGGTGAGTTGAGTCGTAGCGAGACTTGCGTGCTTCCTGGGAGATGCCGATGTTATTCGGGCCAGATGACGGCAGTGTGCAAGGCGAGACAAAATTAGTGCAGATAAAGGGTCTGATGAGGTAGCAGAAGACGAAGGGAAAGAGACGTCAAGGGTTACAGCCGGGGAGCAGCAATGACGCGAGAAATAGGAAGAAAAGCCGGTAGTGTGGTGCGTAGCCGTAGTGTGGGCGAACTTTACGAATGGCAAAATTGCGTCCCAGATCGTGTAGAGGCGACTGACGTACAGCGTTGAGCACTGTTAGGCTGAACACGCGAGTGCGTGGTCGACGGCACTGTCAGCACCCCGTTACGGTCATTACTAGAAACATTGCGCATGCGCATCACGCCTTCCGCGAAACACTTGTCCCACCACGCGCATGACGTCATGAATGCACTTGTTCGTCGTCTGCACGCCGCATTTTCAATTTCGAAACCCATGCATCCTGCATTTCAAGATTTCTCTAAACATCTGTGATTAAACAGAACAATACAAAAAAACTTGTATCTTCACGGGGGCGTGTCTATTCGTTCCCTTCAAGGTTGTTGCGCATGCAACGCCGTACATAAAACAACCAAACAGCTTTAGCATCCGTTCATTCTGTCGCCAGATCATACTATGGCTAGGGTTTTTGATAATGAACGGCGCTTAATTGTCGATATTTCCCTGAATGGTTATTCCCAGTGGTATATTGGCGCTTTAGTTATTAGGCCAAGCCTACAGGTATAATCCACAGAAGTAATAATCCAAGCCTACAAGTATGAAAGTCACGTTCAGGATGCACCCCGCGCGCCCCGCCCTAAAGCTACTAGAGACGATGAAGACGCCCTCATAGTTGCAGCTGCTGTTCATAACCCTTTCTTGTTAGCCCCAGCATTACGCGAGGACTTGGATTTGGACGTTTAGGAAACGATTGTTCTACGTCGCCTGCGTTCCGCGGGCCTTCGCACCCGCGTCGCAGCGCACTAACGGCGGCCCACAAGGATGCACGACTGCAGTTCGCTGAGTTGCACGAAGCATGGACATCAGAAGAGTGGGGTCGCGTCATCTTTTCGGATGGGTCGACGTTTTCGACACGACAAGACCAAATATTGCGAGTTTGGGGACTACCCGACACACGGTGAGACCAACTTTCTGCTTTGAAAAGCAATTGTTTTGGTGAACGTCAAAATGCCACGCAGGAACTACCCAGACAACGTGCAAAGTGTTTCTGTCAGTGAGCTATCGAGTGTAAGCGTGTGGGGTGCTGTTTCAAGGTATGGTTTAGGGCTGCTGCAAAGTATACGTGGGCACTTATCGACGGAACAATACTGCAACATTTTGAACAATGTGCTGTTGCCATATGCGAGCTGTTTATTCCCAGACGGTGATTACCTGTTTCAACAAGACCGGTCATCGTTACACATCACGCGGGCTGTCAAGGAGTTCCAGGCGGAGCAGCACATGCAGCTACTGGAATGGCCTCCGAAAGGAGCGGACCTGAATGTGATAGAAAACTTGTGGGGCCGTCTGAAAGCTTCTTTGGCAAGAAAGCCCTTTTATTCCGCGACTTCGGAACAGTTGTGGGTGCAAGTCAGCAACGAGTGGGAAAGGCTGAAAGCCGACCGGGAATATGTTTGATCCCTTTACTACTCGTTACCGTCCAGAACAGCTCCAGTCGTTGCTGTAAGAGGTCACATTACTCACTATTAGATTTGCTCATGATTTTATATTTGTTCTCATGGTCTTGTTTAACTTGAATTGCAAAAGTGCTATTTTCTTGAATAAAAAGCTTAATAATTATCATTCTTACTCACTTTTTTCCTTCACGCACCAGTCTTCATTCCAGATGGGCCTTGAAATGCAGAAGGTATCAGCTCCGCGAACAAAAAATGCGGCTAGCAGATGACGAACAATCGTATCGAAGACGTGATGCACGTGGTGGAAAGAGTATTTCGCAAAGCACATGCTGCGCATGTGCAATGTTTCCAAAGCTGGCTGTTACGTGGCGCTGATAGTGCCATCAGCCTCGCGCTCGCGTGTTCACCCTAACAGTGCTCACCACTGTGCATGGCAATCATGATCGAGAGGGTACGATGGGAGCACTTGGTCAAGCCATTTGTCTGAGGATGGTAAGTTGTAGTTGTCTTGTGGGTGCTGTTGGCGGCGCGTAGAGCCTCAGGAACAATGAAGGAAAGAAAGACCTTCCCACGGCCGCTGAGCAGAACACGTGGAGCTCCATGACGTAAACATAAGTTGAGCAGAAAAAATTGGCGACTTCAGTGGCTGTCCTAACGTGTAGCGAGGCTGTTTCCGCGTAGCGAGTGAGGTGGTCAACAGCCGTCACAATCAAACGTTTTTCATTGGAGGACACAGGAAGGAGGAGGCCATACAAGTATACCGGACGACTTCAAATGACAAAACAAAGCAAAGAAGAGGTTTCAAAAGCCAGAAGGAGCAGTAGTGGGCCGTTCTAGCCGTTGACATAAGGCACACGAAGAAACATATCTGGCAATAACTGGTGAAAGCCAGGCCATGTGAACAGACTACGTATTTTGTCGTACTTTTTTTGATAGCCGAAATTTTCAGCAGCAGGACCATCATGGAATGTTTTAAGAAGCTCACGTTGCAGTCAGCGTAGTATAACGACGACCCATTTGTTTCCTTCAGCGTGGTAAATATAGCAATGTAAAACACCATCTTTTAGTTTGAATTGTTCAAGTTATCGATGAAATCGGGTGTTCGCGAGTGAATGTGCCTTCTAAGCGTGTTACTATAGAGCGGCAGTAAGGGTCAACGCGTTTTTGTGGCACAAAGATAGGTGGGCTGCCGGATCTTAGCCAATTCCGACCCGCAATGGGCAATGTCGTGGTAGGAAAGGACGATGGTGGGCTATCATAGTTGGGTAGAGGGCAGAGAGATATAGCAGGTGCTTTTCGCTAGACCTGTAGACGACAACAAAATGGTGCTCCTGCAAACGAAGCACCCAGTGACTAAGGCGACCTGATAAATACTTTAGGGACGAAAGCCAACAAAATGTGTTGTGGTTGGTGAAGACTGTGAAGTGGCGGCGGTGGAGATAGGGGCGAAACATCGTACCGCTCATACAACGGCGAGGCACTCCTGTTAAATGATTGTGTAATCATTCTCGGCAACAGTCAAAGCACGACTTGCGTAATCGATGACACGTTCGCGTGTGGTGTTGTCACGCCACAGGAGAACGGCATCGAGACCATGATCAATAGCGTCAATGGGAAGAAGCTTGGTGAATGCGGCTGGATCGAAGTGAAAGAGTCCCGGCTCGTATGTCAGGGCTTGTTTCAACGCCAGGAAAACATTTTCTCAGTCTTCGGACCACACGAATGCCGCATTACTTATGCAAGCTTTGCAAAGTCGCGTATAGAGAGCTGAAAGTAGGAAGCCAAGCCAAGAAAACTGCGCAGGTCTTTTTGACGCAACGGACGGGAAAGCTCGAGGATGCCGGCAAGATTTTGAGCATACTGTCGAATACCGTCTTTGCTGACTAAGTGTCCTAGGAACTTGAACGTCTTGCTTGTGAAGGCACATTTTTTCCTATTCAGCTGCGAACCAGGTTTTGCGAGGCACGCTAGGACTTCTTCGAGACATTGAAGGTGATGCGAAAACGTAAACAAAAACAATAGGATGTCGTCAGGGTAAAGCAAGCACGTTTTCCACTTAGGCCACGTAGTACACTAACTATCATCCGTTCTAAAGTAGAGGGTGCGTTACTAAGTCCAAAAGGCATTACTTTAAATTCGTAAAGCCCATCAGGGGTGGAAAATGTGGTCTTGTATTTGTCAGATTCGGGCATTGGTATTTGCCAGTAGCCCGATCTCAGGTGAAGGTTGGAAAAATACTTTGCGCCATACAACAAATCTAATACGCCATCAATTCGTGGGAGAGAAAAAAGATCTTCGCGCGTTATTTTGTTCAGCACCTTGTAATGAACGCAAAAACGCACTCGTCCGTCTTTCTTTAACAGCGAGACAACTAACGAGGACGATGAACTCGAGGAAAAGCATATGATATCCAGTCAAAGCTTGTCTGAGTAGTTTTGCTTGATTATCTTGCGTTTTGTAAGAGATACGTGGTATGGGCACCGGTGAATAATTTGGGAGCCGTGAGTCTGAATTTGCTGAGTCGTGGAAGTTTTCGTACCAAGGACAGAGAAATGAACGTCGAGCTAAGAGCAAAAGCAAAATCTATAATGAACGTCCAGCCCTGGTGTTACAGCAGCTCAGAGTCAAAATTGCTGAACCCATTGAACCAACATCTTGGTTCAATAGGTTCCAAAATTTTGACTCTGAGCTGCTGTCACACCGGGGCTCATCGGCGCCAATAAAAAAGTGGAAGAGTTGAGTGGTGGTGAGTATGGCTTTTGTAGGTCTACTTGACTCGGAAGGTCAACAATTGTAACGGTATGCGGGTCAATAGCGCAAGTGACTGCTGATCCACAGGGCAAAAATAACAGTTCACGGGTCTGATTTAAAGCAGCAATGAAACCTGACCTTTCAGGAAAACAGACCAGAATGATCAGAATGCCGCGATGTACAGTGTGGCCATGAAGTAATAGAAGAAGGCCTCGATCCACAATTTTGATGCAAATAACGCTAACTAAATCTTATCGGGATGGCCAAAGAACATAATCTGAGGTGGTGACGAGGCGAATGCACCCTTCGTGTTCAGCCAAAGAAGAGTCAAAGACATTGAGATGAATGAGGCACTGAGGATAAGATATAGAGGCGCATGCAGACGACTGGAAACCCCAATGAGTTTGGAGGGGGGGGCACTTACGAAAAACTGCAACGGCAATACGATGACAAATACCATCTAATAAAACACGAACTGTACGGTGAGCGAGTGGGCGAGTAATGGCGTTTGTCGAAGCACGGAGAGACGGGCCCGAGCAAGGTGTGGTCACTTTGCGGAGACGGGAGCAAAGGTCACAGCAAACAATCGAAAAAGCAGCGCCAGTATCCACTAGAGCTTCGACGCGTATACATTCTACTAACACTATTACCAAGTTCAATGGTCTGTAAGGCAATTGTTGGCTGTGCGGTGGACCTTGTTTCCTCTTCTAAAAGTGCATTGGGTGTTTTTCGAGTGGGCATTAGGAAACTTTGGAGGTGGGTTGCAGAGGTGACACGGAACGTTAACTTGGAAGTGGTGAGTAGCGGCGAGACTCCCAGGTGTTCACAGGCAATCCATACTATAAAGACGAAAAGGCGAACGCCTAAAGATAGACCAGTAAGGCGTGTGGACGGAAGCATCCGCGTTTCTCTGGAGTGTAGCCACGTTGCTCGTCTTGTTGGTGCCTTCGGCAAAAGCGAGATTTATGGCCCTCTAGCAGCAATTGTAACAAATCAAGCGAAGCGAAAAGGACACGGCATTGTGTAATGCGGCTGCAGCCACATCGGTTGTGACGCGGAGACCACGGGTACATGGCCACCTGGCGTAGCCGCTAGGACAGTGGTGGGTGCTGAGAGTGCCGCAACTTTGGCATTCGTTGTTGCCTGACGTGGTCTGAATTCGGTTGAACAAGGTAGATGTGACGTGGACGCAATCTCTTGCCTGATGATGTCCCGAAAACTGGTCAGAGATTAGGCTAAAATGATTGGAGGAGCGCAGGAAGAGTAGCGCCCATGAAGCTCCTCACGAACGATGTCGCGGACAAAGACACGGACGCCGAGAGCCGCAGGAGGACAAATGTCCGAGGCATGATAGCAGAGACGAAGAGACTGAAGTTCGTCGAGTCTCTGCAAATGGAGGGGACATCTCGAATCATGGTATGATTCTGCAAAACAAGGGCGTTGATTGCGACGGTATGAATGCGTTTGCTATTACGTTGCACTTAGTCCCTTTGCGGCATGAATCAATTTACGCGCTTCCACAAAGCAAGAACGTCCTCAATGTACGAGGTGTATGATTCACTCGCCAGTTGAATGCGTTCAGCAAGCTTCTTCGTAGCTGCCTCAGCGTGAACACTGCTGCCTCACCATGAACACCAAAAACCTGATAAAGCTACCTTGTGAACGTGTCACAGTCGGGAAGGTCCTAAAGATGGTTCCAGAAACAGGTTTTTGCAACATCAGTCAGGTAGAAAAACAGTACATAACTTGCGTAGAGCATGCATCTGTTCAACCGCTGAATAGTTTGTCGGCGTGTATCCATTCTTCAACGTCATCACCTTTGAAGCCCGAGAACACTGGCGGATCACGCTGGTGGCTGTAGGCGGCCACAGTGGATGGCGGAGGCTAATGTGAGCTGGCGGTGTCGGACGAAATAGGATTGTCTTGAACTGCCATTGCAGGTGGTAGTAGACGGCGACCCGAGTGAGCACCGTCCACCACTTATGAGGACACGCAATATTTGAGACAAGCTCGAGCTGGCACGCACTGATGACGGTATATACAGTACACATGAGGAAGTTATACAAGCAATGATGACACATCCACTTGATAAAAAAAGTCACTGACTGCCCTCACGTATATATATATATATATATATATATATATATATATATATATATATATATATATATATATATATATATATATATATATATATATATATATATAGGTAGTGGGCCTCTTAATCCCCCAATGGCTTGACTCGAAAACGAACGAAGAGGACAATCTTGCGGCTCAGTTTTCGAGAACACACTCCTTTTGCTGTCACAAGGCGTACCTGTGCTTTGTTCGCGTTGTACCACGACACTGTTGGAGGTGCTGAATCGCAACCCTGCCTGATGCTCCACACTCCCACTGCGAGTCGTTTATCTAGTCTAAAGGCGTTGTCACCAATTGCAACTCTTGTGCATCGTTTCAGTCGACGGTTGCGAGGCCTTGCACCAGAGCTCACTCTCTCGCCGTAACCTCCCAGGCACCGCTCACGCAAGCCGACGCAAGCCCCCAACAGGTGCTCCAAGGCAGCTTTCCTATGCACCCATCTCAGGTGACCATCTATCAACCACTCGTTCCTGATCGCTTCAGTGGCGGCACCCAGGAAGACGCTGACGACTGGCTTGGCGACTACGAGCGTGTTGCCAAGATAAATTAGTGGCCGGAACAGAAAACGCTTTCTCGAGCCTATTTCTACCTTGACGATATTGCTCGTACTTAGTATGAGAATAGAGAAGCCAATCTATCAACTTGGTTCGACTTTCAACAGCCGTTCGTCGATACCTTTCCCAATGTCGATCGACGTGACCGTGCACAGCCGTTATTAGAGCTACGGGTTCAAAAACCTAATTAAACCGTTGTAATCTTTGCCGAAGACATGACTTGTCTCTTTCGTCAAGCTAACCCGCACATTATGAAATATAATAAGCTGAGTTACCTTATGTGCGGTGTCAAGGAACAGCTTTTCGCCGGGCTACTGCTCAACCCTCTAAATACCGTGGTTGACTTTATTAAGGAAGCTACGGCGATCGAGCGGGCCCTTCATCAACGCTGCAGGCAACATGACCGCGTGTCGAGCAATGTCCAAATTAATTCTATCGCTAGGACGTCTAAGACTCAGAGCTCCTTGCGAGACTTGATTAGGGAGATGGTTCGCAAAGAACTGCAGAAGTTCCAGACTACGGTTGCTGAAACGCCCATTCTTTCGGTCGTTCAAGTCGTGCGCGACGAAATCCGCCAAGCGTTGTTATGGCTGGTCTTGAAGCTGAGCAGCGTCTCATGAGCTACGCTGCCGCTCTCCGACGTCCACCACCCACTATGCCGGCGCCGTACCGCCAGGCACCAATGGCCCTTCGGTCACTTCCGCAAGGGCAGACACCACAGCAACCATCCATGCCACAGCCATACAACCAGCCATCCAGTGCCACACCATGAGCATCAACGCCAGGGGGACGCTCAGACATCCACCAACATGAACAACAGATGCATGGCGCACCATCGACAGGCATCCACTTTGCTTTCACTGCGGAGGTGCAGGCCATATTATCCGTCATTGCTGGAATCGAGGCGATTCATTTCGTCCTGTTCAACCTTGAATTGACGGTTGCCGTGCTAACGACAAATTTACTCCACGCCGCGACGACACCTTCTTCTACGGAGCCCGTTCTTACTTTCAGGACGTCCGTATCACTGCAGAGGAGGCAATGCCTTCTAACCCGCCTGGTCTGGGACGCCGATCTCGCTCTCCGTCTCCCGCGCGTTCGCCTTTGTCGCACCACTGCACCTATGCAGACCTTCATAAAAGAAGGTCACCTAGCCAGCGCAGAGGAAACTGAGGTCGGTGACCTCCAGGGGAGAGGTTGCAGGCCATGAAGATGACGAAGAAAAGCCCTCACTGCGTGACGTTGTACAGCCGATAAGCCGTGAATGCGATGAAATTTTGACTGCCGACCTAAGTATTCTTCTTGACGGCCAGCAAGTGAAAGCTTTAGTCGACACCGGTGCCGACTTCTCTATTATCAATTAGGACCTCGCCGACAGCCTCACAAAAGTATAAACGCCGGGGACGGGCCCTCATATAAGAACGGCCGGGGGCCAGGTATTGATGCCCTCTGGAAAATGTACAACGAGAATCGACATCAGAAGTTCTCCTTTCACTGCGTCGTTCGTCGTTATCGCCGCATGCTGCAGAGATGCAATCCTTGGCATAATTTTTTTACGAGAATATGGCACCGTTATTGACATCTCAAAGAGTTTGATTACTTTCTTCAAGAGTACGGGTTTACCCGAATTTCCAAAGGCACGAGCAAACCAACTGTGTCTTACTGATGACGACTCGGTCCTCCCTCCTAGGTCATGCACGCTTGTTTCTGTGGCCGCCACTGTCCATTTTGTCACCGATGGAGTTGCAGACCACATATGCTCGCTTCTCTTCACCCACGGTATTCCTGTCGCACAAGGTAACGTCAGAGTTGCTTCTGGACGCACACACCTACTGCTGACCAATTTAGCGCTGAGCGCCGGCACCTTCCAAAAGGCACGGCTGTCGCTTACTTCGACGATGTCATAGATGCTGAAGGCTGCTTGCCGGTAGTCGATGAGGCGCTAAAACTCAATTCAGCGCCTGTTCTAAACCTTACCATTACACTGCCGAAAGACGAGCGACGCAGACTCCTTGAGGTATTGGCCGAATACCAAGACTGCTTTTCGACAACACCAAGAGTTGGCCGGACGCCTTTAACCAAGCATCAGATAATTACCGAGGAAATGGGAAAACCCACTCATCAGAACCCTTATCGCGTGGCTCCAAAAGAACGCGGAGCGATACCATAGCAGGTAGACAGAATGATTGAACATGGCGTCATTAAACCTTCGAAGAGCCCCTGGGTGTCGCCTGTAGCCCTCGTTAAGAAAAAGGACGCAAGCCTGCGCTTCTGTGTGGATTACCGGAAGCTAAATCAGGTGACCAAGAAAGACGTATATCCACTAGCTCGTATAGATGACTCTCTCGACAGACTTCAACATATTCGATACTTCTCTTCAATGAACTTGCGCAGTGGATATTGGCAAATCGAGGCGGATCCGGGAGACCACGAGAAGGCCGGTATTGTGAAACCAGATGGGTTATATGAATTGAAGGTCTTGCCATTCAGTTTGTGTTCAGCGCCTGCTACCTTCCAAAGACTCATGGATACCGTGCTTTCCGGGTTGAAGTGGAAAACCTGCTTATTATATCTGGACAATGTCTTAGTGTTTTCCGCAACGTTTGACGAGCGCCTTCTAAGGCTTGAAGTGATCTCACGAGCCCTACTGTCCACGGGCTTGAAAATGAAGCCTGAGAAGCGCCACGTTTGCTACGAAGAGCTGAAATTTCTTGGTCACATCGTTAGTCATGCAGGTGTTCATCCTGATCCTGAGAAAATTGCAGCTGTTGCACAGTTTCCTGTACCAACCGATAAAAAGGCTGTCAGACACTTTCTTGGTCTTTGTGCATATTATTGACAATTTATCGCAGACTTCGCACGCGTAGCATCACCGTTAACTCGCCTCAGGAGAGAAGACGTCACTTTTCAGTGGAAGAACGAAGAGAAAGCTGTTTTTAACAATCTTCGTCAGCGACTACATAATCCTCCAGCCCTTGCCCACTTTGACGAGAGAGCCCTTACGATGCTTCACACCCATGCTAGCAATGTCGGTCTGGGAGCTGTGCTTGTGCAGCAAGAGCGCACAGAATGGGTGATCGCTTAGGCAAGCAGAACGTTGACACTAATTACTCCATGACCGAGAACAATGTCTCGCCGTGGTATGGGCGGTTACAAAATTTCGCCTGTATTCATGTGGCCGGCCCTTCAAAGCAATTAGCGGCCACCACTCATTGTGTTGGTTAACAAGTCTTAAAGACCCTATAGGGCGATTAGCGCGTTGGAGTCTCAGGCCGCAAGACTTCGATATGGTAGTCATACATAAGTCAGGCAAGCGACATTTGGACGCTGTCTTTATGTCTCGTTCACCCATTGAGTCGGCAACTCTACCCGAAGAGAAGGAAATGGTAATTCTCGGTGTCTTCGACACGACCATCATTGCGCAGCAACAACGTGACGACACCGAACTGCTTAGCTTAATTAACTACTTGGATGGCAGATCTCAGAAGGCGCCGAGAGTTTTGACAAGAGTGCTATCATCGTTTTGTTTACGGGGCGGAGTACTCGACAAAAGAAACTTTTTGTCGACGGGATCCCCCTATCTGCTCGTAATTCCAGCAGCCCTTCACACCGAGGTACTCAAAGCATGCCACAACGAGGTAACCTCTGGCCATTTGGGTTACACGAGGACATTGGCCAGAGTACAGCTAAAGTATTACTTACCGAGACTAACCACAGCCGTGAGGCACCATGTTCATACCTGTCTCGACTGCCAGCGTCGCAAGTCACCACCAACAAAACCAGCTGGCCTGCTGCACCCCGTTCAGGTCCCAACAGCTTCATTCTACCAGATCGGCGTGGACATTTTGGGCCCACTACCTACTTCTACTGCAGAAAACCGCTGAGTTATCATCGCAACGGGTTATCTGACCCGTTATGCCGAGACAGAGGCTATCCAGAAAGTTACAGCAGCGCAGGTGCCAAGATTATTTATCGAGAATATTGTACTGAAGCATGGTGCACCAACCGTCGTGATCACAGATAGAGGAACCGCATTTACGGCAGCTCTTTTGGATCACGTCCTGACGCTGAGTGGAACAACGCATCGTAAGACCACCGCCTACTACTCACAAATGCACTGGCTGACAGAGAGCCTAAACAAAACCATTGATGACATGCTTTCGACGTACGTAGATGTTGAACACCAAAATTGGGATGAAATCTTGCCATACATAATGTTTGCGTACAACACGGCCAAGCAAGAAACGACCCGCATGATCCCATACAGCCTCGTTCATGGGCGAGAAGTACGAACTATGTTAGATGCGATGCTACCGCACGAAGGTGACGACATCGACCCAGATTCCGACACGTTTACGGAACGCGTGGAAAAAGCTAGGCAGCTTGCACGTTAACGGAACCGCCTGCAGCAAAGTACCATGCAGGCCACTACAACGCTCACCGCAGAACAGTCGTCTATCAAACTGGCGACAAAGTAAGGGTTTGGACACCCGTACGGAAACGAGAACTTTCCAAAAATCTCTTGAGAAGATACTTTGGGCTATACCGAATGCCGCAACAACTGAGTGATGTCACTTACGAAGTTGTTCCTGACAGTTCATGTAGTACGAAGCGTTGCCAGCTTCATCCAGAACTGGTTCACGTAGTGCGCATGAAGCTTTACGTCAGCGAGTGACTGCGCGAGACTTTCCTTTAAAAAAACTGCAGCATTGACTTTGCATCTGGCCAATGCTCTTTGAGAGGGAGTCAAATGGCCCGTGTCTACATGTAAACGAAAACGATGATGGGGGGATTTAGCGGACACCAGGTAGTGGGCCTCTGGCTTGACTCGAAAACGAAGAGGACAATCTTGTGGCTCAGTTGTTGAGAACACGCTGCTTTCGCTGTCTCAAGGCGCACCTGTGCTGTGTTCGCCTTGTACCGTGACAACACACACACACACACACACACACACACACACATATATATATATATATATATATATATATATATATTGAGTATTGATCTGTACAGGAGCCGAGACAGCCACGACCCTAATACTATAAGAACTAGCAGTAAACCAGATGACACCCCACCAGTATTGATAGAAGAATTCAGAAAAGCTTTGGAGAGCATGCAAAGAGGCTAAGCTGCTGGTGAGGATCAGGTAACATCTGATCTGCTGAAAGATGGAGGACAGATTGTGTTAGAAAAACTAGCCACCCTGTTTACGAGGTGCCTCCTTACGGGAAGAGTACCAGAGTCTTGGAAGAACGCTAACATCATCTTAATACATAATAAAGGAGATGACAAGGACTTTAAGAATTACAGGCCGATCAGCTTACTCTCTGTAGTATACAAGCTATTTACAAAGGTAATTGCTAACAGAGTAAAGAAACCATTAAATTTCAAGCAACCAACGGAACAAGCAGCACTTCGAACATGCTACTCAACAATAGACCACATTCATACTGTCAATCAGGTAATAGAGAAATGCTCAGAATATAACCAACCACTATACATAGCCTACATAGATTACGAGAAAGCGTTTGATTCAGTAGAAATAGCAGCCGTAATGCAGACACTGCGGAATCAGGGCGTAGATAAAGCATATATTGTGAAGAAGTAAACGCATCTTTGGCAAGCAACATCGCCACTGCTTGGGTACTGGGTGCTGGGCCTTTATCGCTCGGCTCGTGATGATCATCGCCGGCATCTGCTTGACCGTTGCTCTGTCCCGATCGTGTTTTCATCATAGGGCCACCGTCACAACAGTCACCAATAAACCCCTTTTCAATTGGTGGAGGGTGCTGACATTCCCCGTCGCCTGAACCTGGGTGCTGCCATTCGGCGGCGCTTAAGCCTGGAGCTGCGCAAACGAACGCTAACTCCCACCATGGCCACCAACAAAGCGCAACCTGGCTCTTTCACTCCACCCCCCAGCAACCCCGGCGTTATTCGTTTGCGGGAGCCCAAAGTCTTTAGCGGAGCTGATGAGACCGACTTAGAAGACTGGTTCGCTAACTACGAACTGGTGAGCGCAAACAAGTGGGATGACGTGGACAAGTTGACTAACGTCATCTTTTACCTCACTGACGTGGCCGAAATTTGGTATACCAACCACAAAAACGACATTACGACGTGGTCCATCTTAAAAACGTCGTTTGCTGACGTTTTCGGCCGACCTGCTGTCCGCAAGTCCTGAGCCGAACAACGCTTGCGGACTCGCGCACAGAAGCCATCTGAATGGTTCACCAGTTACATCGAAGACCTTATTGGTCTTTGTAACCGTGTGATCACCGCCATGCTCTAGTCGGAGAAGATTCAGCACATCCTCAAAGGAATAAATGACGGCGCATTCCAGATGCTCCTGGCGCGCAATCCTGCCACCGTTGCGGAACTTGTGACTTTATGTCTACGTTTCGACGAGTTGAGGAAGCAGCACGCCCTGACTCAGCCATTTTCCTCACACGCCGACTCACTATCCAGTCTTACTTCTGTTCCTGATTACTCACCAACCCTGCAAGAGATTAAAGATTTTGTGCGTGAAGAAGTAGCTCGGCAGCTGTCGTTGATTCCCTTCACGCAGCAGCCGCTGTCCTCTCGTCTGCCCTCACCACTCCGCGATGTTAATGCCGAAGAGGTAGCTCAGGCTGTTCCCGTCGCTGCCCAGCAGCAGCCTCTGGCCATGCCTGTTCCCCATGCGCTGGCTATGCAGCCCGCTGCCACGCCTCTTACTTATGCCGAGTTGGTACGCCCTGCCAGCAGCATTTGCCACCCATGTCTGCACTTGCTCCCCACTCTACCCCTCTTTCGACAACTTGGGACGCACCACGAGTCAGCGATTCTTGGCGCACTGCTGACAATTGACCGATCTGCTACGCCTTCAGTACTCCAGGACACGTGGCACGATATTGTCGTCGTCGCTTCCAATCACAAGACAAGGCTACTTGGCCGTTACCGTATGACCCGTAGCCCACGCAGCTGCCTGCTCCCTATCCCTAACCTCAGTATGCCAACACTAACCTTCCCGAGTCTCAGTCACCCCAGCCCGCATCTCCGACTAACTTTCCCCGCTCGCCGTCTCCCCGCAGGCGATCTCTGTGCCCAATGCGTCCCCGACCCGCTTCCTCAAACCGGGAAAACTCAACGCCGCAGTTCTAGAGGCAAGAACTGCGCCGTCGTCGAAATACCGAAATCCTCGCACTTCACCTGCTAACGTCATCGCCATATCTGTCGATGGTGTTTCTACCTTTGCCCTCATCGACAGAGGTGCTGCCGTTTCTGTTATAGCCGCCCAGCTCTGCCGCTGCCTACGCAAAGTGACCACGCCACTCTCTGGACTATCGCTTTGTACGGCTAGCGCACAGCTAGTTCGACTTCTCGGCACCTGCACAGCCCGCATATTCATCCAAGGCTCTATGTACATTGTCGAGTCCATCGCCCTTTCGGTGTGCTCGCATGACGTTGTCCTCGGATGGGACTTCCTGTCTCATCATCATACCGTCATCGACTGCGCACGCGCTGGAGTACAATTTTCGCACCTGTCAGAAGAACCTTTGCACAAAACTCTTGAGCGGTCCCGAAAACTCGTCGTGCGTGAAGACACTGAAATTTCGCCAGCCTCTCTTGCCGTTGTCCCCGTTTGCTGTGATGACCATAACGATGCTACAGTAGTGTTTACACCTTCTGACATTTTCATGAGCTGCAGAGCCGTTTCCTTGCCTTTCGCTACACTTGACGTCACTGCTGGCAAAAGCAATATTTTTTGTCCACAACCCCCTTTCTGCCTCTCTTACGCTACTTGCCGGCAAATGTCTCGGTCGTGTGGAGTACCTCGATTCCTCTTTATTCCTTAACATGCCAGACGAATCGTGCGGTAGTGCCTCGAGCGAACTTCATGCCCTTTCCCTACTGGAATGCTCGTCGAGTGACACCTTCTCGAGTTTCATCGCCGACACCTTACGTGCCCATGAACGCGCAGAGCTTCTTAATCTCCTCCAGCACATCGCGAATTCATTCGACGTTTCTCAGCCGCAATTGGGTCGGACGTCCGCAGTGCACCACTACATTTACACCGGTTCGCATCAGCCATTGCGTCAAAGACCGTACTGTGTCTCTGCTGCAGAACGTCACGTCATCAACGACCAGGTCGAAGAGATGCTACGTCGTCGCGTTAATCAACCATCGCACAGTTCTTGGGTATCTCCTGTCGTTCTAGCTTGAAAGAATAATGAATAGATTTGAATTTGCGTCGACTACAGGCGATTAAACAAGGTGACGTGGAAAGACGTCTATCCATTACCGCGCATCGACGACGCCCTTGAATGCCTTCAAGGAGCCGAATTCTTCTCCTCCTTAGACTTACGATCTGGATGCTAGCAGGTTCTTATGGCAGAAGCTCATCACCAGAAAACTGCGTTCATTACACCGGATGGCCTGTAGGAATTTACCGTAATGCCATTTGGGCTTTGTAATGCTCCTGCAACGTTTGAACGACTCATGGACAACGCACTTCGTGGAATAAAGTGGTCTGTGTGTCTATACTACTTCGACGATATTGTCGTTTTCTCTCTCGATTTTCGTACACATCTGCTTCGGCTCCAACTGGTCCTGACGTGTTTAACCAACGCTGGGCTCCAACTGTACCCTAAAAAGTGCCGCTTCACCGCGAGAGAGCTGTCCATCTTAGGGCACATCGTGTCCAATTATGGTGTTCTACCCGACCCTGCGGAATTGCGAGCAGTCGCTAAGTTCCCAAAACCTACTACACTGAAAGAATTACGCAGTTTTGTCGGAATATGCTCGTACTTCCCGCATTTCGTGCAAAATTTTGCGTCGATCATGTCACCACTGACCAATCTGCTACGCGGTGACGCAGACCATTCATCCTGGTCTTCTGACTGCGACGTCGCATTTGCCACGCTCCGTAGTCTGCTAACATCTCTAATTCTTCGGCATTTCGACCCCACAGCTGCAACGGAAGTTCACACAGACGCTAGCGGGGTTGGTCTTAGCGCTGTCCTCGCCCAACGCAAGCCGGGCTACTCCGAATACATCGTCGCTTATGAGAGTTGCACGCTTACTAAAGCTGAGGCCATTTACAGCGTCACTGAAAAGGAGTGCATGTCGCTAGCGTGGGCACACCGCAAGTTCCGCCCTTATTTGTATGGTCGCCCATTCGACCTGGTAACGAACCACCATGCACTTTGTTGGCTCGCCACATTGGAAAATCCTTCTGGCCGCCTAGCTCGGTGGGCACTGCAAATCCAGGAGTACAACATTCGCGTCATCTATCGCAGCGGACGCAAGCGTTCTCATGCCGACACCCTGTCGCGTTCACCTTTACCTCCCGACTCGGCCTGTAGAACCACTTCGTCGCATCTCTCTACCTCGACTCATTTGCGAGTGAACAACACAAGGACCCGTGGATTGCTTCCCTTTTTGACGGTTTCTCTGGATCGTCAACCACTGTGGTACCACAATCTCTTCCGACGTCAAGCTGCTCATTTGGCCATTCGTGATCGGCTGCTACACCGACGCAACTACGCCCCTGAAGGTCCCTAATGGCTCTTAGTGGTCCCGCGCAGCTTGCGATCACAAATCTGCGCCTCCTTTCACGACGATCCCCAATGTGGTCATGCCGGAGTTTTCAAAACTTACGAACGCATTCGCCATCGCTTCTACTGGCGCGGAATCTATAATTTTGTTCAAAAATTCGTTTTGGGCTGCCATGACTGTCAACGCCGCAAATCACCGCCTTTCCACTCGTCCGGTGCGCTTCAGCCGCTTCCGTGCCCTGCCAAATATTTCGATAAAATTGGAATTGATCTCCATGGCCATCTACCGACAACATCAGATGAAAATCGGTGGATCATAGTCGCTGTGGACCATTTAACACGCTACGTTGATACCGCCGCCATTGCAAGTGCCAATGGGCGGGACGTAGCATTCTTTATCCTTCATCGCTTCATACTACGACATGGTGCACTACGAGAACTACAAAGTGACCGAGGTCGAGCTTTCCTATCAGAAGTAGTCACGTCTCTGCTTTCTGATTGCCATGTTGTTTATCGCAAGACCACGGCATACCACCCTCAGACTAACGGGCTCACGGAGAGATTTAACCACACCCTTGGCGATATGCTCGCGATGTATGTGACATCCGATCACACACACTGGGATCGTATTCTTCCATTCATCACGTTCACATACAACACCGCGGCACAATCTACTACTGTATTTTCACCTGCCTTTCTTCTTTATGGACGCGAACCATCCCACACCATCGACACTCTCCTTGCATACTGTCCTCACGCATCCCAATGCCCATCAGTGTCCGAAGCTGCCCAAAATGCCGAAGAGTGCCGTGAACTCGCACGCACCTTTACGTCACAAAAACAGCAGCGCCAGAAAGAAAACAACGCCGACTCTTCACAAAGCCACAGCTATTCCTCGGGATTACTTGTATGGCTGGCTTCCTTACCGAACCCCCGGCCTTTCCTCAAAACTCGTTCCAAAGTACGAGGGCCCATACCGCGTTTTCGAGCAAACCTCACCGGTGAATTTTCTCATTCAGCCACTTTTCCCATCTGACGAATTCCGCCGGCATGGACGTGACATCGTCCACATTGCCCGCCTTAAGCCATATCATAGCCATCTGCCTCTAGACTCTTAGGTCGCCAGGATGGCTCTTTTTCGGCAGGGACAAATTGTGAAGAAGAAATGCATCGTTGGCAAGCAACATCGCTTCTGCTTGGGTACTGGGTGCTGGGATTTTCCCGCTCGGCTCGTGCTGATCATCGCCAGCATCTACTTGACCGTTGCTTTGTCCCGATCGTGTTTTCATCGTAGGGCCACCATCGCAACACTCACCAATAAACCCCTTTTCAATATAAACATTCTGGAAGAAGTCTACAGGGGATCAACTGCTACCATAGTGCTTCATAAAGAAAGCAGCAGAATACCAATCAAGAAGGGTGTAGAGCAGGGGGACACAATCTCCCCAATGCTATTTACCGCGTGCTTCCAGGAGGTTTTCAGAAGCATAGAATGGGAACAGTTAGGAATAAGAGTTAATGGAGAGTACCTTAGTAACCTGCGCTTCGCCGATGACATTGCATTGCTGAGTAACTCAGGGGACGAATTGCAACAAATGATTACGGAGTTAGACAAGGAGAGAAGAAAGGTGGGTCTTAAAATTAATCTGCAGATAACGAAAGTGATGTACAACAACCTCGGAAAAGAGCAGTGCTTCGAGGTAGGTAATAGTGCACTTCAAGTTGTAGAAGATTATGTCTACTTAGGGCAGGTAATAACCGCAAAGCGGAACCACGAGATTGAAATAACTAGAAGAAGTAAAATGGGGTGGAGCACATACGGTAAGCACTCTCAAATTATGACAGATATATTGCACTATTCCTCAAGAGGAAAGTATATAAGAGCTGTATATTCCCGGAGCTTAGCTACGGAGCAGAAACCTGGAGACTTACAAAGAGGGTTCAGCTTAAATTGAGGACTACGCAGCGAGCAATGAAAAAAAATATGGTAGGTGTAACCTCAAGAGACAAGAAGAGAGCAGAGTGGATAAGGGGACAAACAGGGGTTAAGGACATCATAGTTGAAATAAAGAAGAAACGAACACGGGCCGAGCATGTAGCGCGTAGACAGGATAACCGCTGGTCATTAAGGGTAACAAACTGGATTCCCAGAAAAGCGAAACAGGTTAGGGGGAGACAGAAGGTTAGGTGGGCAGAGGAGAGTAAAAAACTTGCGGGTATAAATTGGCAGCAGCAAGCACAGGACTGGGTTAACTGGCGGAACATGGGAGAGGCCTTTGTCCTGCAGCGGACGTAGTCAGGCTGATGATGAAGATGATGATGATGATGATAATGATATATATATATATATATATATATATATATATATATATATATATATATATATATATATATATATATGACGCTACATGCGGGATACGTGGCCTGGCTCTCCTACGCCATGTTTATTCTCAAGCACTTCTTCATCCACTTCTACAAACCATCGCTACCTTCATACGTCACATGATTCCCCCTCCCCCCGAAAAAATGCGCGAGCTACAAACTATGAAGCATGAACAAGTGGTGTCTCATCATAGTAAAAAATATCACAAAATAGAGTAGTTCCATGTAACACGGCAGTTCCATGCACTTGCACAAAAACATTCACAGGGAAGGCAGTCCAGTGAGATCTAGGAGACCTCAGGTGGGCGAGGTTGGCTGTTGCGTTCTGGACAGCATAACCATGCATTTGACGTGAAAAATGATGATGACACAGTCTGGATAGTAGCGAAAAACGAACAAGGTTGGGAGTACTTGTAGCGTTGGAAGGTTGGATCTCTAATGCGCTGGATTCTGAGTCGTGGCGGCGACAGATGCATTGAATCTAGTATGCGTGCTTTTTGAGAGATAGTGACAGCTAAATGCCTGTGTGCTGGCGGCATGGAAGAAGTTGCTCCGCGTATTAAAGGGCGTTTTCCGTGGTGTTGTCGTCTTTGCAACCGCTGGCGCAGAGGGCGTCTGTGGCGATGTTTCTTCACCCGGAAACGTCTTTTTTCTTGAAATGGCCCTTGGATCAAACTTCTTAATTTTTTAAATTGTTCAAGCTGTGAGCGTGCTTCCGTTGAAGTTTTCATTCGTCGTCGTCTTTTCTTGATTTGGTGATGGTGTCGAGAAAATTGCGGGTGGTCATCGTCGCTGAATAAGGAGACGCTGTCGGTAGTACCAGCATTATTTACGAGTGGGATGCAAGCTTGATTTGTGTCAAGGAAAGCAGTAGATACATTTTCGTTTTTATCGGCGAGACTTGCATACAATGGTGACTCCGTACTGCTTCGACTTTCGGTTGTTCCGGTTCCTGAGGATGACATCACCGCAAACATGGCTTGACGTGGTTCTGATTCCGTATGTTTGTTTCTTTGCGGGAGAATTGAGCCAAGCGTTCCTGAAGTACAACCGCTTTCGGAATGGCAGTGGCTTGACAAGTTATTTGGCCGATATTTCAGGTGGTCTGTTGTGTATGCGGCGATATCTTGAGGGGTGCGTTGAGAATAACGAGCACCAGACGAGCTACTTGGCTCAAAACCAGGTGGTGGCTTACGTAAGCAAGATGAAGAGTCAAGTACATTGGGTGCTTGAATATTGTCTTGATTTGTGTATTGCATGGAAGAGGTTAGCGTTGGCGATATTTGTGCAGATGCGAAACCAGGTGGAAGGTTAGGCCTTGCAGAAAAACTGCTGGGATGTCTTTCTATGAGCAGATGACTGACTTCGCCTGACGGGAATTGTAAACTTCTGCTCTGTGCTCAAACGAGTGAAGGCTGCGTATTAGTGTGATTACTGAATTTGAATGCATCGAATTGGCTGGTTGTAACCGAATCTTGATTATAGTCTTGAAACCAGATGATCATTTCTTCTTTTATCTTTTGCCAAGACTCTTCGTTCTCGAAGATGTGGGTGAGGTAAAACTTGAATGCCTCACCTGAGATGTAATTAGTGAAGTTTATGATCATCTCCCGTTCCGACCATGATGCAGCGGTAGCGTGGAGCTCGTACAGGTAGAACCAGTCCAGCACGGGTCCATCGTCCGCTGCTCCGGTGTACTTGGGGATGTCAAGGTTGGCCGATGAATCTGTCATGGTGCTGGTCGTTGTGTCCTGGTTGAAGATGAATCGGTAGTGGATGTATGGTCAGGGCGTCTTGTGGCGAACTGCGTCGATGATGAGCGACTGATGAAGTGGCTGGGAGGTCTTCATCCTGTCGACTCGTGTGACGCTACATGCGGGATACGTGGTCTGGCTCCTACGTCATGTTTATTCTCAAGCACTTCTTCATCCACTTCTACAAACCATCGCTACCTTCATACGTCACATATATATATATATATATTGTGGGCATTTGTTACTTACATCGTTATCATTCTGCATGATCACAATCACCATCATCAGCTTGTCTCTTTGTCCTCATTGCCACTCTGGGTCATCATCATCGTCATCGTTATCGTCTGTGTACTGTCTCTGCCCGTTCGTTTTGCGAGGTCTTTCCTCAAATAAACGCTGACGCAGCCAAGACTACCAAGTCTTCATACGTGGTGGAGGTGGATTTTCGGTCCTCTGACCTCCCGCAGCTCGCTATACCCCCTGGAGCTTCGTTCAGGCCGCCGCTTGCGCCCACAGTCAGGCAGCATGTCCCAGACCGAGCCTGCCGGCACTGATGTCATCAACCAGACACCGCCGCAAGCAGCCCCTCCTACTTACATACGCGGACATCAGCGGGAACCCCCGCTCTACGCTGGTCTTCGAGTAGAAGACGTAGAAGACTGGCTTGATGACTACGACCGCGTAAGTGCCGCTAATAGGTGGGACGAGGCCACCAAACTGCGTTACTTGCCTTTTTATCTGATCGGGGTCGCGAAGACATGGTATTTTAATTACGTCGTTGACTTACCCGACTGGGCTACCTTGCAGCAGCAGCTGCGACACGTGTTTGGGACACGCGAAATTCGATCCACCGTCGCGAAGAGGACACTCGATACTCGCCGACAACATCCAGGTGAATCGTACACTTTATACTTCGAGGATGTCCTCGCACTCTGCCGGCGTATCAATCAATCCATGCCGGAATCGGACAAAGTGCGCCATATATTGAAAGGCATTAGGCCTGTTGCCTTCAATGTCCTCGCTGTGCGAAACCCAGCTACCATCGCTGATGTCGTGACGACATGCCAGCGCCTTGATGCGCTGGACTCTGTTCACCTTCAACCGGACATTGGCGACCACCACTCCACGTCAGATGGCCGTCTGCGTGACCTCATCCGGGACATTATACGCGAAGAATTGCGGTCCATGGGCTTCACACCTCCTATACCGCGACCTACACAGCCTTCGGGAATGCCCTTACGTGACATCATCAGGGAGGAACTTACATCCCTGACTGGCTCTGCGCCCGTAAAGCCACATGCTTCTCACCCTATATCCACGTACCCTCAAGTTGCTGCCGTGCCTCCCTGCGACGCCCACACGACATTGCCGCGTCCATCCTACGTGTCAGTTGCTGCCGCTCCCCCGGTGAACTACCATTCCATGCCCCCATACCCTTCGCCCCACCTGACCGCGCTATCCCAGGTGCCCCTAATGCCTTCTATTCACCACCATGGCACTCGTCTCGCCCTGTATGCTACTACTGTGGCTATCACAGCCACATATCTTGTTTCTGCCAAAAGCGCCAGCAAGATGAGCGTCGGAACGACGTGCGTAAACGGGATTTGTACAACGCGGCGTCTTATCAAGGTCGGCGTTATTCGTCTCCCCCGCACCGGCATTCATCTCCTCCTGCATCGACTGCACCACGAGACAGCCGAAACACGAGACGCCGCTCGCCTTCACTCTTCGCCGTTCCACTTCTTTACTTCGGCCTGCCTCATTCACCTCTGATATTCATTCGGAAAACTAAGTGGTGCAGTTTGTGGAGGGAAAACTGCATTCGGAATTAGAACTGAAATTCCTCCATCGGGCCCGTGTAGTATTGTTTCTGTGGAAGTGGAAGGAGTGCGAGTCGATGCTTTGGTAGACAAAGGTGCGACATTGTCTGTGATATGTGCTGATTTATGTGAACATTTAAGGAAAGTATTGACACCTTACGATGGCCCCACGTTAGTTGCTGCCAAGGGGAACGTCATTCGCCCTCCGGCGTTTTATACTGTGCGTGTTTTCATCGACGGCATCCGCCATCATGTCCAGATTGCTGTCCTGTCCCGCTGCTCTCACCAACTAATTTTAGGGTGGGATTTTCTATCATCTGTTTCCGCGGCGATTCGTTGTGGACAACGCGTCGTTCACCTCGCTGACACCGACTACATGCTTGACGACGACAATCAGAAGCCACTTCGTCTGGTCGCTGCGAAAGACATCGAACTGCCACCACTACAAGAGCAAATTGTCAGCATTACGTCCAACGGCATCTATCATGGGGATGTATTGGTCTCATTGTCACCACTTTGTGTTCGCAAAGGTATAGTTCTTCCGTCCGGTGTCGTTCGTTTTGGCAATGGCTCGGCACTTGTCACCGCTGTCAACTCTACACCGGAGAAGATCTTACTGCCACAGGGCACTACTGTGGCCCGTGTTGCTGACTTTGAGCCTGTATTTGTCACGCCACTTCAGGCCATCGCATCCAAAGAACCTTGCCTCGGTGAGCATGTTTTTTCCTCCGCCTTTACCACCGCTATCAGCAGCGAATTGACATATACACAGGGGCAGCAGCTGCTCGCATTGTTAAAGAAACATGCTAATTCTTTCGATATTTGATCCTCTAAGCTGGGCCGCACTAATACTACAGCACATCGAATTCAAACTGTTGGGACATCTATCGCACACCGCCGACCCGACAGCGTGTCTCTAACTGAAAGAAAAATTATAGAAGAAAACGTTGCGGACATGCCTAAACAGGAAGTCATCCGTCCCTCATCTAGCCCTCGGTCGTCTCCTATTGTTTGATTCATAAAAAATGGCTCTGTGCGGTTTTGCGTGGAGTACCGGGCGCTCAATAAGATCACACGCAAGGACATGTACCCTATGCCACGCATTGACGACACCCTTGATTCCCTACAAGGCGCGGAATTCTTTTCAAGCATCGACTTGCGTTCTGGGTGCTGGCAGATCCCCATGCATGAAGACGATAAGGATAAAACGGTACTCACCACCCCCGACGGGCTATATGAATTCAACGTGATGCCTTTCGGGCTCTGCAACGCACCCGCGACTTTTGAGCACATGATAGATACCGTGCTGCGCGGCCTGAAATGGAAAAGTTGCCTTTGCTACCTGGACGACATTATTCTCTTTTCGTCAACGTTTCCTGAGCACCTAGAACAATTGGATCAAATTTTGACGTGCTTTGCCGGCGCCGGGCTTCAAATAAACACCAAGAAATGCTCTTTCGCTAGCAAATCTATCAAGTTCTTAGGACACGTCGTTAGCAAAGATGGCATCCGGCCCAACCCTGACAGGATTTCTGCAGTCCTTCATTTTCTGCGTCCCGAAAAACCAAAGGAGCTTCGCAGTTTCCTTGGCCTCGCCTCCTATTTTCGCCGGGTTATCCAGAACTTCGCTTCTATTGCTGCTTCATTACACCACCTACTTGCTTCCGAAGTCCCCTTTCTGTGGTCTCAAGAATGTCAAACGGCATTCGACGTGTTGAAGCGGGCACTCACGTCAGAACCTCTGCTCTGCCACTTTGACGAAGCCGCACCGACTATCCTCGATACCGACGTTAGTGGCCTTGGTATAGGAGCCGTTCTTCTACAACGCGATAACTCTTCCCTAGAGAAAGTTGTTGCATATGCCAGTCGCGTACTCACCCCTGCCGAAAAGAACTACACCATAACTGAGCAAGAGTGTTTGGCTGTGGTTTGGTCGGTCCAGTGAGTTCCGTCCCTATCTTAACGGCCGTCATTTCACAATCGTTACGGACCACCATGCCTTATGCTGGCTTTCTACACTGAAGAACTTGTACGGGCACTTGGGTCGGTGGACACTACGCTTGCAGGAGTACGACTTTGACATAACTTACAGGTCAGGCAGAAAACATTATGACGCCAACGCTTTATCTCGTTGCCCGCTTCCAACTACCCATATCAGCGGTGGTGAGAACTCAACCGCCACAACTACCAAAGTTCATACGCTCGCATCAATAAGGCAACCCTCTTCGGACGACGAGCCAACATTTATCTCCCACCAGCGGTCCAGTTCATACTGCAAACGCAAGATGAACCACCTTTCGGGAGTTTCTCATCCACCCAACGCGCGACTCCGTCGTCAACTCCTGCACTTTAAGCTGGAAAATGGGGTTCTCTAGAGCCACGTCTATCACCCTGACGGTCAGCACTGGGTTCCTGTACTGCCACGCTCTCTTCGACTTACGGTGCTCGAAGCCTTCCACGACGACTTGACTTCTGGTCATCTTGGTTTGAAAAAAACTCTTGACAGCATTCGATGTCATTTTTACTGGCCTGGTCTTTCTTCTAGTGTACCATGGTACGTCGGCTCCTGCTACCCATGCCAGCGTCGTAAACTCCCCACGTCTGCACCTGCTGGATCTCTACAGCCACTTCCGTGCCCTTCAATGCCGTTCGAGGTTGTAGGTGTTGACCTTTACGAGACTCTCCCCGTCACATCTGCTGGCAAACAATGGATAGTGACCGCTGTGGACCACCTGACACGCTACGCTGAGACTTCCTCTGTTATTACAGGCTCAGCTGTGGAAGTTGCAGACTTTATTCTTCACGCAAAAATACTGCGTCATGGGGCTCCTCGTGTCAGCGCACGCCTGTCTTTTTCCTGTCCGCGCCTTCAAAGCGCACCCAAATCGTCGACATGCAGAAGAGTTGCTCGATTTGTTTGACATGCAGAGAAGAGTCGCTGTAGGTTGTTCAATTCAGCTTTTCGACTAGAACTGGAAACCTTCTCCTGTTGAATCCTGAACATATTTGTGTTTTCGTCCAAGCGTACAACCTCATGATTAAACGCTTATTTCTGCGCCAGTGTCACACCGGACACTTCTGAAAGAGATCAGCAGCGATCGGAATGGTTAGAGATCCAAATTGTTCATGTTACTGAGAAATTATAAAATGTGCTGATGTGATGACGTAACCTACGTAAACTGTGGCTGCAGGGTCACGCGAACTATTATGGTTTACTTACGAGTAAGCTGTTTGTAAATCAAACTTTCACGTTGTACCTACCTAAATTTACAGTCCCCAAAAGATACATTAGCGAGAATGCGGCGATGTTCATAAGTGTAAGAAAGACAGGCAATGAGTGATTTGCTCGCACAGATGAGAGCCCACTCGCCGGCGTCACTTTAAAAAATGAAATGGATTGACAACGAAGCGCGCACACCACGACGTGGTGTGCACGCTTAGTGACCGCGGCAAAGTGTTCCTGTCACAAACGGTAAATGAAGTACTGCGCGCTTCTGAAACTACTCACAAGACAGCTTCAAGCTACCACCCTCAGACAAATGGTCTCACAGAAAGATTTCAACGAACCCTTGCTGACATGATAGCCGTTTACGTCTAACCCGACCACAAAAACTGGGATACTCTTTTGCCGTTCCTGACATTCGTTTACATCACCGCGGTTTAGCGAACAACTTGCTACTCACCGTTTTACCTCGTGTACGGACGCACCCCGACTACCTTTCTCGACGTCTCCTTCTTTAACAGCCATGGGAATTCATGTCAATATTCTAGCGAAAAATACATTTCCCGCTTGGCCCAGTCTCGCCATCAAGTTCACATCAATACTGAAGCGAGACAGCACGAGCGGAAGATCATCTATGATGAATCCCACCGCGTTGTGTCTTTCGAACCTGGAGACGAGGTGCTGGTTTTGGCACCTATTCGCACTCCTGGTCTTTGTGACAACTTCTAACCACACTTCATCGGGCCATACATTGTTTTAGAACAGACTTCACCAGTTAATTATCGTGTCACACCACTCGTCGCCCCAACAGACCGCCGCTATCGCAGCACAGAGATTGTCCACATTTGTCGCGTGAAACCTTTCACGCGACGTTTTCCGCCACTTTGACTTACGGCGGCCAGGGTGTCCGCTTCCAAGTGGGGAGAATTAGTGTGGGCATTTGTTACTTACATCGTCATAATCCCTGCATGATCACAATCACCATCATCAGCGTGTCTCTTTGTCCTCATTGCCACTTTGGGTCAACATCTTCGTCATCGTCTGTGTACTGGCTCTGCCCGTTCGTTTTGTGAGGTCTTTCCTCAAATAAACGCTGACGCAGCCATGACTACCAAGACACTTATATATATATATATAAATATATATATATATATATATATATATATATATATATATATATATATATACGATGGAATTGTGGGCAGTGAACCTTGTCCTCAATTCGTCGTACGGCCAGAGTTAATATTTTTGTAGTTCAAGGGTAGCTGCTCGTGAAACCATCATTCAAAAGAGTATAGCATTGACTTACTAAAATTTTGTCACCGACATATTTGTGAAACGTAGGCTTAGAATGATGCTTTGTCCTGTGCGCTGCCGGATTCCGATTTGGCAATTGGCCATTACGCCGCTATTATTCATATTGATTTCGTAATATCACATTGGTGCGTTTTGCAGTTGTCTAGTATAAACATCGCACATACAAGAGGGATCTGGCAGACTGAAAAACTGCGAACGCGTGTGCGTTCACGTTATTATTGTGCTCAATAAACGCTTAATCGAGTGTTTGCTCTATGTGTGTTTAGCCTACGAGTTGCTATTGACACTACACAAGTCGATTCAAGACGACACAAGCCCCCTAAGTGTTGGCATTGTGTTTTTAGTAGTTTTGAGTCACAGAAATTATACCAGCTTGGGTCGCAGTTGCCCTTCTCCTAAGTCTGTATATATTTTCACAAAAAATATAAGCTGGTAATATCTAAATGATTTGTCTATTAAGCGTCGTCATTGCTTCGATCTCGCCTATGCGAATTATAACAAGAAAATTTTTTGAAACAGGTTGTCGGGGCATCTCACAACTAGGGCCTCTTTGAACTGGCATATGCAAACTAGAATCTGAGTGGAACATTATAGATAGAATGAGTACCGAGAGGATCTTAAAACCCAATAGCATGAAGCCTTCAAATTTCACTTTATAAACGAATAGTGTATCTGTGATAGCTAAATATTTCAGACAAATCATGAAAGTAAAGAATATTCAAATTTTTAAGTTTAGGACACCGGTAGTAAAGCAAAAGCTTGTTAATTCGGCATTCGGCACACGTTAGTTCTTAAAAATAGAATAATCGAGTTGGTTCTCTAGCCAAGCTAGCGTATGTATTTTTTATTTGGCGCCAAAACTCTCATTGATTTGGCAACTTTAGAAGCAGCCCGAATAATCCAGACGTTGTCAAGAGTGCAGCGAGCGTGATCTATGCAAGTATGCGACGCAAAGCTAGGAAAATGAGTTCTGCGGGCAGCAGAAATTGGCATGGTCTTTCAGAAAACAATGGTCACCACTGACAATCGCATTGTTGGTATGTACTAAGATGTGAAAATAAAGGACACTTTGGATTGAACACAAAGGTTTTTAAACGCATTCTTACTGTGAACGAAGTAGTAAGTTACGAAAATTCTGGCTTTTCAATTGTTTTATGCAGACAAACTAAAAAAGCAAAGTTGCAGCTTATCTGGTGTCAAGCCTAAAAACAGTGCGCACTTGGGCAGCCTTTTTTGTGTATTTTGTCTTGTCTTTGTTTTTCAGTTTTCATGTTTTTTTCCTCTCGTATCTCTTTATTTATTTCTATATATTTTTTCATCTCTACATGTCTGTATTTTCTTTCCACTTTTCAATTTCTCTGTCTGGTGCGCGCTTGTTTAACTGCTGACACGGCATTGCATTCCCGAATGGAGGATAGGGTTGTGCGTAAAATTAAAGAAGGAGGAAGAGGATAAGAGAAAAATATAGACTAGAAGGTAAATTTAAGAACTGTATGCCATTCACCAGGCAAGTGACTCTTGCGTCGCGAAACTATCGGTCACGTTACTTGCCACAGACTTGGACTTCTCGGAAGCGTCATCAAAATCTTCGTTGTTTGGTCATGGCTTTTTACTGAGAATTCACTTAGACACACATATATTCGTGTTTTCAATAAATTCTGAGTTAATAGTTTGCACCTTGCCCAAGGTTCTTTCTCCTGTGTTATTGTTACTTTGCGCATGAATTCACTAAATTAATTCTTAGTGAGGTGGAGCGCTTTATGATGATTCTAACTAAAATTATCCATAAAATTGTCTGCGCGATGCGCAATGTCGCAAGTCTGCGAAGTTTTGATGAGTAAGAACTACATGTATGCAAGTAACAGTGCAATTACCAGTGCATAACTGTGGTAGAGTTTTTCGCCGTCGCCGAACAGTGTCTTCTTAACACCACAATTTAAGAAATATTCCCGGCGATTAGTCCGGCGACGGCTTTAACAGCAGTTGGCGATATGAATTCATGTGCTGTTCATAAACATTTTCAGATGTAATGTAACCATGTTGAGCCGCTTATGCGCATGTACACCTCTGTGTGAACTATGAGAGCCTTCGCAATGGTCATTTTTCTTAGTCCAGAAAGCTGCGGACTATCTTCCTGCTAAATTCGATCAAGTCACGTGGCAAGCTTTAAAGCTGGGCTTCCCTCTTTGCTCGATTCGACTGCCCTACCTATCGCAACGTTGCAAGCCACTACGATAGTTTCAACCTATGATTTACCAGGCGACGCTAGTAAATTGGAGACTACAGTACAATGCAATCATTCCTCTCCCGACTCAGGCCCCTTGAAACACACTTCTACGCCCTCGTTGACTCATGGCACCCAAGATATAGAGCAGCTGTGATTCAATTATTTCATTCTCTAATATACCGACTTATTCTTAAGGCGGGAACAGCGTGCGATCGGTTGGTACATAAACGGTTTCCCATTTGGTTCCCGCCTGCACCTGCGTCACCTGTGATGCCAAATTGAGGCCAAGCAAACCATAATAACGACATGGCAAAGTGCTCTAATGTTCTTGCACCCCTGCTAAGTGGTAGCTTCTTCTGCAATGTCCGAGTGCAAGGCGTGGAAGCGCAGCACAAGCGGCCCGCAATGCACAAAGCCTACAGTTCATGGTCGTGAGACTAGTAAAAAAAAACGTTTTCAGCAGAAAGCTAGGAAAATACGTTAGGAAATCTGATGAGATATAGTTACATCAGTGCTCCGCTAAATGAAATCTTTCTCTTAGTTTGTTCCTCGGTGGGCAGCCGACAATGACCACATCTGAAATTGGAGGGGGGGCGCCCCTACCTTGCACTCCCGGCAGATCCGCCTATGCGTCCATGCTTCCATTCATCCATCCGTACTAGTCGGTGACATCATCGTAGTCATATAGGCATTAAGACCAAGCTTCATCTACTCGTTATCTTTCATTTCGTGAAAATGACTGTTTAGTCTCTTTTTCTTTTATTGTTGGGGAACATGATGTTTTAAATTTGAGGCTAATTATGACATCTTGACAGCGCAAATAAACAGGAAAAAGCAAGACGGTACACAAACAAGTGCAGACTGCAACTTTATTCATATCGTAGACGGTATATATACAAGGAAAAAATTGGCAGATCCCACGTACAGTGGAAGTCGTTGACAAGCGAAGCACGAATGACAAAGGTTGATATGTCATCTCAATATCAGCACTGCGTTACGAGGTGGAGGGAAATGTTATCGTACATGCCTTCCATGTCATGATTATCATGTTTGGATGTGTTGTTTATCTTTGTCATCTATTCACATCACGTGATACCAAATTTAGTATATGTGGAGCTAGCGAAACGTACGCGAGCATGCTGTGAGCTTGGTGTGTTGTCATGTTCTTACATGACACGTGTGTCAGGATTATCATGTTTGCACCAGTCATATACTTTTGTAATTCTTTGATGTCAGTCAACACAAAATTTGGTATATGTTGAGTTAGCAAAACGGTCGCGAGCGCATCAAGATGGGCCCAATATACTCCAATCTAGCGTTGAGACGCGTGCACGCTATGCCAGCGATGCTACACTCTAAAAACATTTACACCCTAAAAGGTGTAACGCGGGTGTACGCAATAGAACACCCATATGAACACCCTTTTTACACCCCATATTTAACCTTTGAGGTGTTTGTGAATAAAACACCCTCAAAACACCCCATTTACACACTTATATTTCGGGTGTAATGAACAAGGCTACAAATAATTGATTGATATGTGGGGTTTAACATCCCACAACCACCATACGAATATGAGAGACGCTGTAGTGGAGGGCGCCGGAAATTTCGACCACCTGGGGTTCTTTAACGTGCACCCACACTGAGCACACGTGCATACAAGGCTACAAATGCACGACATTTTCAGGCTGCTTCGCTTATACTGTTAGTATACGTTAACATTCGTGATACCAGGAAGGCTCCTACTACTAGCTGCTTGCGAGTCTCGTAATGAATCGAAGAAGAAAGTGTTGTGACCGAAACGCAGTTTTCATCGATAGGATGAAACTACTATAGGATGGAAGATACCATAGGAGCGCCGCTTGTTCAACGGAGTAAGGACCATATTTCCTGTACCTGTTTCTTTCATCTGTGTCGATTGCGTGATTAGTCAACACTCACAAAGTGCACTGATTTGCCCGAACAAGGTAATGTTTTGTCCATTGGTGTAGCCATACATAGAACACTCCCCCCGCCCCCATAAGATCGAAGCTTTTAAAGCTGGAGATAAAACGTCTGCCACCTGGAACAAAAAAAAACAACAGCACAGTACTTTAGCCATAACCACCACGTCAGCAGGCCACCAGGTCCCTTAAAAACAAACATTGGCGTCATGTATTTTTAGCAGGCACGTTTTATCTGATTACTGTAGCGAATGTTCCTCTTCATGTGTCCTTAAAAGTGCGTCATGGAAATTAGGAAGAGGACACTGACCATAAAGAAAAATGCCGATTAAGGACATTTTGGTGACGTTGACGCAGCCTTGCTCACAATTACGGGAGCCTTGTTGACTAAATTGCGAACAAAGCTCTCCTCAGCTGAAACGCATTCTCTGGTTCTCTCTCTCTCTCTCCGTTTTTTGGTGATCCCCTTCTTTTAATTCATGTAACTTTTCAGCAGACGTGCTTCGGTCAAAGCCTTGACTTTGTAGGTAGTGAGAAAACAACATTGATGAAATATTTTCAGCCGTGGTCTTGTTCCAAGGACTGCAAGCTAAGTACAAATGTATTGCCGCAACGTGAAGACAGAAGTAGTAATTAACAGGTTGAGAAAGTAGCAGCATGTTAGTATTTTTATTTACTGCGCACCAGAGCGTTCCTCTTCTTTCATGTTATTGCTTGCTGCATAAAAGCGTGCAGATGCGCGTATGCGCTGTCGTCTTTGTCTTCCTAGCAGTACGCACGTGGCAATATGTTCTCATCGAAGAGTGTAATGGCCGATGCATGCAATGTAGCAATGTCTTTACCAAAATGAAAGTGCTGATAAAATATCGCCTGCATGACCCTGAATGTGCAGTCCCTAAAGACCCATAGAGCTAAGCAAAAAAGCATCAGCTTAGCTTTTTACCAAAATTCACTACATTAGGTCGGTGAATGTGCGCTAAATATTGCTCCGGAATATTATAATAGCGCGTTCTGACTAGCAGCTCGTGCTGGCCGCACTGCGCCGTCACAATGTTCGATGCAATTCAGATGCACTGTTAAAGAACGAGTATAACGCAACAGACTGCTGCCGCAAAAATAAATAAATAAAAAAGCAGCGCCCGCGCTATCAGCAGAGGGCCGGAGCTAGCGTTAAACCGCATCTAGCCGGTCTGAGAGTGCACCGATGCCATGAAGTCTCGTCGCCTAAACAACCTTGCCTGCCCGGTATTGCTGCGCACCGGGCGCACAGCGCGGGAAAGGGGTCGACATCGTATTACATGTCACTGCGTGTGCTGGCGAAAAACCCTCCCATGTGTGTGCGTGTGGTGCACGTGGATTCTCGATTGGTAGAGTTAATTATTCGGTGTTTACTTTAAAAAGTGCCTGCGCTCTGTGCTCAACCTGTGTGTTCTGTCAGTGCTGATTTTGCGAAGGTGCACCATCCTGAAGACAGGACCTGTGGATTCATATTGTGGAGCACTCGAAGTGAAATTGTGAGTTCCGCTCTCACGTTGTTCCGTTCAGCACTTTGTTAACTGCGTGAGCACGAGAATAACGCCTTCAAACAATTTTTTTTTCAACTAGTTGATGACAAATTAGCATTTGTTCACATAGCGAGAATATTTGTCCGAAATGTTTCACGGGGATGATGGCGAAGTGTGATTGTGGGCAAGTGTTTTTGTTTGCTTGTTTAGATTGTTTGGAGTACAAAGCAGAGAGATCGTGCACCACTGAGGTTCAGCGAAGAAGTTGAACAGATTTTTGCGGTGCCCTTTGTTGGCAGCCGTTTTTAACGACGCCCACTCGTGCTGCACATCAATTTTAGTTTACTGATTATACATGTGTGGGGACGGCGCCTGTTAGCTCTAAGCAACAACCGTATCTAAGACGCATATGCTTGGGCATGTTGGTAGTTAATTTACTTTTTTTCCTTATTGCACAAAAAGACCGAGAACGCAAAACAAGGGCATGGTGTCCATGTCGTTCTTTTCGGTTCTTTTTCGTTTTGTGCGGTAACACTACCGTGATAGCTCGGGTTGATGCAAAGCACATTGTTTCTCGTTAGGTGCGCCTCGCGAAGTTTGCCTACTTGCTAATACATTCAATTTCGTTAAATTTGTGTTCACCGGTATTTTCCTTCACCCGCCACGTAGCGTGACACTGCCGACAGCCGTGCCTGTGTAGCGGATTGAGCACTGAAGCTGCACTTTTGTTTGAACAGACCTTTCATCTGTGTGTGTGGTCGAATTGTCTACTTGAACAGCGCAAACGCTTGTTTGGACATAACTGCTAACGTTCAAGCACATTTTATCCAGATTTTTTCCATCATGTGTAACTTTCAAAATATTCTTGTTATTCAGAGTTTTATTGCCATCGCCTCGCTTTGGCGTGTAACTTCGCTAAGTACTTCAGATGTTAAAGGTATTTTCACTAGGTGAAGCGTATTATTTGTTTTTTTTTGTTGCACAAAAACACTTTAATGTTATACATACTGCACGGTATCTAAGCATGTGTTGCAGTCAAAATGTAAGACTGGGCAGCATATCTATGTGGGAACAAAACACGCACAGCCACTGAACATCCTACGCTGCATCGGAAAGGAGTTATGCTTTCTCACCCTGACAGAATGATTGAAACAAATTGCCCTAATTTAGCAGTATGCAATGGTCATAGAGTGAACGTAACTGGGTCACTCTCTTTGAAACTTCCAAGGCAATTTTGCGGCTATGGAAGTGTGTTCGAAAAAAATCATGGTGACTTAATGCACTGAAAACAGTGAACTGCTTGAATATTTTGGAGAGAAAAAATTTTTGGTCACGTGGTTGCCTTTCAAACTTTTCAGACTGTTGTTTGAGTGTTGTTTATGAAAAAAATATTTTACAAGTACCGCAACTTTTTTTATCAAGTGTGGTACATGTTAAGTAAAGGCGCTCATGTAAGGTGTTTGAAACTCAGCAATATTAATACAAATTTTCGGCCACATACGTCTGCAAGAATTTAGCCAAAGTGTGTTATGTTTGCGTTTTCTCATTACCCCCTTCCTATTCCCCCAGCGTAGGGTAGCAAACCAGGCATGTGCCTAGTTAACCTCCCTACCTTCCCTCTTGTTGTTTATCCTCCCCTTTCTCATTGCTATACTGCACTTTGTATGAATATCTGAGCTGTGACTACTTACTTCACAGAAAAGATATTTTGATAAAAAATTATTTTTAGACATCTTAAGCTGTTAACCTCAACGAGAAAAGATCACTCATTTCACCGAATTGTCATTTTTGCCCGTATTGAGATGCAACTTGCACCATGTGGTCGTCCAATTAAAAATCGCCTTTTACCTGAATTGAAAGCAAGCAGTTCTTTGTACGTGACAAGTTTCATCATTACAATTTCTATTTCAAGGAATAAAATACTTTTTGAATTTTCCCATCAACGGCGGTGGGGAACTTCGGGGCGTCGGCTGCCGAATGACCAAATGACAAATGGGGAACTTGGAACTTCAAAAATCATTTAGGGGCAAAGCTCTTGAGGCCGTGGGTCGTTCCCTCTTCTGTAGTCGTACTAGTAATAAGTAGCCGCTTGATCAGTTGGACAATAGATAGCATTAGTGGTTTTCACAGCATATACACGGACAAAATGATGACTCGTGGGGCGAGTTTTCGTACGTACATTTGTGCTTTCTTCCGTTCGTCTGTGCATCCATCCGTCCATGCTTCCATGTGTCGGTCTGTCTGTGAGTCCGTCCGTCTTTCCGTTCGTTCATACTGGCATCAGACTGTCTGTCCATCCGTTTGTGCGTCCGGACGGACGAACGCTACGCCCCACTCATCATCATGCACTCTGTGGATATGCTGTATTCTTTTTCTCAAAATATAAATTCCTATGACAAAATTTGGCACATGAAAAGAACTGTTTAGTTGCTTCGATTTAGGTAAAAAGTTTACTTTAATTCAACCACCACAAGTTGCAAGTTGCGTCTCAATATAGACAAAACAATTTTGTGAAACTTGCGATTTTTTTCTCGTAAAGTTTGACAGCTTCAGAGGTCTAAATTATCTTTTCCTCCAAATATACCTTATGTGGATTAAGTATTCACTCCTCAGATATTCATTCGAAGCGCAGTATTGATAGAGAAAAATGCAGGTATAACACATTCCGGCTAAATTATTTGAGGCGTATGTGGTCGTTAAATGGTAATAATATTACTGAGCTTCAAACCCTTCACTTAACTTGTAGATGGAATTTGGCACAGAAGAAGAGATACTTATAAAATAATTTTTTTCAAAAACTTCCAGACGAGATTCCGGGAAGTTCAGGAGGCACCCGCGTGACCATTAAATTATTTGTCTGCGAAATATCCTAGCAGTTGCATTATTTATAGCAGTAAACTCGGCGCGATTTTTTTGAATACATTTGCGGTGGTCACCAAAATGCTGGGACGTCTGATGTGGAAGGAGCCAATAGCCAATTCTTCCATTATATAGTCGTGTCATTGTGAGCCAGTTCAAGAACACTAGTATTGTTCGCATTTTAATACGTAACTGTACAGTACTTAAACCTGCACTGAATACCTTCTCAATGCGCATAACTTCATATATGCTCAGTGCCATTGTGATTTTGTGCAATACAGATAAAATATGTATATGTTGTTGCGCGTCGTACTGTACTCCTTTTAGTAAACTATTCGAAAGAGTACCATGGTAGATCTGCAGAAATACACATGCAGCTGTGTTGATGCATACTTAAGCATAGAACGTGACATCCACTTAGATTGGTCGTTGCATGCATCTAATGGAACATTATCAACTTGGAGCAGCACCTTGTTATTTGCCTGCGTGAGCAAGATGAAAGGGTAAAGTAAGGTTCATATCTACGGCACGAAAGGTATAATGATTTGCCAAAAGCGCTTTTTATGACATTAATTGCTCAGCATACCTTTTCTAGCATTTCCAGCTGCTGTGGAGCCCGATGCCACTGAATATGCTTGCTATGCACTCAATTTATACTTACTCCTAAGAAAGCAGTTAGTTATGCATGGTGCACACTTTATGTTGCACCCTTTGTGAAATTTGAGTCATTGTTCCTTGTGTACTTATTTTAGGTTTCCGGGATTGAATTTCTTGTACAGAAACAACAACTTCACGCCACGTCTCTGGAAGGCACCAGTCATCTCAGCAGCTGAATATGATTGTGCAAGCAGCAGTGACGAGTGGTTTTGCCATTAGAAGTATATCAACACTCACATTACATTAATACAACCCCAGTTACACTAACTTGTCGAATGTTCTCTATTTTTATTGTAAAAATTCATAGTGCGACATCTAATAGGTTGTAAATGGGACTCCAGAAACTCGCTTACTCTTTCTACCTGTTTTTTTTATTGTAAAGGTGTCAATTAAATGCCACACGTCTCAGTCGTTTGCCCGACTAGCGCAAATGTTTTTGGAAGTTGTGGAGATTTATTGTATTGAAATAAATGAATTTTTAGTATAGAGAGAAAGAAACTTGCTCATGTGGCATATTTCAAAATTTTGTCGAATGCCATCAGAGTCCTGTTTGTCAGATTTGCAGTTTTTCTATAATAAAGGCAGATGTTAACATATGGGCTTAATTGTTATTGCTTCGGCGTTTGGTCGGTTGGACATTACGCTACAAGTTACTGCTTGCACTACGGTGGTGTGGTGTGTGTGTGTGTGTGTGTGCGTGTGTGTGTGTGTGTGTGTTTGTGTGTGTGTGCGCGCGCGCGTGTGTGTGTGTGTGTGTCTTTGTGTGTGTGTGCCTTCCGCGTCTTACTTTGTCGTTTACGGCCCAGTCTACGTACACACATATACACTGGTCTCATGCAGCTCATTCAAGACTATGGCACCTTATTTTATCAGCTGCATGCATGCAGGTATAAGTGCAGTGGGTGACACCAGTATCTCCCTTCTTCCCTGTCAGCCACAGGGAATGTTCATATATGCTTTTCCCCGAGGACTATTGAGGCTTGGGCCGGTTGACGATGCATATTTGAAGGAATGAAGTGCTATGAACGGCGCTCCTCAACACACAAGTCTACGCATCACCTCCTGTGTCTCTGCTTTTGTTGCCCTTTAACTGCACTTCATTTGATCAAGTATGCTCATCCATATATCTGCCATAGTTTCAAGAGGATTTGCAGTGTACACCACACTCGCATGGGTGTAGCTTCATCCAACACACATATTTTAGGGGTATTCATAAACACCTATTGAAGTAGGGTGTAAAGTTTCTTTGCACCCAACGGTGGTAGGGGGTTTTTAAACACCTTATTGTTTAGGGTGTTTCTAGACACCCTAAAAGGCTGTTGCCCGTGGGACAAAACAAATACACCCTTATGGGTGTAAAATAATTTAGATTGTACGTTAGCAAAACGTGAGCACTCTTTAGTCTGACGCCAGGCGCGACCAGCACGACCAGCATCGGTCAGCGCGGCCCGATGGCAAGTGGTGCGAATTGTGACATGCTGCATTTCGCGCGGACGCGTTACCCAGACAACACTGCGTCGCCCTCTTTTCGTGATGGAAGGACGCCGTACGCGCTGAAACACGCGCGCCGGCGAGTATATGGCAAGACCGGCGCCTGGCGTCACAATGCCAGCGTGTCGCGTCGTAATGAACACTGGCGAGCACGTGCACCGCGTCACGTCAAAATGTATTGGCGCCTTGACTGTGGCTTGTAGTCATGTTCTCACTGACACACATCTCATGATTATCATGTTTGCACCAATCACATACACTCCAAGGCAAAAGGGTGTTAAAAGGGTGTGTGGTTTGTCCTTTGGGGACTAATGAGGCTGCCACGACCATTAATCTCTTTAAGGACTAACGGCGCCCGGTCTACCAGTTGCTTTCCTCAAGGGACTAACCTTTAGTCCACACATTTACACATTAGTGAGTACCCGTTATTCCCACAGTTCACCACGAAGGACTAACATTTAGTCCTCACATTTGCACCTTATAGAGCAACTGTTAATTCCAACATTTACGCCTTACCGGGCAACCATTAGTCCTCACAGTTGCACCTTGCCGGACACACGGTTGATCCACTCAAATACTCCAATCGGATAAACTTTTTATCCCCAGTTCAAACATTGTTTTTTGTTTATTTTCTGCCAGGCCTAATACCTTTTCGCCTGTTTTTCTGCGCAGTGAGCAACAAATTCCGCAGAAAAGAACATGCGAAAAAGTAGTTAGCCCCCCATGTGTAACTGCTTTTACAGTCATGGCAACAACGAAAAACAAAAGTGAGACATCGAAATCTGTTATATTTCTACATACACATGAAGTTTCCCAATTGATTTAGGTGAATTCATGGTGAAGTGTACAAATCCAATCTCATTGTCAAATCTTGTTCACTTCTTGGGGAGCTCCTCTGATGGAAGCGATAGATGACAGGCATTGCAGACGACAGCGCACGCAGCCTCCTGCCTGTTGTGTTCACACAACTGTACGTACAATATTATAGTAAAATTAGGTAGGCACAAATCACAGAAGATGAAAATGCACGCATATGACAAGTACGTGCACGTTAATATAAAAAAGCGTTAAAATATGACACAAATATCTTTATTTTCACATCTGACACACTCCTTCTGAAGTTGCTCTGACGAAAGAGATGGAAGACGGGCATCGCAGACGCCAGCGCACAGTCTTCAGCACGGTGTGTTCCCGCGGCTGCACAATAAGTATGTATAATAGTGAGCCACACATGACAGAGGATGAATACAAATGCATATGAGAAATATGAGCAAAGTGAAATGATATCATACGTGCAATACGACATGCTAATAAGTTCACCATGCTATCACACATCGTCAAAGACTCATTTCGATCTCCGTAACGCAACAGAATAGGAGCGGCGGCCGCAGTCACAACTCTGCGAACCACCGTGTCACTAACAAGTCAGCGATTCCCAAGCGAACAACTCAGCCCAATATCGTCAGCACGGAGCTCATCGCGGCGGCGAAGACAGGCGAGCATTCGATGAGCGAGCGTACGGGAGGCCGACGGCAATGGTGATCAATTTCCAGGCGGTTGCAACGCACAAACAACCTGAAGACGCCGAAGCTGACCTTCGCGATGCACTTCGTGCGTGCGATATACAACACGACCGAGCCCGTTGCCGGCAAGCACGATCCGTAGCGCACACGCGACAAGTAGATTACAATAAAGAATGATAACCCAGCTGCCTTAGAATCCAGCGCTGTTTTCTGCCCTGAGTAGGACTGAAGTATTTATTCGATTGGCCTGTTCTTCTCGGCCGCCATATTGGCCTTCCCAACTGTTTCTGTCGTGTGTTAGTCAATCAATCAATCATTTTATTTCCTTTAGATAAGGTGGAGGAGAGGACTAAAAGCTCAAGAACTTGACGAGGTCCTGACCCCGTTCACAAGTTGACAAAGCAGCAGGAATGGCAGTCAATCTCGCACAACATATATGAAATAAACATATAGGTATATTATCACAAAAAAGAAATACAATACAAAAAGTTTATGAAAACAGTGCTAAGATAGAAAGAAAGTAGCTCAAATGTATTCTCAAGAAGTGGTATGAACATGAAAAGCAAAAAAATAAAGAATGGGCATTAATTCCGAGAGATGTATCATCGAGGAAAATGTATCAGTTTGACGAAGTGACAGTTTTTTTAGAGGAAGGATCAAAATCTTCCTGGTTTAAAAAAGTTTAACCAAGAAGGTAGTCTGTAGGACAATGATTGTTGGTCATAAAAATTTCTTGGGGTGGGTACAGTCCAAACTTCTTTGTGCCTGGTGAGTCGAACACTTGTGTTCACGCTAAGTTTAGAAAGATTTATTTTGGTATTGGTACCATGTTTGACAAACTCTTTATAACATAACATCAGCCTGTAGCTGTACAATATGAAAACTGGAAGAATATTATATTTTAGAAAAAGAAGTTTTGTAGAGAACAGATAGTGTTCAGCCGCAATATGTCGTACGGCCCTTTTCTGTAGTAAGTACAACTTGCGCAAATTCGTCACACTGGTTGTGCACCACACTAAGCTACAGTACTGTAACAAAGATAATACCAGTGCATTGTATATCATAATTTTCACCTTAGTGGGAAGAAGAGATCGCCTACGTGCAAGGACACCAATGGCCGGTGACATCTTGGAGTATAGAATATCAACATGTACATTGCACGTAAGGTGTCGTGAAAAATATACACCAAGAATACTAACAGAATCAACCATGTCTAACTGCTAAGAGCCCAGAAATAAGCTAATCTTATTTATCAAGGTTTTTGCTTTAGGCGTATATAAAATACTTGTGTTTTTGAAGGGTTTAGTTTTAGTAAATACACTGAAGCCCAGGTATCTATAGCCGACAGTGCTTCATTAGCCATTTCTTCTATCTCTGTTTCCATGCTCCCTGTAATAAAAACTGTTGTGTCATCGGCGTAAGAGACAAATGTTGCGTTGTTTGTGCAGTGTACAATGTCATTATTATAGATCAAAAATAAAAGTGGCCCTAAAATACTTCCTTGTTGCACACCTACAACGACCGGCTTCCTTGCAGATATTTCATTGTTGGCATCTACGAATTGTGTCCTGTCTGAAAGGTAGAATTTTTAAAATGCATGCACTGTCCCATACACACCATAATTTTCTAATTTGCTGAGAAGGAAGGAATGATTGATTAGGTTAAAGGCCTTAAAAAATCGACGTATATGCCTAATGCCCTTTTTTATTACTAAATGCATCTATGATTATTTCTTTATGAGTCAAGAGGGATGTTTCAGTAGGGCGATGCTTCCTGAGTCCATGTTGAAAATCTTGAAGCAAATTGTGGTGATTAAAGAATGATAACAATCTGATATGCATTAATTTTTCTATTGCTTTTGAAAACGCTGAAAATACTGAAATAGGTTGATAATTATTAATGTTCTCTTTAGCACCATGCTTGTAAACAGGAACAACGCGTGAAATCTGCATTCGTTTTGGAAATACACCTGTAGATGATATTAAATTATAAATATGGGTAAGAACGGGGCATATGATGTCAAGCACATGCTTTATGGGGCGAATCTGGATACCATCGGCGTCCAAGGAGCGGCTGTTACTAATAGAATTGAAGTTGGGGCAAGAAATAGAGTGTTACTGAACGCGTTTACAGGCAGGAACTGAGCATAGTTATTGAGGCCATCAACATTATTTAACTGACGTTTAAATGAAAATAACTCATTAAACGCATTCGGTATCGCATTTCCTGAAAGTTTTTGGCCATTGTGACTCAAAAAATCCGGAAGTACTGAAAGTGAAGTAGGCTTTAACAAAGGATTCAGTTTGCGCCAGACCACATCACTTTGTTGATTGACTGGGTCACTAAACATTGCTACGAAATAAGCATTCTTTGCAGACCTAAGCTAACTTGTTAGACTATTTCGATATTTTTAAATTTTGATTAAGAGGGCTGGATCTCTAGACTTCACGAATTGAGCGCACAGGGCATGTTTGGTTTAATCATACGAATAAGCTCAGGCGTTAGCAAAGGTTTGCGTGCCCTGGATGCCCGTGCCACTTTTTTTCTTGGGTAAATGATCATGGTAAAGTGTTTAGAAAGTGCTAATAAAAGCATTGTATCAAGCGTCACTATCTTTCGATTTTTAAACGCTAAGCCATGCCTCTTAAGCAATAACTTTGCGAAATTGTTCAAGATTTGATGAGGTAATAGATTGAATAGGAACTGGATTTGCAGTTTTACTAGCAATGGAGTGCATTCGATTTACCAGTAATATAATACCTAGGTGATCATTAATGTTAGTGTACACAACATCGGCCTCCAACAAGTCGATGTTAATGTTTGAGATGAATACATCTAACAGGAATGCGCCGTCGATAGCCACACGTGTTGCAGAAGATATCGTGTTTGAAAAACCGTAAGTTGTGATGAGTGAATGAAAATCTTTTTGTAACGGGGACGATGAAAGCATGTTTATATTGACGTCACCACCTAAGACCAGGTTGATTTTCTCTTTTAATGCATAGCTGAAAAGCTTTTCAAGGATTGCAAAAAATGTTGTGTCACCAGATGGAGGTCTGTACATAACGGAGAACAAGTTGTTGCGGCTCAGCACTGTTAACACCTCATAATCAGGGGTTACATCAGTATATTCGACCATGAGCTCAGCCAAGATATTTTCCTTGAGAAAGAGTACAATACTACGCCCTCGCTTATCACGACGATTTCGGAGGAAAGATTGATAGCCAGGAAGCTGAAACATGTCCGATGTGGGCGTTAACCAAGCTTCAGTTAACATTACTACTGGAAACGATGTTCCGAAAGTGTTGAGTAGCAAGCTGAAATCGTCTATTTTGTTTGGCAATGAACGATTATTCTGATGAAAAAACGTCAAATTCGGTTTTTTAGCTGAGACTTAATGTTTTATTCCGGAAGGTACGTAACCCATTAACAAGCAAAGTCAAACTTCGTTAGGTCCCATTAGCAAATTTTGGACAGGTCCCCTGTGCTTCCAATGACAAACACTCGGCTGTCCTCCATTTCCCTCGCCTTGATACGACAACCGTTCGTCCAAAGAAACTTCCACTTTTTTTCCTTTTTCGAGCTAATTCCCGCGCAAGAAGGCGCTTGTTTTCAAGCGTCAAGTGTTCATTGATATAGATTGGAACGACCGGGGTCTGTGGGAGGTCAAGGTCTGCCATAGTTAACTTAGCTTTCCTAGCTTTGCTGATAAAGTCAGCTTTCTTTGTTCTCACGCAAAATCGGGCTATTATGTTTTTGTCCTTCTTGGCGGGTACATGGTGAATGACGTCAATGTCTGTAGAGGTCACTGGACACCCTATCTTGTCCCCAATATTTTGCAAGATGGCTTTGCAGTCCTTCCCCTGCGAGCAGGGTGTACCCTTGATTTCAATGTTGTTGATACGAGAGTATTGCTACGAATAAGCAAGTCTTCTCGATAGGTCCTCTTTTTCTTTCCTCAAAGTTTTGTTGTCCAAAGCTAACTCTTTGATCTTGTTTCATTTTTTTCATACAGTGAGTTAAACATCTCAAGGCTTTCGCGCATTTCTGCCACCTCTTTTCGAAGTGTGTCAACCTGTCGCGACAATTCAGCATTCGTGACCATGGTTCAAAAGAGAAAAAATACACCGAGTTGGCAGCAGCAGGTGTGGCAAATATGAAAAATTAAAAGTTTCAATTGAATAAAACTAACCTACGTAGTGAAATTCGTTGGTGTAGCGACAGAAAGCGTGTTGCCTATCCCGCTGCTGCCAACCGTTGTGAAGAACGCTGGGCACGGTTTCACTTAAGTAGCGTCGATGGCAGCGCCGCACCAGGGACCACTTCCACGTCAGAGCACGTGTCACTCCGTCATAGTTGACCCCTTCTACGTCAGAGCACGTGTCACTCCGTCGTAGCTGCACGTGTAACTCCATCGTCTTCAAGGGATGATTCCGCCGGCTTGAAGTGGTCACCACCGACATGCACTGTCTCGGCGCCTGTGTAGTGAAATTCGTTGCTTTAGCGACAGAAAGCCTGTTGCCAAAGCCGCTGCTGCCAACCGTTGTGAAGAACGCTGGGCACAGTTCCGCTTAAGTAGCGTCGATGGCAGCGCTGCACCAGGGACCACTTCCACGTCAGAGCACGTGTCACTCTGTCGTAGTTGCACGTGTCACTCCGTCGTCTTCAAGGGATGATTCCGCCGGCTTGAGGTGGTCACCACCGACATGCACTGTCTCGGCGCCTGCGTAATGAAATTCGTTGCTTTAGCGAAAAAAGTCTGTTGCCAAAGCCGCTGCTGCCAACCGTTGTGAAGAACGCTGGGCACGGTTCCACTTAAGTAGCGTCGATGGCAGCGCTGCACCAGGCACCACTTCCACGTCAGAGCACGTGTCACTCCGTCGTAGCTGACCACTTCCACGTCCGAGCACGTGCCACTCCGTCGTAGCTGGACGTGTCACTCCGTCGTCTTCAAGGGATGATTCCGCCAGCTTGACGTGGTCACCACCGACATGCACTGTCTCGACGCCTGTGTAGTTCAATTCGTTGGTTTAGCGACAGAAAGCCTGTTGCCAAAGCCGCTGCTGCCAACCGTTGTGACTGTCATGACTATCTTAAAGCCAGAGATATACAGCGCAGCGTGGTGACCTGTCGAGGCTTGCTCCAGACTTCATGGGTGCAGCGAACCGCTAAAGCAACAGCCCACACTCATCCAGGCGTAAACACAAGCCCCACGTCGTAATTCTTAGATCGTCGAATCAAGGCGGCCGTGGTCGAGCACTCCGAGCGCGACGCTGCGCAACCGCCGCCAGCAAAATACGGGGAAAGACAGACCCATCAGAGGAGAAGATCATGTGTCCTGTAGAGAAGGAGGGCTGCTCACCTTGGCAACGCTTTTCGCGCTGCCTGCAATGCCCGGGCGGTTCATCCCAGTGGAGACTAAGTGGTTTCGCGGCGCACGCTTCCCCAACACCACCTAGAACTAGGAGAAGGCCCGCGCATGTCCCCCTCTCCACACCAACTACGTCACCACAGTGAGATCTGCAAGCCCAACAACGCGAGCAGAGAGAGCGCACGGCGCGCACGGGAACTGGCGCGGCTCGGCTTGGCTTTCGGCTGTGGCTAGTACGGAATCCATCTGCCAGCATGCGCGTTGTGGGTAGAAAACTGTTTATTGAATGTGGCAGCCGCAAGGTGTTTTTTTGATGCAGAAAATAAGGAAAATTTATATGTGTTTTCATTTACATCATGGTCTATTCATGCGGCGCAGTACTGGTTATAAAAATTGCTATATACTGCAGGCTTGAATACATAAGAGCACCAATGCTAGCGGTATCAGCCTAAGCATCTGGCAACGCTGAAACTATTTCCAGTGCTGCAGCTTGTTCACGTGCATTTTCTTTGTACTCAGTTTCTCAGGCGTGCTGCATGAACTTTTGCTGGTGTGCTGGCGAAAATGCCTGGGTGCTGCTGTGCACCGAACTATCGATCGAACTACGCTAATGGACCGCGAGCACGTGTGTACAGGTTTCCGTTGGACCCCGCCTAAAATGCAGCGTGGACGAAGGCTGTGCGGCGGGAAAACTTCACACCTACGAAGTACACTGTGGTAAGCACATGTTCCCGTTTGTTTTCCGGCAGTCGTGCTTCTCGTGGGAACAGAGTCTAGTTAATTGCGTGACGCATGCAACCGTTACGACGCGCTATGCACCTTAAGGATTGACAACTGAGCAAATGGTGTGTTTCAGTGTAATATTGTTCCATGTTCGTGCCGTAAAGTGTATAGTGCCATGTTTACGCCTCAGGTTGCTCATGTGCGGTTCTGCCTAATCAGAAATTGATTTAGCGCAATGTATTCGCGAGTAAAACTGCCTGCGTCGAACATACGATGTAGACGGCGTAGTTACTTTACATGTGGGGCGTCCGCCACTACTTGAGCGCCAAACAAACGATGGCTCGTGGTTTACCGTCTCAAAGCAAGGTTCGCTAAGTGAGACGTCATTCTTGTTGACTGCGTGGTCGTGGTTGCCGTACAGAAGCAGATAAATAAAGCGAAAGATTTTGTCTTAATCTTTACAAATGGAGCACTGGGATCATATAATTCTGTAAAGCTGTTATGTATAATTCTGTCGCTTTATTCTTATACTTCGTTGTTTGTGCTTATGTTCCAGGTCTGTGAGCACCACTTTCTTGAAAGTGACTTCGTAGACTCCACCAGCTACACTGACAGCATGACTGGGAAAGTAATGGAAGTACCCCTCAAGCTGAGGAGCTTGAAGTCTTTTGGAATCCCAAGCGTTTTCCCTAATTGCCCTGCTTACTTGTCCCACCAAGAAATTTCTGCACGCGAGAGCCCAGAAGAAAAGCGCGCTCGTGTGGACGCAGAAGCGTTGCAGGAAGCAATACGGTTATCAGAGCTGTCTCACGAAGCGGAAGAAAAGAAGAATGTCATCGCCACTTTCGAAGACCTATTGACGGCAGTAGGTTACCTCTCTCTTACTGACTTCTGGACCAAGGTGGTCACCCAGAAACAAGTACTTTTCCTCAACTTCCGCGACCAAGGTGCCCCAGTTGTGCATCGTGCAGTGACAGTGGCATCCGACCTTTCTTTGGCAGTGTATTTTGGTGAAATGAGGTTACAAAACCTAGGTTCCCCTGTGCTTCCTATGACAATTTCTGACTTGAGAGTGCTTCACAAAGTTCTGTGCGATGTGGAAGACGTCACGAAGGATTCCACAAATAATGAACTCCAACTAGAGATTCTGCTGAAGCGTGTCGTGGCACTCCTGGAGCAACTGTCATCTTCAGCTCTCCCGCATGAGTGGCAAGTCCAAGTCGTCAAATTTGTGACACAGCAACTTCAAGTTCTCCTCACTAAGGCGTCGACTTACCCAGCTGACTTTCTGGTGTTCTGCAGCCTTGTGTACACAATATCGCCGCACGCATACAGATTCATCAGGAGTACAGCAAAATTAAAGCTCCCACATCCACAGACAATAAGACGCATTTGTGCCTCTTACCGTGCTAGCCCATTCAGAGAGCAACAAGAGGATTCATTCCTTTCTTATGCAAGGAGACTGGCATCAACACTAAAAGACCATGAGCGCTTTGTGACGCTTATGATGGACGAGATCCACCTGCAGGCATCCTTTCAGTACAAGGGTGGTTATGTCACTGGTGCAGCGACAATTCTGGATGCAGTGCATATATTAAAGTGTATCCGAAATAACTGGCTGAATCAGCGTAATTGTGGAAGGTGCATCTTTCTTCCCAATTTCAGTGCCCTCTCGGAAAACCCATCTGTCCTGACAGCCTCGTTTAACACACTATGCAAGTTGCATGAAGGAGAAAAAATGAGCTTTTGCGACTAGCTCCAACTTTGTCCTTCAAGTCGCTGAATCCATCCAATCTAGAGCGACAAAATGTAAAGCTCGCACTGAGGATCTTCAACTGCTGCAGCACTAAGAAGCACCAAAGTCGCACTTGAGCATAAAGCTGGTACATTGGAACTTATTAACATTGTTTTGACATGGTGGAATGTGGTGAATGTCAAGACCCCATTCAAAGGTCAGCGTCTCCGAGACCCATTTCAAGAACCGATAAGTGCACTGCAATGCCACCAAATTGAGTTTCTAAACAAGATTGTGGATTGGTTGGACCACTGGCAGAGCTTGAAGCATGATGCTGGCCAGTTAACTCACGAAACGCACATGGCACTGCGACATACCTCACATGCCCTTGTTGAGGTGTCAACGTATTGCATTGAAGAACTTCGGTTCAAATACGTTTTGCTAGGGAAATTTCAAACCGACAGTTTGGAAGACAGGTTTGGCAGGTACAGGCAGCTGTCTGGTGCCCAATACCACGTTTCGATACGTCAGATTTATGAATCCGAGCAGAAGCTGAGACTTCAGAAGCTACTTGATCTTCCCAACTTGGATACCATTGCACCTTGCATTCCTACCACTGATTTGAAATTCCTTGTTAAGCAGTTTGATGTTGCAGTGATGGACGATGATGTGAAGGAGAAGGAGAAAATGCTACCAGCTATTACATATGTAGCAGGATATTGTGCATATGCTGCAGTTAGGAAACTTGCTTGCTCTTCCTGCCAGGAAAACTTGACTGTTGAGAATCGGACCATTGAACTGGATGATGATGTGCTGATAGCTAATGCAACGCGTGGTGGACTGAAATTTCCACAAGCGGTAGTTGTGAATACCGCGCTCACAAAGGAAATTGTGCTTGACAAGCTGAGAAGTCCGAAGTACGCATCACAATTTTTTGCTTGCGCAAAACAAAAAGAAGTTCTTGTAAGCCTCGCGACTTCCCTTGTTGAGTACAATGAAGACTTGGATTTCTGCGATGGTGGCCACTCACCTGAACTTGTTTTAAACTATGTTCTCAGTGCTGCTGCCAATATGCTGCTGAATAATTTGTGCAAAGTTCAAAATAACAAGCTGAATGAAAGCAAGGCTGCAAAGCGGAACAAAGTTGAAAATAAAGGAACTGAAAGTAAGGCTGCGAAGCGGAAGCTCAGTACTCTTCAAGCATAATCTTCTTTCTTATGAATTGTTCTGCCTGTTTGGATTATGATGTATCACGAATAAATATGTCTCACAACGAAAATTTAAGCCTCTTCTAAACTGCACGAAATGGCTGTGCATGCTGTTAAAAATTTCACGAGTGCCTGATGAATTATTTCAAGCCAACGTTTAGTTAAAACATACTGAAAATATTCCTTAATGCAAATATTCTGTGCACTCCAAAACCCCGAAAATAATAATAATAATAATGGAGGGAAAATGCCATTTCGGAAAGAAAAAGCGTAGCATTGGGTGAAGCCGACTTTTAGGCCGATCTCACTGCGGTGACGTCACGCAGCCCTGCACAGGCCTTCTCTAGTTCTAGGTGGTGTTGGCTTCCCTCTGTGGTTGCTCCTCAACGGTCTATTCGTTCATCGTACGCGCCCATTGGGCTCCGTTACTACTTTTCCAGGTAATTCTGCCTTAGAGTGTTCCTTCGTCATTCATTGACGTCACGTATACCAAATTTGACATGTGTGAAGCTAGCGAAATGGCCGTGAGCGCATAATGAGTGTGGCATGTAGTCATGTTGTTACATAACATGCATGTCGTGATCATCATGCTTGTATGTGACATTTACATATTTCGTTCGCTCGCGTCGTTTAATACCGAGTTTACACATGTGAAGCTAGCAAAACGGCCGCGAGTGCATCATGAGCGTAGCATGTAGTCAAGTTGTTACATGACATGCATCTCATGTTCATCATGCTCGCACCAGTATCATACCTCAGTCATTCATTGACGTCCCGTAATACGAAATTTGGTATAAGTCAACCTAGTGAGACGACCGCCAGCGCATCATTAGCGTAATTTGTAGTCATGTTGTTACATGACACGCATTTGTTGATTATCATGTTTGCACCAGTCGCATACCTTTGTCATCCTTTCACGTACCGTAATACCAAATTTGCCATATGTGACGCTGGCGAAACAGCTTCCAGCGCATCATGATCTTGGCATGTAGTCATGTTGTTACATGACACGCATGTCATGATTTCCATGTTAGGGTCTGTCGCTTGTGTTCGCCATGCAATCATGTCATACCATACAAGTTTTGCAACATTCCATGTGAATGAAACCACCGCACCTTGACATGAAATATAAATCATGACATTCATGACATCCATATCATGATTTTTATAAGGCTAGTCAGATATGCTCTTCATACAGTTATGTTATGCTAGACCAAGTTTGGTACCGATACCATTATTGAAACGGCCAGGAGAGCTAAATGTCGTACGTGGTTAGATAGATAGTTACGCTCAATGTCGCCGAAGTTTGCTAAGAATTGCTTCGCATTTAAAACGCCGGCCTCATACATACCCTTCAGAATACAGGGTGGACGCTGCGAGAATCTGCACTTGCAAGAGCACTGCAATACACTAAAGTCTGCGATACTAACTACCCTGTTTATCGACCCTTCTGCAACGCTGAAGCTGTTATATCTTGGTCTAAATTGTGGTAGCTGAAAATCACAACGACCCTAAATCAACACTCTGTCTTTTCGTTGTGCTCATCTTCTGCTTCATACCGAAAAATTCGGCATAGCCAATGCACCTTGGGAGTCAGAGTAATGCGAAGCATGTGGATGCAAGACAAATGTGTTTCGATTTTTTTTATTGAGCGACACTTTATAAGGTGATGCTCAATATATGTATAATTCCACGTGCGCACATGCGTTAAACAGCCTCATATGTTTTAGAGAAGCAATTGTTTGCAGTTGCATAACAATGCCAAAAGCAACATGGATACTAGCAACGCCAGAAGCGGCAAGCTAATATGATGCGCGAGTGTTTTCACTGGGACTCACGAAGATGGTAGCCCTCTACACTGCTACACAAATCAACCTCAGCGGTCTTCGCTTAACTCGGCGTTAGCCCGACATGACGGCTGTAATATAGGTGTACATACGTAATGTATATAAAATTTAATAGCCAGTAGTGCAACCAGAATTGACGTTTCATGAACATTTGGGTCTTTTCGCAAGATATTTTCAAGACCTGACGTGGCTTTACGGTAAAATGCTTGATTGCCATGCAGAAGGCTAGAGTTTGATTCCTGGTGGGACACTGACAAATAAACTTTGTATTTGTGCGATCAACGCTGCCAATTTAAGCTTTTGTTACAATTCAAACATTATTACTCATGCGTGTTCTCGCAGATTTTTAGGTAGATATGAAGTGTCTATCACTTGTGGCACAAACACGCCCCCGGGCGTGTGCAACTGTTTTTTGGAAAGTGTTTGACAATGTACTCGACGAGATTGTGACATTATTCATGTGTTGACCAGCGCGTGGAATTCGTCAAACCATCTTACTTTTCCGTACTAGTTTCGCTGTACCCTAAGTGGATAGGGAATTAGGGAACGCCTGGACTTAGTTGGCTGGATAGATAGGTGCCAAAATTGTTGGTGCCAAATTAAAAAAACCTGAAACCTGTGTCGATTTGTCTGGTAAATGTCAATGGAGAAGCGACGAGCGAAGGGGAGATGTGAGAGGTAAGTGCAGATGTAAAAGGGCACTCACATCAAATTTACTCATGCCAAGATTTTTGCGTCAGCAAGTAGCTATAGATCCCGTATCAGCGATTGACGACCTAAAACGCAACTGAGCGATCAATAACTGTCATGTTTATTGATATATATCACTGGTATCTAGCACTATCCGAAACGGCCAGCGATCCCGCTATTTTTAGCACTGGGATCACCAGGAGTGGCGCTACCTCGCGGTCACCTCAAGATAACGCCGCAGCGACCACTTTTCCACAGAAAAGAATGACGTCAAGCTTAGCTCCCCCGGAAACATTTCGTCTGCTAGGCGAACACATTCACTCATGGCTTGTCACCTGCTTTGCTGTCGTCGCCATACAAAATGTCTACTCGGGTTCAGTACGATAGTCTGGAGCACCAGCACCTACCTCGCAGTCACCTCCAGATAATGCCACAGTGACCACTTGTCCACAGAAAATAATGACGTCAAGCTTAGCTCCTCCGCAAACATTTCGTCTGCTAGGCGGACACATTCACTCATGGCTTGTCACCTGCTTTGCTGTCGTCGCCATACAAAGTGTCGACTCGGGTGCAATATGATAGTCTGAAGCTTGGAATCCTCACGATTCTCGACATCGCAAATATTTTTGCTTTAATCGACATTTTGCAGAAGATTGATTCCGAATTGAACGCCGTTCCAAGCAGCACTCCAGAGGTGCCCGAAGGTGCACGCTTCAGCCATGTTTGCTCATGTGTCTCAGTAATACTCCTGTCACACGTGGAAACTTAAGTGCACTTCGAGCGAGTACACTTGGCCGTGAGTGCCATTTGCACGCTGTCACACGAGCAAGTTTAGCGCCACTCGCTGCAAAGTACACTTGCCGGCAAGTGCGTGCGCCCACACTTCACTGCCACCAAGTGTGTAGCCTCGGTACCAGTGGCTTGCACAGAAATACGCTGTTGCCTAAGGCAGCGCTCATAGTATTTTAACTATTGTTTTCGTTATAAGAGATTTTGTTATGTTTTAAAACCAGCCATAAATCAACAAACATTCTCGCTACTCTTACTCTCGGGCAGTTTGCGGCCACGTCCGCTACGGGGATGCGGCGTCCATGCTGTGCGATGGCCGTGTACATCGCGTTGTTTATTTCCGGGCACACTTGCACATGTGTAGGCCAGTCGTTCTCGAGTCGTTTACGATAGCGCGTGTCACTTGTGTACTTCCACTAAGACAACGTGGTTCGACGACGAGACACGGGCGCAAAAGTAACAAATATATATTGCGCTACAAACCCAACGATTGCCGCTGTCATCCGTTCCAAAATACACTTCGCTTTCTCGTGTAGCAGCAAAGCGCCAAAACGGCACTTTGTGAGTGAAAGTACACTCGCTCAAAGGGCACTTTAGTTGCCACGTGTGACAAGGGTATTACCCACATTGATGTGTTTTCGCGTGCAAAGCAGTGAGGTACACGCAGAGGGGTCAATGCATTAATGCTATCGCGAATGAAAATCAGGGGAGAAATAAAATGCGTTAACTGTTTCCCAGGTTTTTTTTGTGCCACCAGATGGCCACGCCTATGCAGCCTCTCGCGGTTAACACGGTATTAGCACTTTTACGTGGATGCAAAGTCTACAGATAAACTTTAATAGAATGATACCTGCGTGTTACTTGTTAGGTATCGATTGATTGAGTTGTGGGGTTTAACATCCCAAAACCATCATAAGATTACGAGAGGCGACGTAGTGTAGGGCTCCGGAAATTTCGACCACCTGGAGTTTTTTAACGTGCACCCAAATCTGAGCACACGGGCCTACAACATTTTCTCCTCCATCGGAAATGCAGCCACCAAAGCCGGGATTTGATCCTGCGACCTGTGAGTCAGCAGCCGAGTACCTTAGCCACTGACCACCGTGGTGGGGCTACTTGCTAGCGATGACATCTAACTATACGCTGTTGCAATTTTGATGGCTCTTGCTCGTGTTGATGTGTAACACATACGTCCATGAAAAGACACCCTCATTGCGCTTTTTTGTGCTTCGAACAAGACGACTGCAATTCACAACAATTTCCAGATCTGCTGACTGACAAGCACACGTTTCGGCGTTCTTTTAAAGGTGGTTTTTATCTTGATAATTTCACGAAATCATTCAAACCGGTGCGACGAAGATCAGACGCGATGAGCGAGTGCGTTTCTGCACTTCAGCGCCAATCGGCGCCACGTTAAGACCACTCAAATCGTACACGCCATCGCTACTAGGACATCGTCACTCAGGATGGCATTTGTGGAATGTATCACACCGAGCACGTAGCACTTGTGTCGATGTCACAGAGCAGTCTATTTTCCGTTTTTTCTCCTTAGCTTTTCTACGCTCTTTGACATCGAAATAAAATGACTTTCATGCGATGGATTCCAATCAAATTTAGCCAGGAAGACCTATTCATACTAAGCGATTGAATGAAAGACACATCTCGATCTTGAAATTTGATGTCAGTGCTCCTTTAGGAAAAAAAAATAAAAATAAATGAAAGTTCTGACACGAAGTTGTAAAGAGAAAGCCAAGGTGAAAAAACAACTTTTCTCGTGATAGGGTGACATTTCGACCCACCTACCTAGGATCCGATGCCGAGCACTTTGACCACTTGGCTATCCCGACAAACTGACAGAGCATAGCTTTGCGTTGTAGTGCAACTTATAGTTAAGGGATTAAAAAGAGAACTGATGGGGGTGAATAAATCTGTGTTGGTGGGGAGGAGGGGGTAAGACCATGTTGCTAATCAGAAAGAACGAGTCAAGAGAAATACAGAGTTAAGAAGAAAACCGGATAAGAGGAATCAAAAAAAAGAAAGAAAAAAAAGGTTGCAGAGAGAGGCAACAGAAATACAGAGGAAGTATGCAATAAACAGAAAGAGAGAGAGAAGGAGGGACAGAAACCTAGGAACGTAAAAGAATCAGTAAGGAGAGAGAGACAGAGCGAAACAGAAATAAAACAAAGAAAAAAATAAAGCGGTAGAAAATAAGAAAAAACTTGAAAGAAATAAATGAATAAACCACTAAATGATTATGAGAGATGAGGTGTGCAGGACTCCGAGATTACCGACCACCTGGTGTTTTTTAACGTGCACCCAACTGTAAGCACACCGGCATACAGCATTTTTACCTGCATCGAAAATGTGGCCGCCAAGGCCGGGATTCGATCTTGCGACCTGCGGGCCAGCAGCCGACTATGGCTTAGCTACAAGGCCACCTTATCGGGTTACGCAGAAATACAGAAGGCTACCATGTCGTATACTAAATATAGAAAAATTAGTTTTTTTGCTCGCGGTGACGGGGCCACGCTTCACAGTACCATGCTTCACGCAACCTAGTGAGAACTATTTCCCACATTTTTTTTTCTGTCTAGACATCAACGTAAGTGCCTGAAGTGCTTTCTAGTGCGTAAAGTAGAATGAAGCACAGTCTCCACCTTATCTTTTTCTGCGGACCACGGCTTTAGGGAATCGCGGTCATTTTGTTTTACTTCGCAAAATATATCATCAGCTCAAGTGGCAATTCATCGCCATTCATGCATTCTGTACATGCTAGCAGGAACTGGCAAGCCACACGTTAAATGGTGCCATCTAATGTTGGTCATACAGATATACAGTAAAAGACATAAAAACATGGTAAACTCCAAATTAGGGAAAGAACATACTCCTGACTAGACAAACTACGCGTGCACACATTTTGCCAAAAGTATAGGAACGTTACTGTAGGACACATATTTATTTATATAACATATATATTAAAAGTTATAACCAAAACAGGCGTGGATGCCCCCAACTAAAACGTTTTCCGACACGATTATGCGGGCACTGCATTCGAGAGTCACTGTCCATCACCTTCACAGATTTTCTCACTCCGTTTTCATACTCGCTGCCGTGTAACGTTTCATAAAGTCTAGTATCCTCTTGAGCAGCTTGAGCCGTTCATACCGGCCACGGTATTGGACTGTTGCACAGCTCTTGTCCTCCATGTCTGCGTCGATGTCATACACCGAGATGCCGAAGTCCAGTTTGAGGAATTTTGATTTAAGTGCACACAGCTGCATGAACAAAATGAGGAGGAAAGGAAAGCGTTAGCTGAATCCACTTTTCGTGTTTCACCTGACGTAAAAACACTCAATTTTCATCTTCTATGCTATTTATTTGAATCCCACTGCTCGGTGGGGGCTCTACTTAGGAGAGCAAGAGTTTCGATTATAAGATATTATGAATAATGGTTAAAAACATTATACTAAATGCATGCTAGGTAAACGTTTTATAAATATAAGAGAACTGAGAGCGGCAATATGTCTTCTGGGCTCATTTTCATACTTCAGTGCTGTGGTAGTCATGCCAAAAACGCAAAGATTGGTTGTATGGATTTCTAAATTGAAAGGCCTGCAGAAACGGAGCGTGAGGTCTACAACGTGTCATATCACCCAGCTTATAAAACATTTGTAATGGTCAGCAGTCAGTCACCATAACCTAATTCAATTATATCAGGACGCGGTAAAAAAAATTTCGGTTGCGTGCTCACGATGCGAAAAAATTGGCACATCCCACGTACTGTGGTAATCGATGATTTGCGAAGACAGAATGAGGCAGGTCAATATGTCACTAAAAATCAGCACTACCCTTACAGGTTGGTAATAAATTACGCTGTACATGACTTTCATGCCACGATCATCATATCGGAATGTGTCATTTACCTTCGTTGTCTGTTGACGTCATGTAATGTCAAATATTGTATATGTCGAGCTAGCGAAACGGCCACGAGCACGCTATGAGTGTAACGTGTAATCATGTTTCACAAGACCTGCATAATATGACTATCATGTTTGGACGTGTCAATCACCTTCGTCATGTATAACGTCATGTGATACTAAATTCCGTATATATGAGCTATGCGAAACGGCCACGAGCACGCTATGAGCATAATATGTAATCATGTTTCACATGACACAGATATGATCTGCTCATGCGTTTGAAGGCAGAGCTCGCAGCTTTCTCAACAGCGTCACGGCCTGCACTGACCACGATCAACGCAGTGCAACGTGAGCGCCATCGTCAAAGGAACAGCGGAGGTTTTAAAAGCACAAGCCACCTCCTACCCCACCAGTGGCACGCTGGCACAAACAGAATGAAGGACTGATGGCACATTTTTCTTGTTTTGCAGGTTGGTGGTCCCTTTTTCTTACCTTACAAATGTCACAAGACTAGTGACCCGTTTACGATTGTGCTTCCGTGCCCTGAAGCATTGCTTGAACATTTTTCTTTCTTACTGCTTTAACTTTGTGGCGACTTTGAATAAAACCTAGGGCCGGACAAGGCCGTTACAAAACTAATCCAGATGGTTAAAGAGACTAATGGCGTTGTATTAGAATAGAGACTAACCAGACCAGTATGTCACGGGCAATGGCACACCTTAAAGTTTCACACGAGACGGTTGCTAGTGCTGTGGCGGACATCACCGTGCGACTACAAGCTGTAGAAAAAAAACACGGTTAACACTCCTACAGATGTGCAACAAGAACTATCTATCGACCGCCAGTCATTATTTCGTGTGCAACAAGAGGCGAGTGAACTACGAGCCCTACTTGATGAGGATGAAGACAGGTCCCGGCGTCATAACCTGCTATTTTACGGCTTAAAAGACATTTCAGATGAAAACGCCCACCAGTCTGGAAAAAAATTATTGTGATGGCCCGAGACAAATTGAATGTTCACTTATTATCTGGAGACATGGCATGGGCACGTCGAATGGGTAAATAAGTGGCAGGCAAAAATAGACCACTCATCGCTAAATCTAGCATTTCCAGTTAAAAAATGACCCTACTGTCTAAGAAATCTACTTTGTGGGTTAGTGACATTGGTGTTTCAGAAGACTTCTCTGCATCAACTCGACATGCTCGTAAGAATTGAATTGAATTGGTAATTCACAACAACAAAGTTACGAGGATGACCAGGCAAAAAAGCTGCATTGAGCAGCTTGAGGGGAACCTGGCCACCTCATACACTGGGCAGCTTCACAGCGGTTACACAAAAACATGGTATACATCATGAATGAACTAACTTTAAAAAAACAAAAACAGTAAACATCTATGGTCAGAATAAATAAACAAGGCCATTATAGAAACATCTGAAAAAAGGGGAAAAAATAAGCGAAGTGCTAAAGACAGAGAAAAGGACAAACAAATAAGCCCTTAGCAGCACAAGCAATCACATAAATACGTCACGTGGCTTTTTTATCGACAGAGTTGATACACTGAGACCATTTTCTTTGTGTAGTTGATTTAGCACAGTAGGTAAACAGGATTGTGGCATTTGGTCACCGTATGTAGTTCTGTTTTTGTTAACAATTCAAGGCTCGGAATGACGAAACCTATAAAATAATTATGTTGCTGTAAGGATGCCAATTTCGTTAAAGCGTTATCATTCTTAATTTTTTCCATTCTATACATGCGACATAGCCTATATATGTACAAAGATTCAATTCTTATTTTTCTAAGCTCTGCAAACAAAGCAGCAGTATGCGAAAGATATGGCGCCCTGCAGACAAGGCGTATTGCTCTTTTTTGTAATACCACCAGCTTGTGAATGTTTTCAGCTGAAGTCGTCCCCCAGACTAGAATTCCGTATTGAACTAGGGAAAGAAATATTGAATTATATAACATCATATTAATGGATGTAGGAAGATAGTTACAATGGCGACGCATAGTACCCATTGTTCTAGATAATTTACTAAGTGATTCACTTGGCAATCCCACCACGTAGTTGCAGAGAAATATACGCCAAGCGATTTGAAAGACGATAGTATTTCTATTTCAGTATTAATTAATTTAATGGGGGTTAGTTGAAATTGTTTGTTACGTGGATGAAACATCACTGCCTTTGTTTTTTCTACATTAATCTTAAGATAATTACTTGTAGCCCACTTTTGTATACTTGCGAGCGTCTTATTGGCTCGATTTGACATTTCAGCACCTAAGTCAACGTCAAAAAACAGACTTGTGTCGTGTGCGTAAATTATGCACCTAACAGAGGTATCAACATTGACTATGTCATTGATGTACAATATGAAGAGATACGGACCCAATATGCTCCCCTGTGGGACGCCGGTTCTTACAGATTTCAACTCCGATTGGTCCCCGGCTATAGCTACGAACTGGGTTCTGTGCTGAAGGTAGGACGAAATAAAAGAGTGAGCTACGCCGCGAATACCGTAGCGATCAAGTTTTCTAAGCAAAACATCATGACAGATAAGGGCAAAGCCCTTGGAAAAATCGAGAAAAACTCCAAGCACCATTTTCTTTTCCTCAAATTTTTGCAATATAAACTCTGTTTTGGTCATTAGGGCTGATTCAGTTGGCCTGTTTTTACGAAAACTGAACTGTGCAGGACTTATGATACCAAAGTGGTCAGTAAACGAAGAAAACCGCGCTAAAATCACCTTCTCTAAACCTAAGAAGATGACAGAATACGGCACTGGCTTAAAGGTGCCTTTCAAGCTGCAGTACGAAAGGCTATGTATCAACAAAAAGTGTTATGTGTTTGATGCTCACACCAATTTTGTTTGTGAGGCATCTTCACCCCCAGTCGCTATTGCCGCTACACCAAGGGCGAGCCGATCAGGCCATCTTTATTCTGCCACTAGCTAGAATACTGCGAATGGTGTTGACTCACCATTAGTGCTCTCAATACTCTATGCCAATGTACGCAGCCTTATTCCAAAAAGAGACAGTCTAAGTGACATAATTGAGGACACGGATGCAGATAAAATTCTGTTGACTAAAATCTGGCTATCCGACAAAATTTCCTCGTGTGAGCTTTTTCAGTGCCAGAAAACATTCGCCATACATCGTTAGGATCGCTCTGAGAGAACGGGTGGTGGTGTCCTCATTGCCGTCAATTACTGTTTTGAATGTTCGTGCTTGAAAATCTCATGTAATTTAGAAATAATGTGGTGCTGCGTAACCATATGTTTCCAAAAGATAGTTTTTGGCATTTGTTGCCACCCGCCTAACTCCATCGAGTCTTTCTGTGAGGAAATTCAAAATTGCCTAAGCCATATCTCGGCATTGTTTACCGGTATTCTAGTTCTCCTTATAGGTGATTTTAATTTTTCTTCAAACAAGTGGTCTCATTCATGCCCGTTTGCGGAGCCTGTTTCAGCTTAAACTAGTTGCTTCCTAACCACGTGCTTAGATATCAATCTATCACAACTAGTCAGTCTTCCTACTCGCGTTTCTTCCACTACATCATCCTTACTAGATTTGATACTAACGTCATCACATGATACTACATCCGAAATAACTCACTTGCCTGGACTCAGTAACCATAAAGCACTGCATTTTTTAATCTGTTGACTGATGACTAAAAGGAGCAAGCGCTTTAAACTTACAAAAGATTACAAAAGGCTAATTTTGACACTGTAAACATTGAACTTTTTACATTCCTTGACAGCTTTTGTCCTTTGTACACTGCCTCGGCAGTTGAAGAATCGGGGGCGTGTTTTAAAAACACATTAGGGCTTTTGATAAAAAAACACATCCCTCTAAGGAAGGTGTCTCAGTCAACTAACGCGCCATGGTAAACAAGACACCAGAATCGGCTATCTAACAAAAAGGTAGGCTTTTTCATGCCGCTAAGAATTGACTTCTGCTGATACCGCCGCAGCAAAAGCATATTCCAGTGCTTTTAGGGAAACTAAGTGTATTTCTATCACACTACACTTCCATCACTACTCAGAACCAACCCAAAATGCATTGGAATGTTGTGAAAACCCATGATAATCAAATTATAACGCTTACTGATGGATCGGGTGAAACAATCATAAAAGCCACAGTGCTTCTGTACTTAACATTGTTTTTTTCCCGTTCATTTTGCTTCACTCAGTCTGGCATCTCTCCGCCATTCACTGCACTTCGCTACCTTCCAACAGAACCCATTTTATTCGACCCTTCTAGTATCGTCTCCATTATTAAAACAAATTATCCTCCTCGTGCGGTATCGATCGTGTCACGTCAAAATTTTTGCCGGCGACTGTCGAATATAGTTCCATTACACTGAACTTCATTTTCACAAAATTGCTCAACAACAGCTTCCTACTAAGAGACTGGAAAACAGGCAAGGTGATTTTACTTCACAAATCCGGCGATATTCACAACACTCATACCTACAAACCTGTTTCCTTGATATCAATACCTTGTAAAATATTTGAACGCCTGATTTTTTCGCATCTAGTTAATGTTTTTAGAATCAAATAGGTTTTTTCAACAGTCAGTGTCGCTTCCGTAACTACTTCTCATGCGAAACGCAGTTACTAACATTTTTAATGACTTTCACACTTTTTTAGACGCCGAATTTGTCGTGGACTGTATATTTTTAGGCTTTGCAAAGGCTTTTGACAGAGCTAACCACCACTTACTCATACTAAAATTCCATCGACTAAATATTGATTCCTTGGTCTTTAATTGGACTTGAGAGTTTCGTTCTAACCAAACGCAATAAGTGAGCCCTAATGACACTGACTCTCCTAAATTACCGGTAAGCTAAGGCGTACCCCAAGGCTCTGTTCTAGCACCCTTACTTTTTGGAATTTACGTCAATGACCTTCCTAACCAAATCGCAAGTACTATTTGCCTCTTTGCCGGCACCTGCGTCATATATCGCGTGATTGAAAGCCCTAACGATACGTTAACGCTCCAATATGACCTAAATAACACTTCAACATGGTGTAAGCTCTGGCTAATCGAACCTAACACGTCCAGATACAAAACTATGAGAATTTCCCGTAATCAGTAAGCTTGCCCTACTTACTTAACAACACTTCCTTGAACAAGTACAATCCTATAAATACCTCGTTGTGCATATTACTAACAATCCCTCATGGAAAAACACACATCGAACACATAACTTCGAAAGCTAACCACATTCTTGGTTTTCTTAAACAAAACTTTTCTTTGACTCCACTGAAACTAATACAACACCTTTACATCGGTTATGTTAGATGTACCCTTGAATATGCATGCTTGATATGGGACCCTGGCCATGCTACTCTGAAAAATATAATCGAAATTGTGCAAAATTGAGCGGCCCGTTTCATCCTTAACAATTACCATAGATCTGCTAGCATCACTAATATGAAACTAACACTTGGCCTACCTCTCCTTTCTTCTAGTAGGAAGTTAGCTCGTCTTTTCTTCTTTCATAAGATCTCTTATTATAACCACGAGCTCAAGTCCCGATACATTACACCAGCATCTTATATCTCCCCCCGTGTTGATCACCCTTGTAAAGTTTATGTACCCTCACAATTCACACTCACCTACTCATACTCATTCTTGCCGAAAACTTGTCACGAGTGAAATCGCCTGCCTGCGTCTCTTGTGGCTATCAGAGACCCAGATCGCTTCCGCAAAGCACTAACAAACTAATTATAAGCCTGCACCAAGCTGCTTCGCTACTGCACTTCTGATTTATTGTTTGTTTGCCTCTTACTTTTTATGCTAGATCTTTATGTTGTTGTTAGTCAATATGCAATTGCGTTTTGCTCTGGTACTTTGTATTCATTTTTTGATGATCCTTTATACTCGGTATGTTTTTGTTTCTTTTCTGTACCATTAATTATGTAGCTATATTTATTCACCAAAGTGCATATTCAGATAGTTGTATTTTATTATCCACTGTCATTTTTCGATAATCACTGTTCTTATCTTGCGTTGCATTTTCGTTAGCACATGTAGAAATATATTTTTAATTGCTGTTTGTTCTTCATCACAGGTCGCGTGATCAAATCCCGGCTGCGGTGGCTCCATTTCCGATAGAGGCGGAAATGTAGGCCCGTGCGCTCAGATTTTGGTGCACGTTAAAGAACCCCAGGTGGTCAAAATCTCCGGAGCCCTCCACTACGGCGTCTCTCATAATCATACGGTGGTTTTGGAACGTTAAACACAACATATCAATCAATCATATTGTACTTCATTACCTACAATATTATATTTTTCTTTTTAATAATTTTTTGCTTTATATTTTGGTGCATTGTACATATTTTTTGCATGTATCGATGTACCTTAGCCCCTCCGCTCTATAATGCTTTTTGTAAGCCCTGAGGGTTTAAATAAATAAATAAATAAATGATTATCATGTATGATAATAAATATAGGTGTAGTCACATAAAACATATTCAAAGTAAGCTTGCGCGTGTAGTTGAAGTTTGAGAAAATTCCAGCATCTATTGCATAAAAAGGCAAAGCTCACGTTGTACAACGCCTTGTTTGAACCACACTCAAAATACTGCGCATTGGTATGGGGATGTTCCACAAAAAATTATGAGTAAAGTAATCCAAATGCTGAAAATGCAGTTAGAGCGACTGCTGACGTGTACTAAAAACGCATTTTGAACCACTGTTTGCCTCCTATCGTATCATGCACTTAACCAACATGTACCATCATCGTCTTTTACAGATCTAAAAATCACAGATTGAACAGGGCATATTGTTCTTATGTAAAGTCGCTAAATTTCACACCAACGTTTTTACTACTTCACAAGGCACCACGAGTATTGGTCTGTGCCTCTCCTACAGACTAACTACAGCTTTCAAGCCCTAAGCGATACATTGCATTTTTTTTAGAAGTTTGGGTTTTCTCACACCTCGATACGCGAACTTTTTTTTAATTCTATTCGAAACTTATTTCGTTATTCTGTGCGTTTCCGCACCACTTGAAATAAATTTTGTGTATGTAAGCTGATATGAATATATCAAGAGATAATGTTTTGTAGTATTGACCATTATACTGTGCATCGAGGTTTTCAGCTTTTGAGTTTTTTTTTCTTTTTTATGGTACACATTGGCCTGCGCTATTTCTATTTTCGTGCATACGGCAGTTCTAATGTATTCGGGGGGGGGGGGAATGAAGCAACGCCAAGTCTCGCCTGTGTCGCTTTATTTTTCTTTCTCCTCAGCCATGTATTTTTTGTATGCTTGTCTCAAATGAAGACTCAGACTCACACTTTGCCATTTTCCTTCGTCACCCTTTCAAGTAACCTAATACCAAGCCTTTATGTGGAGGTAGCGAAACGGCCGTCAGCACGCATTAGCGTAGCTTGTATTCAAGCTTTACATGACACACATACAATGTTCATCATGTTTAAACGTGTCCTTTACTTTCGTCGTCTAATAGTTACGTGATCCCAAATTTCGCTTATGTGGAGCTAGCGAAAAGGACGCGAGCACGCTAAGAGCATAACATTTCAATATGTTTCACATAACGTGCATATAACGATAATTAGGTTTTGACGTGTAATTTACTTTTGTCGTGTATTCACATCACCCCATGCTAAATTTGGTACATGAGGAGCTACCAAAACGGCCGCGAGCACGCCATGAGCGCAGCATGTAATCATATATTACAGGAGACGCTGCCGGGCAATGCAACGCTGTGGACACGCTTCACGTCGGCTCAGCCTTTTATGAATGTTTTCCGCAGTTTTATCAAGTGAAATACCTGGCAATCGACCACCACTGGATAGAGCGGGTCAATCCGAACGCTTCGACACTAAAACATTGGTGAGAGACCTTTTTTGAAGCTTTTTCGATGTGAAAAACCGCCCGAGATACAAGTGTGTTCAACTAAACCTTCAACGACGAGGCCGACGCCGGCCTCGGGAAGGGTGATCAACGGTGCCGAGTTGTAAGCCAAAGGATCGGACGCACTTCCGAAATGGGCATAGATGATGCAGAAGTGGGGGAAACTCCAAGTAATGATTCCGGAGAGGACGTTAGCGATCCGATGAGAGGGGATGCTGACGGCGACGCGGAGGGCTGGATCGAAGTCACGTATAAAAGGAAGGGCCGTGTGAGCCCTGGCGAAGAGACAGCACAGAAAAGCACTCGCTCAAGAAGCCCGACGTGCAGAAGTGGGAAGAGCATCGTAAACAAGATTTTACACGCAAGCAAGATGCCAAGGCTACCTGCAGATGACATCAAGATAATCGTCAGACCAAGAGACGGGCTGAGCATCAGACACACGTGCAGAGCCAGCCTCGACGATGCGATGGGTGAGCAACGACGAAATCTTCCCGATTTGCCCTAACACCACACAAAATATTCTGGGGATCAGCACACAGGATGAGAAGACGGCGACGAAATTCATCAAAATCAAGGATTAAAAAATCAACGGGAAGAAGTACGAGACGAACGCGTACGTCTCGGCACCGGAACACATGGCCAAGAGGATAATCCACAACATTCCCTTGAAGTACACACATGATCAGCTCATGCATTCACTGGTAAACGCGAGGAAACCTTCATTGGCGTTCGCCAAGAGACTGGGGAGCAAGACAACCGTGATACTACTCTACGAAGGCAACAGGGTCCCCTTGTGGGCTTACTTGAACAGCATCATAATGAAAGTTTTCGTCTAGCAGAAGCAAATAGATTTTTAACGAGTTTGGGAAGCTCGAACACAGGCCCGATCTGTGCCCAAGACCAACAGACAAGTTGTGCTCGGCATGTGGTGCCAAAAATCCTACCAGAGACCATGAATGCACACCCAAGTGCAAGCTCTGCGGAGAAGCACACCCCACGGCAGACCGGACTTGCAGAGCTAAATTTAAGACGCCGTACTTCGTAAAGCAACGAAGGTGGGCTGCGAAGAGAAACGAGGAAGAACTCCAGCGGGAAGCCGACTCACCAGTCCAGAACACCTGGGGAAGCAGCAACACACAACCAGCCCGTGAACCCACATCAAGGTCCAGATTCAGCTCCAAGTCCAGGCTGGGAGCCCGGGGACTACGGCGCTTGGGGTCAAGGTCCAGAAGCAGACCCAGGACCAGGAGCTGGCCGAGATCCTCCTCAAGGGGAAGGACGCCAGAAGCGACAGCGAAGCGGCAAGGAAAACAGAAGACGCCAGACAAGGTGGGCTGGTCACACGTAGTCGCCAATTGCGATTAGGCAAAGTCCGGCAATATTAGTAAGGCTAGGGATAATTACAGACATAGAGAAACGCGTAGAGGAATACAGAGCAGAAAACAAGCTACTAAGACAGGAGCTAGAAAAAGCAAGATAGCAAAACGGTTAATCTGCTAAAAAAAGTGATGAACTACAGCAAACACCTAATGAAATACTCATGAAAATGCAGATACAGACGTCGCCTCCATCGACCGCCATCGCGGCCGTCTCCACGTCAGCGACCAAAACCACAGGGAAGGGAGAGAATGAGTAGATAGAAATGGTAGCATCTGAAACACAGCAATCAGGCGCGAAGCGAAAAATCCCGCTGACAAAGACCAAAGAGCAAAACGACTCACAAAAAGAGGTCAAGAGGCCCCGTCCTTGCTCGAAAAAACCAGATGTCCTCGAGGACATGATAAACAAACTGTCGGACAAAATGGAGAAAATGTTCGAGATGCTGGTCGTGCGACTTAGCGACAGTGAGGCGGAGAGTAAGGCACTGGTACTAAAACACGACAAGCTGCCCGAAGAGCTATAAAAGAAAATTTCTTAGACATTGCGGGCATCAGAATGAGAAAACTCGTCATCTGGCAGTGCAACTGCCGTGGCTTGTCTAAGAAAAAAGCATCGTTGCCGAAACTAACCAAACTCACCACAAAAAGAAAAAAACCCTGACGCGATCATTTTGCAGGAGACATTCGACCACGCCAAAATTACCGGGTATGCCACCCACAATTAACGCACACAAAGAAAAGGGAGAGACATAGTCGTGACCACATTAGTGAAGAAGTGGCTGGTTGCTATCCCACACATTATGAAACAAGTCACGGATATCAACCACACTCTTATAGCAGTCGTGCCACGTAGCAAAATAGAGAGCAGAACTTTTGTCCTAAACGTATACAGCAGCCCGTCTAAAAAGGGCCTAAAGCATAGTTTCGAAAACTAATTAACGGAATGAGGAACATCGCATGCGACAACTGACTTATTATAGGAGGAGATTTTAACACTCCACACACGCAGTGGGGATATGGGCACTCGTCGAAGAAAGGAAAAAACCTTGGCCACCTCATCGAAAAGGCTGCACTAGCCATTCTGAATGAGCAAGCCTCGCACACCAGAATCGGTGTAGGTCCTCACAGGGACACCACGCCGGACTTGACCCTCTGCAAGAAGATCGGGCGAATTACGTGGAAAAACACATTTGAAGACCTGCGAAGTGATCACAGGATCCTCAGCACCACCCTAGGCAATCCTCCTACCAGGAATTACAAACGAACAGTCAGGTGCGTAGATTGGGACAAATTCCTCAAAAGCAGAAACGAGAAAGACAGGTTCCCATTGAAAACATAGAAGAATGAAGCAGTGAGCTTCTACGAGACGTAGAAAAGGCCACAACCAAAATGGAGTGGGATGACTGGTTGACTCGATGAGAAGAAGAAGATGAGTGTGACGGAACCCTCTCAATGCGGATGGACAGCAGGCTCGCACACCTTGTCGAAGCCAAAAATTCTATTCAGAAACGGCTGCATAGGCAAAACCACAATAGAAAAGGAGAAAACTCGCCGAGCAAAACAAGCACATCGAAACACACTGTACCCATCTATGCCATCAGGAATGGGAGAAAGTGTGCGGCGCCATGGACGGCAACATAAACACAGGCAAGACATGGAAAATCCTTAAGCACCTGCTGGACCCGTCGGCCACTGAAACGGCGGTGAAAGCAGAAGTGACCAAGATAAGACACAGGTATGAAGGGAACATCCATCAGATGGGTAATGAAATCGTCAAGCTCTACCTCGGCCGACCCCCGGCAGTCGAACACCAGGAATACTCGGGCTCTCCCAACGAAGATCTTGACAGAGACTTTTCACAGCAAGAAATCAGGGCAGTCTTGGAGACTATCAAGACAAAGTCAGCTCTAGGTCCCGACAAAGTGTCCAACATGATGCTCCGGAACCTGAATGACCAGGGAATGAGTCGTTTGACAGACTTCATCAACGAGTGCAGGGGAAACGGGGAGATACCCGACGAATAGAAGAAATTCGACGTGATTCTCATTCCTAAGCCGGGTAAACCCCTAAAAATCCAGAACATGCGGCCCATCTCCCTCACTTTTTGCGTCGATAAAGTAATGAAGCATGCTTGCCTGAACAAGCTTAACGGCTACCTTGAGGCTAACAACGTATAGCGCAGCAACAAGATAGGCTTCAGAAGAAGGCTCTCCACGCAAGATGCCATGATACAACTAAAGGAGCAAGTCAAAGAAGCCATTGGACGAGGCATGACAATAATTGGGCTAGATCTAAGGAAGGCCTTCGACATGGTCGAGAACCCAGCCATTCTAAAACGAGTCGCGCAACTCAGCCTAGGCGAGCGCACGTACAAGTACATCAGAAATTTTCTTACGGGAAGAACTGCCACGGTTAGACTGGACGAGGAGGAGAGCATCCAAGTGGACATGGGCAGCACTGGCACACCGCAAGGGTCCGTCGTGTCACCGATGCTGTTGAACCTCGTCATGATTGAATTATCAGAAAAATTAGAGTGAATCAAAAACATCAGTCACAATTTATGGAGACATCACGATTTGGACCATGCAAGACACCAGTGAATGCGAAATGGAGAATAGACTTCAAGAGGCAGTGGATGCAGTCGAGGGTCATCTGGATGGCACCGGATTGGAATGCTCACCGGGCAAATCCGAACTGCTACTATACCACCCCAAAAGATTAGGCATACATTGCAGCAACGCAGCAGAATTACACAAAAGAATGAGGATAACCACTAGAAATGGCACGGCGATACCCTTGGTGATGATTGATGATGATTAGTGGAGTTTATTGGCGCAAGGGCCAGATGTGGCCAAAGAGCGCCAGAGCGATGATAATGAATTGTGCGATGTGCAGTGTAGATAAAACAGATGTGATGTGGCTGTAAATGGGCGTAAAAAAACAGTCGCTGTAGGTGCGTAAAAATATATATATAGTAAGATTATGGCAATGACAAATGATGTGTGCTATGGAGACATAAAATGGTTTAAAAGTGATATGTATGTGAAATAAAAACTTGGCATGGAGCACCAGTGCCTCGACAGAACCCTTAAAAAACGAGCATGGAGGCCTGGGCTCATTGAAAGCTGCTATCCCAGCGGCATGCTCTGAACAGAGGATGCGCTATGAACCTGTTTGGCTAAAAACATTCAATGTTGGGCTAAAAACATTCAATACTACATCCTTTAAAAAGCTTAAAACTGATTTTGCATCGAAAAGCGGCTCTTCGCCGAGAAACATAATCGGATGTAAAGGAAGATTATAGCGGTATGCTAAAGCAAAATATTTCTTTCTCTCACTTTCAGCTTCCGGACACTCCAGGAGGACGTGGAGGACGGTTAGTCTCTCACCACATCTACCACAAGTAGGAGGTTCATCGCCAGTCAGCAGGAAGCTATGGGTACCATAAGTATGTCATATTCTGAAGCGACAGATTAGGATATCAGTTCGCCGTGTTCTTGTAGCGGAGGGCCAGTAACCCGACCGCGGCTTAATCAAGTGAAGCTTATTATTTATTTCTGGGTCCCACGAGCGTTGCCAGTGGTTTGGCAGTTTCTTACGTAGGAAGGGTTTTAGATCTGTTGCAGGGACAGTAGCGGTGGGGTTAATAGCGCGCAATATAATTGACGTTGTCATTTGGTCAGCTAACACATTGCCCTCGATGCTTCTATGGCCAAGAACTGAGCAAATAGTAACATGCTAGATGGACATGTAAGCAGTACATAGGACGGAATACAACTGAATTGTAACCGGATTTCTTAATCTATAGAGTAATCCTAATGCATTTACGATGCTTAATGAGTCTGTAAGCATAATTGATTTTTGTATGTTTGATTTCCGTATATGCTTCACAGTCGACAATAGTGCATAACCCTCAGCCGCAAATATACTTGTTTCCGGGTGCAGCACACCGGATTCCCAGAAGGATGGCCCGACGGCTGCATAAGCCACGCCTGCATCCGACTTAGAAGCGTCGGTATAAAACTCTACGCATGAGTAGTTGGACTGGAGTTCTCGGAAATGCATTTCAATATGTGCTTCTGGTGCGTGTTTAGTGATATCAACAAATGAGGTGTCACAGTGTATAAGCTGCCACTCTCACGGCGGTAAAAGTATCGCTGTGGGCGTAGGACAAAGTTCTAGCAGCGGAACACCCATTTCCTCACTTAAGTTTCTCACACTCAAAGAGAGCGCCTTTCTCACTGTGGGTCGATTACGGAAGAGGGTGGCAGCGGTCATATCGTTTATAGTTGAAAAAGATGGATGCTTAATGTTTGCGCGTACCTTTATAAAATATGTGAAACTGCTATAGGATCGCTGCAGGTGAAGTGACCACTGATTTGACTCTACATAGAGGCTCTGGATCGGACTTGTCCTGAAAGCTCCGGTTGCAAGTCAGATACCCAGATGGTGAACGGGGTCTAGGACTTTTAATGCACTTGGCGTTGCGGAATGATAAATTATAGAGGCATAATCAAGGCGCGACACCACAAGGCTTTTGTATAACTTCAAGAGGCACTTTCGATCACTACGCCATGTTGTACGTGACAGGAGTTTAAAGACGTTCATCGCTTTTAAACATTTCAGTTTGACATATTTAAAATGGGTAATAAACGTCAGCTTAGAATCTAAAGTGGTTCCCAGGAATTTATGCTCGCGGTTCACAGCGAGTTGGTCTCCCTTGATCGCAACATTTGGTAGTGGCATTACCCATCGTTTGTTGGAGAAAAGTATGCAAGTACTTTTCTTCGTGTTTATTTTAAAACCATTTTCATCCGCCCATTTAGAGATTGTATTCATTCCAAGCTGCACTTGTCGTTCGCAGATAGACAAATTGCATGATTTGTAACTCATCTGCACATCATCAACATACACGGAATAAAACATCGCGCTTGGAATGACTGACTGCAGGGAGTTCATTTTTACAAGAAAGAGCGTGCAACTAAGCACGCCACCTTCCGGAACACCAGTCTCTTGGGTAAAAGTTCTAGAGAGAGCAATTCCCACTTATACGTGAAAGGTTCGGTTAGACAGTGTAGGCTTATGCCACAGGATCGAAAGAAAGACACGCCTGAACGATAACCGATGCCAGCCAGGAACGTGAGCCGTGGCTTCACGTGCCACGGCGTAGCGCCTTCTTTATTTTCTTCTGTTGCCATCGCGCGCTCTCCGGTTTGCGCGCCGCCCGAACGAGGGCGCTACAGGGCCTCCCGTGTAGACTGGAAGTCGGAACGTGACATGCCGTTTGTGGTATTCTAACGGAAGATCAGTCGTAGATGAGAGGCTTTCTAGGGCGGTCTCCAGGTACGCCGGCTTGAGTCGGTCCAAGCTGACTATCTCTTCACGGCCGTTCTGAAGTAGAGTGGCAGTTTTGAGGATGCGGTGAAGGACGCGGAATGGTCCGTCGTAGGCTGGTGTCAAAGGTGGTCTGACCGCGTCGTGGCGCACGAAAACATGTGTTGCAGTGGCCAGATCAGGGTGGACGAATATGGTCTTGTGTTCGGAAGGTCTGGGTGGAGTGGGCCGGAGGTCTTGAACGCAGTCGAGGAGGCGTTGTAGGAATGGCTGTGGCTGGTCTGGTAGCTTCGTTGACGTGAAGAAGTCTCCCGGAAGCCGTAGAGAAGTGCCATACACCAGCTCTGCTGTTGAGCACTGCAGGTCTGCCCGGATGACAGCTCGTAAACCTAAGAGCACCAGTGGCAAGGCATCAGCCCAGGTGGCTCTATTGAGGCGGGTAGTCAAGGCGGTCTTCAGTTGTCGGTGAAGGCGTTCCACCATGCCGTTGGCGCAGGGATGATAAGCCGTGGTACGGCAATGTCTGGGTCCGAGGATGCGATTAAGGCAAGTAAACAGCGAGGACTCAAACTGACGTCCACGGTCTGTTGTCACGGTGCCAGGACAGCCAAAACGGGATACCCACGTAGAAATGAAAACGCGGGCAACTGTCTCGGCTGTGATATCTTGAATTGGAACAGCCTCTGGCCAGCGTGTGAAGCGATCGACCATGGTCAATATATAACGGTACCCCTGAGACACTGGTAGAGGGCCCACAATGTCTAAATGAACATGGTCGAAACGACGGCCGGGTAAAAGGAAAGGTTGGGGCGGCGTCTTAGTATGACGGGAGACCTTTGTCATCTGGCAGGGCAGGCACATGCGCGTCCAAGCGTGCACATCACCGTTGATTCCGGGCCATACATAGCGCTGGGTGAGAAGACGCTGAGTAGCCCGAATGCCAGGGTGACAGATGTCGTGTAAGGAGTGGAAAACGGTGCGTCGTAATGAAGCGGGAACGAAAGGGCGGGGAAGGTCAGCTGAGACATCGCACCACAAGCGCTCAGATGATAATGGATGAGGCACCAGGCGTAGTCAGAGAGAACGGGGGTTCTCCCGAAAAGCGGCAAGCTCTCTAACATCCTGCTGTGCCGAGGAGAATGAGGCCCAGTCGATGGTTGGCGGTGGAGAGTCAACCGCGGCTATACGAGAAAGGGCATCTGCGGCGGTGTTGTCAGCTCCTTTCACGTGGCGGATGTCAGTCGTGAACTCCGATATATAAGCCAGATGGCGGAGTTCACGGGGTACGTACTTGGATGAGTTAGTGCGGAAAACATACGCCAGTGGCTTATGTTCAGTCAGCACGTAAAACGAGCATCCTTCCAGGAAATGCCGAAAGTGCCGTATTGCAGCGTAGATGGCTAGTAATTCCCAGCCAAAGACGCTGTAGCGGGTCTCAGCAGGAAGTAGCTTCCGAGAGTAAAACGACAAGGGTCTCCACTCGGAGTTAATGCACTGCTGTAAGACGGCTCCGACGGCCACGCTGGATGCGTCCACCATCAACCGAGTAGGGGCGTTGCTGCGTGGATGAATGAGAAGCCCGGCGTTAGCGACCGCTTGCTTAGCAGCAGCAAAGGTGGCCTGGGCCTCTGACGACCAAGGAATGGCGGAGGACGGGCCGGCGGTCGACCGAAAGAAGGAGGTCGGTGAGCGGTCGTAGCAGTTCGGCACAGTGTGGTATGAAGCGCCTGGAAAAATTCACAAGCCCCAGGAATTGGCGTAATTGGCGCAGTGTTGTAGGCTGAGGATAATCCTGAACCGCTTTAACGTGGGACCGGAGAGGGCGTATTCCTTTGGATGATATGTGATGGCCCAAGAACTCAAGCTCAGATGCGCCGAAAGTACACTTAGAGGCGTTCACAACGAGGCCGTACTGCTGAAGACGTTGGAACAGAGCGCGTAGATGGTGCTCATGATCTTCAGGTGTGCGGCTGGCGATGAGGACATCGTCAAGGTACGCAAACACAGTAGGAAGACCCCGTGTGACCTCAGAAATGAACCGCTGGAAAGTTTGAGCCGAATTGCGGAGTCCAAAAGGCATTCGCACGTATTCAAACAACCCAAAGGGCGTCATGATGGCGGTCTTAGGTATGTCGGCGGGCTCGACAGGAATCTGGTGATACGCCTTAACAAGGTCCACTTTGCTGAAAATTGTGCAGCCGTCGAGGCGCGATGTAAAATCCTGGATGTGAGGTAGAGGATAGCTGTCGTGGACAGTCTTGGCGTTCAACGCTCGATAGTCCCCACAAGGACGCCAGTCACCAGGATCACGCTTTGGCACCAAATGCAGCGGGGGATCCCAAGCGCTTGACGACGGGCGGATAATGCCGGGCTGCAGCATGTGGTCAAACTCCCGTTTAGCAATAGCTAGGCGGTCTCCGAACAGGCGGCGTGGTCGAGCGGCTGCCGGTGGACCCCGGGTGACGATGTGGTGTGTCACCGTATGTTTAGGCGGCTGAATGAGGTTGCACGGTTTAGTTAACTCCGGGAAACTCGCCAAGATTTTTTCGAACGGTGAGGAAGGTATCAGCATGCGGATGGCCATTGGAGCGATGTCGGACAGGACTCCTGAGATGGAGAGACGAGTCTTACCATCTATGAGGCGGCGCCGCCGCACGCTGACGTCCAAATCGAAGTATGAGAGGAAGTCCGAGCCGATGATCGGTTGAACCACGTCTGCGATGACGAAAACCCACCGGAAAATGCAGCGAAGGCCGAAGTCGAGGGTGAGAGATCGGAGCACATACGTTCCTATAGACGAGGCGTTGGCAGCACGAAGCACTTGCTCCTGTGACTTTGAACGATCAGCCTTAGTTGGGGGCACAACGCTAATTTCCGCGCCCGTATCTATAAGGAACCTGGCGCCCGATAGCTGGTCCGTGACCATAAAAAGGCGGCTGGGACGAGAAGGGAGATCACACGCCGCCGTCAGTGATCCCGGCAGGCGTTTCCCTGCCACGAACATGGGGGTGTACACTTCGTGGCTCGGTGTCGGAAACGCCGGTGGTAGCAGCAGAGGGGTGGAGGGCTAGGACTCCGAGCATCTCGTGTGCGTGGAAGAGCTCGACGACCAGAACGAGCTGAACGAGTCTCCTGCAGGGGGCTCCGGAGTGCGGCAATGGAGGCGGCGAGTTCGTCGATGCGGGCCTCAAGGCGCGAAATCGCTGTGTCTGCTGGTGGTAAGACAGCGTTGACAGATGGGGAGGTCGCTTCATGAACCTGATCCGCGAGCTCCGCCAGGCGGTCGAGATTGACGTCGCCGGCCGCCGTGAGGACGAGGCGGATTGGCTGAGAAAGGCGTTGGAGGAAGAGCTCGCGAAGCAACGCTGAGTGGGCAGAGACGTCGTGTTTCCCAAGAAGCTGTCGCATTCGGCGCAGTAGTTGGGAGGGGCGCCTGTCGCCAAGGTCCCCCTCTGAAAGGAGCTGCTGTAGACGGACGCGTTCCGAAGGCATGAATCGTTCGAGCACCTTGGTTTCAAGGTGCTAATAAGGCGTAGTGTCCGAGGGGTTGGAGAGGACGTCGGAGAGCTCGCTGGCAACGTCAGGAGGAAGGACGGAGGTACGTGGTAGTAGCGTGTCGTTTCCGAGGTGATGCGGTACAGGGAGAATTGTGCCTCGACCTGATGAAACCAAACTTGCGGGTGCTGTGGCCAGAAAGATGGGAGACGCAGTTGCACGGCCGAGACGTCCTGCGGACGTGAGGCTTGTTCGGTTGAGGGTGCATTCGAGTCAGTCATTGTCTTCGTCCGGGTCACCACTTGTAGGCTTATGCCACAGGATCGAAAGAAAGACACGCCTGAACGATAACCGATGCCAGCCAGGAACGTGAGCCGTGGCTTCACGTGCCACGGCGTAGCGCCTTCTTTATTTTCTTCTGTCGCCATCGCGCGCTCTCCGGTTTGCGCGCCGCCCGAACGAGGGCGCTACAACAGATAACTTTTAATTGTGTTTAGCATGTTCCCACGGATGCCCATGGTGACAAGATCGCGGAGAATCCCGAAACGCCATGTGGTGTCGTATGCCTTCTCTAAGTCTAGGAATACTTAAAGTACGAACTGCCTATGAATAAATGCATCTCTGATGTATGTCTCTATGCGAACAAGGTGGTCAGTTGTCGACCTCCCCTCTCTGAAACCACACTGAAGGGGGTCTAGTATACTGTTACTTTCTGAAAAGTGGATTAAGCGCCGGTTTATCATTTTCTCATATAGTTTGCATAGACAGCTTGTTAGCGGTATTGGCCTGTAGCTGGCGGCCAAGGACGGATCTTTGCTTTAAGTACTGGGATAACTATAGCTTCTTTCCATGACAATGGAATATACCCAGCTGCGAACATGATATTGAAGAGAGTTAGGAGTGTTTTTAGTGCTTCAGGTCGAAGGTACTTGACCATTTCGTATGTTATATGATCGACACCTGGCGCCGAGTTGTTGCAGCACGCTAGAGATGCCTTAGGTTCAGCTAATGTAAATGGGCAGTTGTAAGTGTCACTGGATGGACGTTTACATTTAAGGGTTTGCCGCTCTTCGCGTTCTTGTAACTTTAAGAACGTTTCTGTATAGTTTGATGCACTTGAGACGTATTCAAAGTGTTCGCCTAGGCAGTCCGCCTGCTCCTCTAGACTTTCACCTCGGCTATTTACCAAGGGTAGGGGGTGCGACTCCCGACCCATTAACTTGTTTACCCTATTCCAAGCCTTTCTTTCGTCAGTGTAAGAATTGATACCAGAGATGTACCCATTCCAACTTTCTTTCTTTGCGAGACGACGCGTTCTTCTAGCTTGTGACTTCACCTGTTTGAAATTGACGAGGTTTTCAGCCGTTGGGTAATTTCGGAGTAATCTCCAAGCTTTATTTTGACTATTTCGCGCTTTCCGACAATCGTCACTCTACCATGGGATGCGACGCTTATTAGTCATTCCGTTAGTTTGCTTAATACATTTCACTGCAGCGTCAATAATAAAATCTGTTAGGTATGCCACAGCATCGTCTATATTAAAATCAGCAATGTCCTCTCCATCTAAAAATGTGTTTTCTCGGAACAGTTCCCAGTTGGCTTACTTGGTGTTCCAACGAGGAAAGTCAGGCGAGCATGTACCTTCTTTAGTTAGTGTCAACATTATCGGGAAGTGGTCACTCCCAAAGGGGTTCTTGAGAACAGACCACTCCAGATAAGAAATTAGTGTACTCGTGATAATACTCAGGTCTATAAAAGAGTATGTGTTGTGCGTAGTGGTATAATATGTTGATTCTTTTTTGTTAAGTAAACATGCATCTGACGAAAACAGAAAGTGTTCTATTAGGCGTCCACGTGCATCCAAAGGGGAGTCGCCCCATAGAGGATTATGTGCATTTAGATAACCAACGACTATATATGGCGGAGGAAGTTCATCAATGAAGCTTTGAAATTCTGTCTTCGAAAGTTGATAGCACGGAGGAATGTAAATAGAAGTAATTGTTAGTAGCTTCCCGAACAGCACTGCTCGGACAGCATCTGCCTCAAGAGAAGTTCGGAGGTTTAATTGCTTACAGGCAACACCTTTATTGACTATTATAGCGACACCGCCCGACGAGGCGGCAGCGTCGTCACGGTCTTTGCGGAAGATGGCATATTGCTTTAGAAAGTTTGTTTGTGTATACTTGAGATGTGTTTCCTGAACACACAGCACCTTTGGAGTATGTTTATTAAGGAGTTCTCTAATATCATCGAGGTTATGGAGAAGTCCTCTCACATTCCACGGTAAAATCTGCGTGTCCACGTTAGATGTGTTTTGTGCTGTGTGCTAAAGGATGGAAAATTAGCTCACGGACCCTTTCCAGGGGCCGTGACACGAGATTTTTCTTTTTCGGATCGGTCGACGGAGTCGCGCCGATCCTTAGGCGCTTGCTACGCCCTCACGCTCGGAGTTGTGTTCATTGCCTCTAGCGAGGCACTGGACAAGCGCTCTTGCGAGCGCTGCAGTGTTTTTGAGGGCCTCGCCTCTAAAGACAAGGCCTTCGCGGCCCCCAGCCCGGAGGTTGGTGGGTCCTTCTTCGATGGCGGAGCAGCACTGGCTGCAACCGCCGAGGGGGTAGATGGCGTCACCGCCGGCTCACTACGCGTGTGCCAGACAGGCGCCGGGGGCCGTCGTGGCGCTACCCCTGACGCGCCACTTCGGCAAAGCTGGTTTCTGGCAGGTAAGACACCTGCCTTCGTGCCCCCCTAAATGAAATGTTTTGTTTTACTTTATTCGTGACAATTTTCTTTTCTTTTTTCCAGCTTGGGCATGACCGTGAGTATGCGGCATGCTCCCCGTTACAGTTCGCACAGTGAGGAGAGTTTTCACAGGCATCAGATGTGTGTTCGTCAGCACTGCATTTCGCACAAGCTAGGCGGCCTCGGCAGTTCTGAGAACTGTGGCCGAACCCTGGCATTTGAAACATCGGGGAGGGTTCGGTATATATGGCCTTACTCGAAGCTTGATGTACCCAGCCTCAACGGAGTCGGGCAGTAAACTTGAATTGAAGGTAAGTATCAGGTGCTTAGTCTGGATTTCTTTGCCATCGCGCCTCATTCTAATTCGTTGCACGTTGATGACATTCTGTTCGCTTAAACCCTCCAGGAGTTCAGCCTCCGTCAGCCCTAACAGGTCATCGTCCGAAACAACGCCACGAGTGGTGTTCATGGTTCGGTGTGGGGTTATTATTTATTTGGTATCTCCAAATTTCACTAGATTAGACAATTTTTCATATTGTTTCTGGCTGCGGAGCTCCAAAAGGAGGTCACCACTTGCCATTCTCGATGCTTTATATTCTGGGCCAAAGATTTCCGTCAAAGACTTTGATACTAGAAAAGGTGAAAGTGTTCGCACTGATTTGCCGGGTGTGTCAGCATGGATAACATGGAATCGGGGAAAAAATACTTTCTGGTTACCAAAAAACTGGAAAACTTCATCGGTGCGCCCTCTTTTCTGAGGGCAGTCAGGAAGTGGGGGAAAGGAACAAGCCATAAGTAAATGTTTACTTTCGGGAGCGGCGCCAGCCCCCCACCATGGAGTTCTACAAGGGGACGCTGCCGGGTCTGTAAGTACAGGCCCCGCAGACGCCAGCTGTACGCCACCACTATAACCGAATATGGTGTATTCAAGGCAGGATAGCCACACAGGGTGAACCCTTGCCGCCAGGTAACACGGAAGTCAATGGAAGTGAGTAGAGGACACGAAATGACAGTCCGGCAGCGGTGCACAAAGCGATCAGACGGCAAAAATACATCTGCAATTCTTTGCAGGAAATTTCCACGTGTACGCTTCGGTTGGACGCTACGGCAAAACTACCCTTCATCGACGTATGGCCCGCAACGCATCGAGAACCGGCATCGTGACGCTGCTGGCCTGATTGCTGGAACAAGATAATACGGAGTCGGCGCAGAAGGCTGTCAGCTGATCCTCGGCTGGCTTTATAAGCGCTGAGATTCTCGTCTCCCACACAGTCCGGCAGCGGTGCACAAAGCGATCAGACGGCAAAAATACATCTGCAATTCTTTGCAGGAAATTTCCACGTGTACGCTTCGGTTGGACGCTACGGCAAAACTACCCTTCATCGACGTATGGCCCGCAACGCATCGAGAACCGGCATCGTGACGCTGCTGGCCTGATTGCTGGAACAAGATAATACGGAGTCGGCGCAGAAGGCTGTCAGCTGATCCTCGGCTGGCTTTATAAGCGCTGAGATTCTCGTCTCCCACACAGTCCGGCAGCGGTGCACAAAGCGATCAGACGGCAAAAATACATCTGCAATTCTTTGCAGGTAAGAAAGAGGTATCCCTCGACTACTTTCCTTGCTTTTTGCACTGCTGCCGGACAAACATTTTTTTTCTTTTTTTTTGTACTTGTCAAGTGAAGTTCCTATCATGAGTAAGGGTGACAAGAAAGAAATCGCAACGTTAATCTCTGATTTTCAACGGGAAATACGTGCCGAGATAAGGTCACTAAAAGAAAGCCTGAAATTTTGCTGCGATACATGCGATGAAGTAAAGAAAATAGGAACCGATATCAGGGCGCTAAGAGCGGAAGTAAAAGAACTGGTTTCTCAGAACGAAAAACTAAAAGCCGAGAATCATCGGCTTGAAAAGAAAGTTGAAGAACTTGAGCAATATCAAAGAAGTAACAATCTTGAGATAAAGGGTGCACCAGAGGAACTTGACTCAACTATCGTCGTGAAAAAGATAGGTGAGCTTGTGGGCGAGCCAATATCTGACAGTGACATCGACATCTGTCACAGGGTGTCGACGGCAAAAAGGAATGAACGGAACATCGTTGTCCGGCTCATCTCGCGCAACAAACGTAATGCGGTGCTCGCAAAAGCAAAGAAACAAAGGATCCTTTCTAGTCACCTCGATTACGAGGGAGCGGAAAGCGTTATTTATGTTAACGAGCACCTGCGCGACAGAACAAGCAGCTTCTTGGCGCAGCCATAGCAAAAAAGAAATCTGCAAAATGGAAATTCGTATGGTGTAGTGGAGGAAAAATTCTTGCGCGCAAAAATGAAACGTCAGATGTAATCCGGATAACAAGCCCAATTGATTTAGGTCTCATTAAGTAAAGAAAGGGGAAGGGAAGGAGAAGAGAAGGCGGATTTTTTTCACCATGTCTACTATAGAAACAACAATACCAATAATTAATGATGCCTCCTTTACCATACTACATCAAAATATAAGAAGTATTAGGAACAAGCATGAAGCATTTGATGTCTTTATGAGTTCTCTTCACGTGGACATCGATGCTATATTGTTTACAGAGACATGGCTGTGTAATACTGACATGTCTCCTCAGTTCACTAACTATAATATAGCACGCTTGGATCGCACAGGAAGAGGTGGAGGGTTGGCTATATACTTGCGGCAGCGATATTGTTTTCAAATGCTTGATGATCTTTCTGTGAGTAATGGTGACATAGAGTGCCTAGCAATAGAAACAAATTCTTTTGTACTTGCCGTGGTGTATAGACCCCCAACTGGATATAAGAGGCATTTTCTCAGTCATATGGAAAACCTCATGCATTGTTTTAATGAGATAAAAAAACCATATTTTATCATGGGTGATGTAAATATTAATATGATGAGTGAAGAGCTGTACGCGCTTGACTTGAAAAACCTTGTAGCATCATATGGATGTCGGAATGCCATTATACATCCAACCCGTATTACTCACAATAGTTCCACGTCACTTGACGTCTGTATAACAAGCCTAAATAGCTGCGATTACACCTCGGGCATACTGTGCTCAGACCTAAGTGACCACCTACCTATCTACATTTCTACACAAAACCTGCAGCACAAAATTAAATGTCCAAATATCGCGCGGTATAGATATATTGATGACAAATCACTGCTTAAGTTTACCGAATTAATTGAACGTGCTGACTGGTCACCTGTGTATGTGCAATGCAATCCAGATAGCGCATATAATACTTTCCTAGCTATTTTCCTTGAGTGCTACGATATTGCTTTCCCGATACAACAGATCAGAACACGAAAGGGTAAGAACAGAAAACCATGGATAAACAGTGACCTCCTGAAACGAATCAAGCAGAAAAACGCGCTTTTCCACAGGTTTCTTGCTACTAGAGATATTGCAATATTGCGTGAATTCAAGCGATTCCGCAACAAACTAAATAGTGACACTAGGAAGGCTAAACTTGCCTATTATGAAGCCACCTTCTCACGTATAAAATCAGAACCGGCAAAAATATGGAAACAAGTTATTTCCTTAACTGGGAGAACAGCAACGTCAAATACACCTAAACAAGTAAAAGTCAACAATATCATTCTGGAGGGTAAGGAACTGGCAAACGCAATTAACCAATACTTTGTAAATGTGGCTGTTTGTGATGAAGACTCAACACAATATGAAGATGAAACAAGTAGTTGCATGAACTCTCTCGTACTACACGAAGTATTACCCGAGGAAGTCTACCGATATATAAAAGAACTAAAGACAAACGTTGCGAGTGGTTATGATGACGTAAGGGTGGCTCCAGTAAAGGCTGTCGCATCTATACTTAGCCCCGTATTAGCATATCTGGTAAATTATTCCTTTCTTATTGGAATCTTTCCAACAAAACTTAAGGTGGCCAAAGTTACACCCATTCATAAAGGTGGCAACACTACTGAATTAACAAACTATCGTCCGATATCCGTATTACCTGTGTTCTCAAAAATTTATGAAAAATGTATAAATACGCGCCTTATGAAATATCTTGAGAAGTACAATATCTTATCACCGCATCAATATGGTTTTCGCAAAAATAAAACCACGGAAGAGGCACTAATTGATGTAAAAAGCCGCATAATAGAAAATATTGAAATTAAAATGTTCACGTTAGGTGTCTTCCTTGACTTGCGTAAAGCGTTCGATTCTGTTGACCATAATATCTTACTGTTGAAATTAAGCCGCTATGGAATTCGTGGAATAGTCTCTGATTTATTTAAAAGCTATTTATCATCCAGACAACAATTTGTTAGCATAGACAGTAAAAAGTCAGACTATTTAAGCGTAAAGAAAGGAGTTCCGCAGGGGTCCATTTTAGGCCCCGTGCTTTTCCTTTTATATATAAATGATATTACAGAGGTTCAGTATACACCCGAAATTAAAATGTTCGCTGACGACACAAGTATATTTTTCACAGGCTCCACCATTCAGGAAGTAGAAGCTTCGACAAATGTATCTCTTTCGAAACTCTCAGGCTGGCTAACAAAAAACAAACTAAAATTAAACACACAAAAAACAAAATTTATTATGTTCAGGCCCATTAACAAGCACATCAGTGATAATATAGTAATCTTGTTTGACAATCAGCGACTCGAACAAGTCAGCACACAAAAATTCCTTGGAGTCTGGTTTCATGAGCACTTAACATGGACACCGCACGTAAATAGTCTCTTGGTAGATCTAGCTCGTTCTGTAGGGTGCTTGAGTAAAATTGCTTTCCTCCTCCCTTCATGGTTATGTAAATCATTATATTATAGCATGTTTTACTCCAAGCTTCTATACGGAATGCTTGTATGGGGACAAACAACTAAGACCAATTACGATCGTATATTAATCTTGCAAAAGCGTGCGCTCCGTGTAATAGAAAAATATAAAGGTCACCCCAAGGACTTAGACACTCAGCCGCTTTTTCTTAAACATGGAATTCTATCTGCTAGGAAAGTATATAATCTTAAACTGATGCAACACATCCACAAACATAAACTACAGGATTCCTTTCCACGCACTGTATCAACAACATATGGCTTCAGAAATTCTACCCGAAAAACTAAGAAAACACGCACGAACTATGGCAAGCAGGCTATTGATTATAAGATCATACAATTGCTAAACCTTCACGAATCGAATATAGACTTTACTCTGAAAACTAAACAATTTAAATGTCATCATAAATCCTTTCTTCTTTTGACTAAAGACATAGTAGATCCATAGGCTTTTATATTTAGGAATACTTGTATACTGAGTTGATTTTTTTTTTCTTACTGTGAACAATGATACTTAAACAGAATCGTTTGATACCAAAATTGTTTCCTGTTTATGTAAAACATATTCTGAATGTATATCATGTAGAAATAAGCTATGTAACTAAATGAGATATGTATAATGTCACTTATTTGTATATGTATGTTACTGATGTGTGAATATGTGTAATATGGCACTGATGCAGACTGTATCAGGAGGTCAAGACCTCGTCAGGCTATTTAGCCTTTAGTCTTTGCCTCCCGCAGGGAAGTTTTTGTATTTTTTTTCCTGCAAATAAAAAAAATAAAAAAAAATAAAAAAAATATTTAAAGTGAGAGAAAAGACGAAGATGTGAGGTGGAGACAGGAAAAGGCAACTGCCGATTCCCCCCGGGCGGGTCAATCCGGGGGTGCCGTCTACGTGAAGCCGGGGCCAAAGGGGTGTGTTGCCTCTGCCGGGGGGCCTAATGGTCCAATCACCCAGCATCGGCTCAACCCCCAGGATCCCCTTTTCCCCGGACACGGCAAAGCCACGTACGGCTAGGCGTGGGAGGGAGTAGAAACGCCCCCGTTAGCTCGGGTCCATGGTGTCGGGCGATACCCTTGGTTTAGAAAATCAGAGTCCTGGGTCTCTAGATCGAAGCCAGGGAAACCAACGGTGAAACTAAAACGTGCCTGGAAAAGAAAGTCATGGCAGCTGTTACGCTAATACATAGGGTATCCAATAAAAGAAGGGGCATTAAAGAAATAAACGTTGTACGACTCATCCAGGCCTTCGCGATCAGCTGTGTCGCGTATGTAGCGGCGTTCGTCCACTAAAACAAAGCCGAGAAAGACAAAGTCAACGTGCTGATTAGAAAAGCGAACAGAGCTGCGCTGGGTCTACCGCAATACACAAAGAACGAAAGGCTGCTACAACTCAGAGTACATAACACGCTGGACGAGATCACTCAAGCACAGACGATAGCGCAACTCGAACGATTGTCTGAAACCGTGGTGGGTAGAGAAATTATGGAAAAGATCTCCATTTATTACCATGGAATGAAAGGTCCCAATACGCAGATTCACCCGGACGCCCGGTCTGCGATAATTACGGAAAACATCCCAAAATATATGCACCCTGCACACAACGTTGAGAGACGACAATGCCGCACGAAAATGATCTTTAAAAACCACGGCACGCGGGAGGGAGTGCTTGTTGTAGACGCCGCCCGGTATTCCCAAAATAATAATAACAGTAATAGGGTTGTGCATGACTCCTTTTTCGCAATGGCGGTCATAGACACAGAAGGGAAAACTTGAACGCGGGCTCCGTAAGGACCAGATCGTCGGAGGCAGCGGAAGAAATAGCCATTGCACTTGCCGTAGTCAATGGTCGAAAATACGACAGATTAGTAATCAGTGACTCCAAGATGGCCATTAGGAATTCCACAAAGGGATGGGTCTCTGCCGAAGCAGCCAAAATCCTGAACCGCAGAGCAGAAGACTTCTAGAACGGCGAAATTGTACCCAAATACCTCAAGTGAATCCCGGCGCACATGGGAGAAATAAACCACGAAGACACGACCATCTCTCGAAACCTCAACGAGAAGGCCCACCGAGCCGTGCGAGAACTAACCGACCACGGCTAGGTTAGTGACGGCCCGGCCACCCGCACCGACCACAGAAGGGGGGATGACTCCGGTGGAGGTGATGGGGACGATGGAGGTGATGACAATAATGAATATGCGATACAAGAGGACAGAGACAGGCTGGTCACGTATCATGACTTAGTGACACATTATCAGTGACAACGAGAAGAATATCCACCACCACACAAACAGCTAGACAGATCTCAAGAAAGAGATTGGCGGAGATTCCAAACCAGAACCTTTTCAATTCCAGTACACCTAAACAGAGTAAAATCCAGACAATACTCACAAAGAAGCTGTACCCTCTGTAAGCATGAACACGCATATATGGCACTTATTCTATGGCAATGACAGAGTTGACAGTAATATACCGAGAGGACAATATAAAAATGGACCTTCTCGAGGAGCGTTGGCTAAGTGCACTGACTAGCTCAGATCTGCACGACCGACAGTGGGCAATCCAGCGGGCCCGGACAGCGGTGGAAAGGCTACGCCTCACTGCAATAAACGTCGGGGTGACCTGAGCCCGGGCCGTTTACCCTGCAGAATTTCTTCTTTTTTTAAAATAATCTTTCCATCCATCCATCCATGTTCTACATGACACGATAGACATGTCACGATTATGATGTTTACACCACTTATATACAATCGTCCTCCATCCAAGTCCTGTATTACCAAATTTGGTATATGTGACACTAGCGTAACAACAGCGAGAGCACCATGAGCGTGGCGTGTAGTCATGACTAGTGATAACATGAAAATTATCACATGCATGTCACCCTTTTCCCGTTAGGGTCTGTAACTTGCGTTGGCTATGCAGTTAAGATATACCAGTTTTGGAAAATGTCATATGAATGAAACCACTGCAAGCGCAGCAAGATCATGAAATGTAAATCATGACCTTCAGGACATACATTTAATGATTTTCTTGCTATCACTTGTCAGTTATGCTCGTCATGCCCCGCCGCGGTCGTCTAAAGGCTAAGATACTCGAGTACTGACTCGCAGGTCTTGGGATCAAATCCCGGCTGGGGCAGCTGTATTCCGATGGAGGCGGAAATGTTGTAGGCCCGTGTGCTAAGATTTGAGGCACGTTAAAAAAACCCCAGGTGGTCAAAATTTTCGGAGCCCTCCACCACGGCGTCTCTCATATACATAACGTGGTTTTGGGACGTTAAACCCTACAAATCGATCATTGTGCTCGTCATAGAGCCATGCTATGCCAAACCAGTTTTGATATCAATAAAAATATTGAGACGGCCAAGAGAGCTAAACGTCGTAAGCAGTTTTAGACAAACAGATAGATAGATAGATAGATAGATAGATAGATAGATAGATAGATAGATAGATAGATAGATAGATGGATAGATAGATTCACTCAGAGTCGCCAATGATCGCTAACAAATGCTTCACATGTAAAAAGTAGGCCACATTTTCCCACCACGGGGAACTTGAGTAAATGTGCCGCAGAACGGTGGCGGTAATGCGTGAATGTTGCGTAATTGGGTCTAGATTTGGATTACTCAATTGTTATTATGTCTTCGTTATTCTTGATTACTTATTGAAGGAGAAGCGTTCCCTACAACGAGTGGTGGAACGCGTATGTGGGCTTGTGCCTCACTACTGGTTTAGAAAACAGAATACTTCTGCTTCCATTGCATCTACTCGACTTGAGCAAAGCGTAAAGTCAAGCGAAATCCAAGAAAGGACGCCCTTGACTGAAATTCGAACGCGGAATATATTGTGGCCACTGAATGGTCGTGCAGCGCGAGCAGTCGGTTTTAGGGCGAAGCTCCTTATAGCCGCACCCGTTCATCCCTCGCAGCCGTTGTAGTGTGTAACAAGTGTAACATTTTGACCTCCAAGGTGGTGCTAGTGAGAGATTTCTTCTGTGCGTTGTTGAGCGATAAAAGATAGTGGTCAATGTACATGCCAATGGCTGCTAATGGGGAATGACAGACTGGAGCATTCGGCTTTTAGTTAGCGCGCACGCTGCGAATTTTTTATTGTTGAATAACGTACAGTAGGCATGACTGGAATCGACACCAAACTTGGTATGTCATAACATGACTGTATGAAGAACTTACTTGACTAGTCATCACATGAAAAATTAGGATATATATGGCATGAATGTCATGATTTACTCTTCATGGTCCTGCAGCTGTTGCGGTGGTTTCATTTACGTGGCATGTTGCAAGACTGGTATGGTATGACACGATTGCATGGCGAACAGAAATAACAGACACTAACATAAAAGTCATCACACGCGTGTCATGAAACAACATGACTTCAAGCCATGCTCATGATGCGCTCGTGGCCGTTTCGCTAGCATCACATATACCAACTTTGGTGTTACGGTACGTGAATGATTGACGAAGGTATGTGACGTGTGCAAACACGATACTAATGAGGTGTGTGTCATGTAACAATATGACTACATGCACGCCCAGATTGAACACTTCACCGCGCAGATTGAAAACTTCAACCCAGAAAACAGACCAGATTGAGCACTTCAGCAACTCAAAGGGTACTTGCGCATATCACAAATACGCCGAAACAGATGGACCTGCCTCTGCAAGCAGCGTAGGACTCGGCGCCGTCCTTGTAAAAAAGACGGACGGCCTGAGAAGGGTTATCAGTTATTCTAAGCGGTCGATATCTAAGGCCAAGGCCAACTATTCCACAACAGAAAAACAGTGCCTTGCCATCATCTTGGCAGCGTCGAAATTTCGCCCTTATCTCTGCGGCAGGCCTTGCAAAGTTGTGAGCGACCACCACGCCCTTGGTGGGCTAGCTAACTTGAAGGACGTTTCAAGTCACCTCGCGCGATGAAGCCTCAGACTTCAAAAATTTTACATTACCGTCGTGTACAAGTCTGGAAGGAAATACTCATAAACCGACTGATTGTCTCGTGTCCCAGTTGATCCATCACCAGGGGACGACCAGGATGATGAGTACTTCTTCGGCATCATAGCTGCCGACGACTTCAGCGAGTGACAGCGAGGTGACCCGGAACTGGGTGGGATAGTAGAATGCCTCCAGGGCTGAATCAGCGTCGTTCCTAAAGTCTTCAGGCGAGGACTGGCTTCATTTTTTAAGAACAACGTCCTCGTGCAGAACAACTTCTCTCCTTCCCAAGCCAGCTACCTTATGGTCGTGCCTTCAGGAATGCGACAAAAGATTGTGCAGGCCCTGCACGATGACCCAACAGCTGGCCATCCTGGTTTTTCTCGCACACTGGCGTGAATACAACAGAAACACTACTGGCCACGCTTTGCCGCCGACATCGCTCATTACGTGGGGACATGGCGGGACTGCCAGCGACAAAAGACACCGCCGATTAGGCCACCAGGACTTCTGCAGCCCGTTGAACCATCTCGCCACTCGTTCCAGCAAATCGGTATTATCTTACTTGGGTCGTTCCTGACGCGTGCTCTGGGAAACAAATGTATCGTCGTAGCTGATTGATTGATTTGTGGGGTTTAACGTCCCAAAACCACCATTTGATTATGAGAGACGCCGTAGTGGAGGGCTCCGGAAATTTTGACGACCTGGGGTTCTTTAACGTGCAACCAAATCTGAGTACACGGGCCTACAACATTTCCGCCTCCATCGGAAATGCAGCCGCCGCAGTCGGGAATTGAACCCGCGACCTGCGGGTCAGCAGCCTAGTACCTTAGCCACTAGACCACCACGGCGGGGCGATCGTCGTAGCTTACGACTACCTCACCCGCTACGCCGAGACAAAAGCCCTGCCGAAATGTGTGCGTCTAAGGTAGCGAAATGTTTTGTCCAAAACATTGTCGTGTGGCCGGGCGCCTGGGAGGTCGACATATTGACAGAAGTAGGGGGGTTTACTGCTAACCTAACCAAAGCGATTTTTGCATACAGCCAGACAAGTTACCACCGTACAACAGCGTACCACCCACATACCAATGGTCGCACCGAGCGCCTAAACAACCATCGCTGACATGCTGGCCATGTACATCGACGTCGAACAGAAGACGTGGGATGTTATCCTTCTGTACGTAACCTTCGCATACAACGCGGTCGTACAAGAAACGACGCAGATGACGCCGTACAAGTTGGTATACGGTTGGTATATTAAGTTGGTATATGAAGAAAACCTTGGGGTCACTGTGTACCCTCAGCGCGCGGAAGAGGCTCGTCAACTAGCCCACCTAGAATCAGCAGCTGACAGCCGCAGTTACAACCATCGACGAAGCTTCATGGAGTACCAGCCCGGTGACCGTTTCTGGGTATGGACACCGATATGCCGACATAGACGCAGTAAAAAACTTCTACAACGGTATTTGAAACCATGCAGAGTTGTTCGACGTCTCGGCCCCTCGACTACGAGGTTGTTCCCGATCGCATTACGAACTTTCAACGGCGCCGTGCTCGACCTGAAGTCGTCCATGTCGTACGCCTCAAGCCGATTCGTGCACGAGACTTAGGACTGTGTTTTGTTGTTGTTACCGTTTTTTAATGCTTGTACTTACTGCTTATGGCCTATATCGTACCTTCGTCTTTTGTTAAAGCCTTCGCACTATGCCTTTTTCTGAGGGGAGCAATGCCACGTCCCTTTCCTGAAGTTTTTTGATGATCCGGTTACACTACGTTTAGCGGGAACCGCGCCAACGATGGTCGAAAAGCCTCAAGGCTGTAGTAGATCGCCTAGCTCAGAATATTGCCACCTCGTGAACGTTACAGATTATTCTTGAACCTACGTCACCGATAGCGATAACGCTAAAACATTCGATGGCAATGCATAAATGCCAACGTGCGTCACCGCTTGTCAGTTCATCTCCGTCCGACGCTCTGCTCGCTGCAATGAGTGCGAGCGTCTTGCTATATTCTGACTTTCTATTTATGGGGCCACGAGTTAGGCCCAAATAAACAGTTTAGTATCCGACCTGCAGTTTGCTCTCTTCGTCCACGTCACGAGCCCGTGGCAGCATTGTCGGGTGGGTAGATAAAAGACACACCGCATCTCGCCGCCGTAGTAGTACACGAAGCGCGACACTATCGCTCCGTCGAACGTTATCACTGCGGTTTTAAACTTGCCGAGCATCCTTGCTTGAACAATTTCTACACCTATTGTGCGCACTGGAAGATGCTTTGAGTGTTTAGGTTTAGGAGTTTCGCACTCCAGTCCATGTATCACAATTCAAGGTATTCCTCAGGGGCTGATATTTAAGTGTTCATCGGGTGTTTAGTACCATTAGGCTCTAGTATTTTTGATCTTCAAGATCTTCTCGGCCACTTCTTCATAGGGCGTACTTGCTATGAGTATGCTTGACCCGTTGCAAAGGTGGAGCAGAAATTTATCGCTCTTGGAGGTCTCTGGCTCACCGCAATTGCACGTTCTCCTGCTCGCGCAACAGCGTAGGGTTTAGGTTCCTTCACAAATAGCCCTGGCTTGGGTCGCACGATGATCTTTATGTCGTTTCTGGGGAGCGCCACTGCGTGCGTTCTCTGCCGACGTCATTTAGATGCTCCCCTGCGGTTGGCTTGCTGTTCTGCAGGCGTAGCTGCTGTGGCCGTCGATAATTCCAGTGTTTCGAGCTCCGCTGTCATCCGAAGCTGCTTATTTTTTATTTCTTACGCGTTTCCCTCTCGCAGTGACAATGCAAGTTGCCACTGGCCGTTGGTAGCGTCTTTTTTTGCTGAGTCTTTTTCGTCAACGACATCACTAGTCGACGCTCCGTGTCTCCTCGTCAGGTGAGAGGAAGTCTTCTTCAGCGTCAGCCATTATTGTTCCTTGAGTCTCAATGCCTTGGTCAGCCATGTTTGTGGTATCCTGGGCCTGTGCTGGGTCGTTTCCCGTTGGCACGTCGGTAATCGATGTCCCGCGCTTGGGGAGGAAGGTGGCTGCCGAGGCTCAGGACTCCACTCCACCGGTAGGCTTAGCGTGGCGGGCCAGCATGCTCCTGCAGGCCGGCATGTTAATCTTATGTTGGTAGAAGAGGCCGGGTCCGCTTGTCAAGAAGAATGGTATTAGCGTGGTCCTAGAGTCCACGTCGAAATCCGGCAGAAGTCTAGCAGAAACTAATGTTTCTAGCAAGCGTTTGGCTCAGCTGCTCCCGACTTCTCCGGGTGACTGACCTAGCAACGTGTTTTAGCAACGAAGCGTAGAGGAAAAGTGTGGAGAGGAGGATGACAACCACTAGATGCGAAGCGGCTCTTTGACTAGTCTTTGTAACACTATTCCTCTGTGCACCCACAGTGCGCATGCTCGCGTCTCGTGCCGGCCCAGGAAGACACCAGCAAAACTGTCGCTTCCTTCCTCCTCTCCTGCTTCGCAAGGCCGAAGCAGGGAGCGTCTGTTGATAAAAAGCTCACTGCTCGCGCTGCACAAGCGCTCACTCTCCGCCTGGTGTTGTGATCCTGCAAGCCCTGGTGAGCTGGAAAGCGTGAAAAGCACTAAGACAAAAAGTGTATGGGCTCTTTGTTTACAATACACGTTCGTGTCTTTCTGCTGCGCTGTTCCTATCTTGTCCTTACGGCCCTTAAGAAGTGACGAACTGATTGAGGTGCGAGGAATCTATGCACCATTCTCTATGCACATAGCAGAATCTATGCACATAGCGGAACTCAAACGCTGTACCGAGGGTCACTCCTGTGCACCGCGCGAGCTTAAGAATCCGGGACGATAACCCAAGTTTGGACTGCTCCCAAACAACAAGGCGGCTCCGATCAGCCCTACCAAGTCCAACCCAACCAGTACGAACGGCGCAACGCCGCTTAATTGCACGTTATTGACACCGCGAACGCCAAAACCTTTTATTTTCACCGCCCTTGAGGACGCCAAAACTGGCTTGTTCGCTACGAGTTTGTTACCGCGTATAACCAGTAGAATGACGGCGAAAAACTGCAGGACGTCCATTTCCGTCTTTTGGATGGGTCACGTGTACGACATGAGAAGCGGGCAGTTGTCCTAACGATATAGAAAGACTTCAAATATTGGCTTCTTTTGAAATATTCCGCCGTCGGGAGAGAACAGTGCAATCTTCAGTCCCGCATACAAATGCAAAATGAAGGAGTTCCGATATATGTAGAAGGCATCTTGGTTCTTTTCATCGACCTGACACCGGCATGCCAGAAGAAAAGATGTGGTCCCTCATGCACGAGGTGAATGAGCTGCTTTTAGGTAGGCTTGTGCGCAGTCCCCTCAAGGCTGTGTCAGAATTTCTCACCGAAGCCGACACCATCAAAAGCTCTCTTAGGCACCGGGCCCTGTCATATGACCGGTACGTCAACGTCTCAACTACGGACAACCTGGGAGATTTTCGGTGGCGAAATCAATTTTTCCGAGAGCTTATACGCTCAGTAATCTGCAAAAAACTTCCGAAGCTGTCTGTGCCCTCGTTGCCAACGATCTCCTCGTTGTCTAGCGTTGTGCGAGATGAAGTCCGACATGCCTCAAAAGAAGTGCGTTTTATTTCAGAATAACCACTCCCCATTAACATTTCCCGCATATTGTATGCTGAAACTTTGCGGAAACCGGTTACACCTGCATTGCCGCATCCCACTGTGAACTCAGTCAGGCTGAAGATTGTCCAAGTGGCACCATAATACAAAGCACCTCGTCTGGCTTTGCCGAAGTCAAACGTCTGGCGTCCGCCAGACCGACATCCCCTCTTCTCACATTGTGGCCAAGCTGGGCATCTGTACCAACAGTGCTCTTACCGACAATCTAAACTACGTGGATTTTCGGCGAACTCACCGCCACCCAGGTTTGGTCAGCGGTCCCCTGAAATTGAAGATCTTGTGGCTCAGCAATATGGACCTTCGTCATTATTGCACCAGTCATGCTCTCCATCACGTGGCAAATTTCTCCTAATCTTTATACCTAGCGGAGCGTGGTGCAGAGTCGGTCACCCATCCCACCCCGAGAAAAATTAACCACAGCCCTCCGGGGGCAAGGCCACGCCGACTAGAGAAGCTCAAGGCCTCCCATCGAAGCTTCCGCCAAGCGATTATTACTTGATGATCACGACGCGAGCTGGTACCACAAACATTTCATTAGACAATCTAGTGCTGCTCGACTCTTGCAAAGTCAGTGCCTTAGTGTACATAGGTGCTGATTTTTCTATAACAAGCGAAAAGCAGGCCACCCTCCGGCACAAAGTGACGATGTCTTGGAACGCCAATCGGAGTTTCCATGGTGCGAGTATGAATTCACAGTTCAAAATTCAATATTCAACATTGCTTATCTGCAGGAACGAAATACAGATTTTCTCTACGGGAGGCAATGGCTAAAAGCTAAAAGCCTGACGAGGTCTCACCGCCTATAAATCAAAACATTCTGCATCAATGGCATATACATTTACAAACCACCAACACTTCTATATACGTCTGTTACATATTTCACACATACTTTTATATTTCATTGGCAGAAGATACTGACATGTCATAATATATTTTATATTAAAAGTAATCAAACATTCAGAACATGCATTCTTGGCATATACAAAAAGCACACATTTTAAAACACGCTTCGCTCCGCATAATATATATTCAAAATCCACTCAGTTCAGAGAAAATATAAACACCTTTGGAACCAATCCCATTTTAAGATCACATTGAAAAAAAAATAAACAAAAACAAAACGGATATTTACTCTTACGTGTAAATTACTATGGGTGTACAGTGAAGTCAGTCGAGAAAATAAGTGGTTGCATATGAAAGTTAATTCCTCAATATTTCAAAGTAATGTCTGTATTCGATTCCTGAATATTTAGCAACTGATTAGCTTTGTAAACATTGTCCTGCTTTTTGTTATTCTTGCGTATTTTGTTATTTTGCGGGAAAAATTACTGAAGCCATATTTATATTATATAGTTCGTGGGTAGGTGTTCTGTATTTTATGCTTATGAATACGTTACAAAAGCTTAAAATTATAAAACTTTCTAACAAGCAGAGTTTCGTGTTTGAGGAAAAGGGCTTCAGTGTCTACGTACTTTGGATGACCTTTATATTTTTTTATAATACGAAACGCGCGCTTCTGTAAAACTAATAATCTATCAAGATTTCTTTTAGCTGTTCATTGCAACACCAACATTTCATATAAAAGTTTGGAGTAGAACAAGCAATGATACAGCAATTAAAATAACAATGAGGGAAGGAGGAAGCGATTTTACTCAAGCACCCTACCAATAGAGCTAGACCTCTAAAGAGACAATGAACGTGAGGCGTCCATGAAAGGTGCTAGAGAAACGAGACTTCAAGGAATTATCGTGTACTGATTTGTTCGACTCGCTGATTGCCGAACGAACCGATTATATTATCATTTATCCGCTTTTTTATAGGCCTTACTATAATAAATCTAGTTTTCTGCGTGTTTATTTTAGTTTGTTTTTTGTTAGTCAACTTGAGAGCTTCTAGAGGTATAGACTTGTTGAAGCTTCTACTTCCTGAGTGGTGGAGCGTGTAAAATTATACTTGTGCCATCAGCGAACATTTCAATTTTGGGTGTTCTACGTTTGTTGTCGGCTCGAGCGTACTCCTTCTGAGTTCTCAAACATTCATCATTAGCATAGACTTCCTGAGTAAGCATGGTGCTATCATCGCCATTCGATAGCGCCTCGTCACGTTTTCAACAAAAAGCGACACACAAGCGCATGATTCAAGCGACAATCGAGTATGTGTGCGTGTAATTGAGGATGCCTGATGATGCTACCGCGCGCACGTGATATGGTTCAAGTGGCGTGTAACAAATTCGCTTACAGTAAAGTGGTCACCGAGAGCAATCGATCTCTTCTCCTTTTTCAATGTGTCTGCGAGCACGAAGCCTATTGTAACTCCAGGATGGCCACTGCGAGGTTTTTGTTACAAACTTCTGCTACGGCCGCTAACGCCTTTTCTCTGGTACTGTCATTGCCTACGCCAACCAAGTGGCCAATGTGACAGTGATTTGTAGGCAACCGACAATGCCGGAGCCCCTCAGTGGTGTTGACATAAATCCAAAGCTTCCTCACTAACACAAACGAAGGCTGTGCGACCTGTTTGTGGAGTTATACTCCTGCTTTGCAGGATCATCGAAAATCCGTCTGAAGTCGATTACCAACCACCGCATCACCACCTATGACGACACGCACTTTATATGACAACAACCGTACCTCGTTTCATCAACCGAACGATGCGAGATTCAAATGCAAGTGAAGTAAATGATTCAAGATGGTGTAATACAGCCCTCTAGCAGTCCATGGTCGTCGCCAGTCATCCTCGTAAATAAGAAGAATAGTATACTTTGCTGTTGTGTGGATTACAAGAAGCTGAATAACGTCACTATCAATACATCTACCCATTGCCTCGAGTGGCCAATTTTCTAGACAGGCTTAGACGAGCAAAGTACTTTTCCTCAATGGACCTCGAAAATGGTTAGTTGCAAAGTGAAGTCAATAAACAGGACCACAAAAAATGGCTATTGTGAGTCCTGACGGTCTGTAAGAATTCCCAGGTCTCCAATTTGGCCTCTCTTCCGCTCCTGCCATATTCCGACAATTGATAGATACCGTTATCGCTGACCACATATAATAAAGATGACTTGTCTATCTCAATGATATCGTTATCTTCTCGAAAAAGTTTGACGAGCATCTTCGTCCCCTTCAGAGTGTTATTGAAGCTATAAGATTCACCCTCAAGCGTAAAAATTGCTACTCAGTATACGAAGAACTTAGGCTTCTTAGTCACGTTGTGAGTGCTACAGGCGTTCGGACAGATGGCGAGGCGGCTGCCACTGTGGACGTTTTTCGAGCTCCAAGAGACAAGAAAAATCTTCAACAATTTTTGAGGCTCAGTGCATTTTATCGCCACACTATTGAAAACTTCTGTATCATTGCGAGGCCGCTCATCAGACTTTCGCGTATTGACATATCATTTCTGTGGACTGACGAACAACTAAGCGACTGCCTGAACAACTAAGCGACAGCCAGCAAACCACAAAGTTCGCCCGCTTCCACCTCGTTTACTGTCGCGACGTGCACACCATGCTAGACACCATGGTTCTTTGTGACATCGACCAGCAAGAGCCGCCAACCCTCGATGTCGAGGATTACGTTCTGCGTGTAGAAGAAGCGCGTCAACTAGCTCTGGTGCGGATTAGATCGCAGCAATGTGCAGACGCCCGAAGGTACATTATCCCCCATAAAGAAGTTACCTATCAACCTGACGACCAAGCTTGGGTTCGGACTCCTGTTAAACGACAAGGTCTCAGCGAGCGAATTCCGACCAAGCACTTTGGACCCTACAAAGTATTACGGTGGTTGAACGAGGTCAACTATAAAGTTTTCTTCAACGAAAGCACGGCAATGATGCAGCGCCACACCACGCACCGACTCTGCATATCGTCCGCCTAAATTCATGTTTTTTTATGCAATGATACTCACTCTATTGAGTCCGGCAGCTAGCAGTTTTTTTGACGATGTCCATTGGGTCTCCAGAAAACTCTGAACTGCAACAATTTTTTTCGGGGTGAAGCCCTTCAAGCCGCGAGTCGTGCGACCTTGATGTAGGATTAGTAGTAGTAGTAGTTGGTAGCCACCTCACTTTTATACTCATATATTACGAATAACTTGAAAATATGCGAGATAGGGGTATTTGTAGTGCTCACTAGATGAACGGACATACCGGCAGACTTACGGACACATTTAGTCATTCATCATTATTCTACCCATACATGTGCTGCGATTTTTTTTCTTATGGCCGGCAACATACTACATTTATTTACGTGCATACGTCATGTGCTTTATAAGTATCGCTCTTTTTTATGGGGCCTGGTGTCCTCTTGCGTAGAAACATCAAGTCTATGCTCGAATGGGAAGGGAAATAAGGACACCTGGTGTTGTGAGCTGGCAAACTGTGGCCAGCTGGAAAGGGCAAAGAGGACAAATACGAAGTACGTGACCCTCACAAACTTGCGCTGCAGAATTCCACGGTTAATTATTGTTGTCACTAGTCGCGATATTCATTGACGGATCCATGTGCTGTTCGCAATGAAACAGAAACAAAAGATCACTTAAGTTATGTTTGGGACACCCGAAGGATGGCCAGTTGGTAGACAGCGCCCTACAAAAAAAGGAAGGTAATGAAAAGAGGCTGCTAGACGTGGACTAAGCCGTTCTCCTCGGAACGCGTCTTTTGTCGTCAAACCCCGGGACCCTTTCTTCAACGAAATTTGTGCTGGGGAGTCTCCCACACGGTGGTAGCGCTCTCAAGGAGAGCAAAACTGAGAAATAAGTGGTAGCTGTCGCGACACGTCACACGGCTCCCGACAAGATGTTACAGCATGGCATGTGGCGCCATGCTGTAACAATATGTGTGGATATACGGCAGAATCGTGTCTAGTAATGCCAGACAGCCGACCAGCCGTCTAGACAGGCTTGTTGTCGTACGAAAGTATGATTTAGGCTGTACGTTGAAATGACGAATTTCTGCTTACCGATGCTCGGAGGATAGCAAAGTGTGGGAACGCAGAAGTGGAGACCTGTGGGTTCTGTGGGCGTATCGTGAGGTCCTCCATGAAATAACAGGGGTGTCACCATTTGAGCTAATATATGGTCGTTTGGCCCAAGGCCCGTTAAAAGTACTACGAAAAAGCGGGACGGGTGATTGGCAACCTCTAATAGGTCCAAAATAATGTGCGACTGCTTACTTGAAGAAGCTACGTGCTCGAATGGCAGAAGCAGCTCGCGCAGCTGACAGCCGCGCAGAACTAATACAGAAGATGTATACTCAGAACTACCATCTCCGGGCCAGGTCCAAATGGTGTGACGTGGGGGAGCAAGTATTCGTCCTTGAGACAGGACACGTAGAGAAGATGCAGTCTAAATAAAATGGACTGGCAGAGGTAGTGCGGCAGGTGCGACAAGACAGCTACATCATTAGGTTTCTGGAGGGTGCTGATAATTGGGTTCACGCCAATCACCTCAGGAAGTACTATGTCGGGGTACATAACACAGTAACACAGTATTTGAGACAGACGAAGAGTTAGGTCAGTTAAAAGAGCACCGCAGCGTAGACAAGCAGACAAAGGTGTAATTAGAGCGCTTCAGCGAAGTTCATACCAGTCGAAATCTCAGGCACGGGAATCGAAAGACGTAGTGGAAAAGTATGAAAACACTTTTTTCAGAAAAGCCTAGAATATCTAAAGTCGGAAAAAAAGAATCACTTTGCTCCCAAGCACGACGCCGGCGAAGTCTTATCCCTACCAAATGCCGGTAGCACTGATAGGAGAAGTAGAAAGACAGGTATTGGAGTTGAAGGAACGGGGCTTGATATACCCGGTCGAAAGCAGCTGGTGCTATTGGAATGCGAATGTTTGTGATGATAAAAAAAACTATGATGAACAAGTATGGCATAAACACAAGTGCCTCGATCGTTCACACCCTTGCGTTCAAGGGCCGTGAGGCAAGTGCTTTTTTGAGTATAGCCCCCACAGCGGAGACTTCTCTGGAGAGGTCGTGCTACGGAATGCCCGGGTATATGATATGAAAAGTACGAACGTTTTGTATGAAAGCTAACAATGATTTATGTGTGAAAAGTGGTTTCCTACCGAAAGACGAACATTGCAGGATGAAGTGCTATCTGTTGTCGGTAGGGTAGTGGAAAGTGTTGTCTTCTTAACGTGTCTAATTCTTTGCATTGGATCAGAATGTGGAGTACGGTGAGCTCTTCTCCCCATCTATCACACAAAGGTGGATCGCCACCAGGCATGGTAAATGAATTTGTAGTGTATGTATATCTTGTTCTTAACCTTGTATGTATTACTTCTGTGAAGCGTGATTTTGATACTGGCGGCCAATGACCAAGTTGCGGCTTGATGACATGCGATTTATTACCTGTATGTGTGTCCCAGGTGCTCTGCCAATAACCCCTGAGCTTTCATTTTAAAAAAGGTTTCAAGTCGAGTGCAGGAACTAGTATTGATGTATTTGGTAGCGGTTTTGTTCGCAGATCAAGATAGCTCGTCCAACATAACATTGCCTTGTATTTCGCGGTGTCCTCGCACCCAGCAGGCTAGAACATGCTGCTTGTATGAGTACACTGAGCATAAGAGGGAATAAAGCGAGACAAGGACAGGGTTTTTGTGCTTTTTAGGTGTTTTCAGAGCTTTTAGAAAACTTAGAAAATCTGTATATATTATTGCCTTCTGTAGTTTTATTTGCTTATTGTGTTTAACAGCCCCAAATATCGCAAACGCTTCGCCGGTGAAAATGCTTGTTTGGGAGTGCAGAACGCCAGCTTCTGAAAAATATGGGCCGACAGCTGCGTACGAGACAGAAGTGTCAGACTTTGAAGCATCCATAAAGAATTCATGACATTTGTATTTATGTTGCAGTTCTAAGAACTACGTCTGAATATTTGCGATTGGCGCATCCTTCGTTATCTCTAAGAAAGAGATGTCACAATCTTTCGCCTGCCACTGCCATGGTGGCAGACTACTGCGGGAGCCATCAAACGGAGTTCAAGTGGCACACCGGTTTCCTTCGCCACGCCCCTCACACGGAGTGAGTACGGCTGTCTCATAAAAGGTTGTTTCTCAAACAAATCAAGGCTTGACATGTTATTAATTGTGGAATGTGATGGGTGATTCTTGTTTGTGTTTACAATAAGATAATATTTTAAAGACATGTATCATCTCTGTAGGTGGAGCGACCATCCGTTCAACTCCACGTACAGGCTTTCCATAGGGCTAGTGCGAAAATGACCCGTAGAGAGACGGATGCCTAGATGATGAACAAGGTCAAGCATTTTGAGGGCAGTAGGTGTCGCAGACTGATAAGCTGATGCCCCATAATCAAGGCGGGTACGTATGAGGCGTTTATACAAATTCATTAAACACTTCTTGTCGCTTCCCCACGTAGAGCGTGACAACACTTTTCGAATGGTCATAGCTTTTAAGCACTTGTTTTTTTTTGATGTGTGGTATGAAGGTTAGCTTAGTGTTCAAGATAAGGCCTCAGAATTTCTGTTCAGTATTAACAGAAAGACGTTGCTTGTGCAGGTGAATATCGGGTTCCGAATGAATGCCTCTTTTTTTCGAGAACAAGACACACGTGCTTTTCTGGGCATTAAGTCAAACCCATTTTTTTTCTGCCCAATTGGAGACTTTGTTCAAACCAAGCTGAACCTGCCGCTCACACATAGCCAGATTACAAGACTGAAAACCAAGCAGGACGTCTTCGACATATGTACAAAAAATATCGCGAGGAATGTACAAGCGCAAAGAATTCAGTTTGTTTATAAAAAGTGTGCAACTAAGTACACCGTCTTGTGGCACGCCTGTTACTTGGACAAATGTTTGAGAAAGAACGCTCCCCACTCGAGCGTTGAATGTCCGGTTCGCCAAGTAATTTTCCATTATAGTAGTAAACATTCTGCCACTCACGCTAAGGTGAACAGGTCTCTTATTATTCCAAAGCGCCATGTTGTATCACAGTCTTTTCGATGTCGAGGGACACAGAAAGATTTGCTTGTGGACGAAAGCTTCTCTGATCTGTGCCTCAATACGAACAAGGTGGTCGGTGGTGAAGCTACCGTCTCAAAACCCGCACTGGAATTGGCCGAGAAAGTTGTTTGTTTCGAGAAAATGTACATGTCTGCAGTTTATGATTTTTTTAAAGCACAGGCAGCTTGTAAACACAATAGGCCTATAACTCGAAACTGAAGAAGGGTCCTTGCCTTGTTTCAAAATGTGAATAACAATAGCCTCTTTCGAGGTAGTGGGGATAGCGCCATAGAACCAGATAGCATTGCACAAAGTAAGTTTTTTTGCATTTGGATTTCTAGATTTTTTACCATTTCGTAAACCAGACGGTCATAACCTGGAGCCTAATCACTGCAGGAGTTCAGTGATGTTTGAAGCTCAGCTAAGCCGAAAGCTTGGTTGTACGCCTCGTATTTTGTACATTTGTGTTCGAGTTTTTGCTTTTGTATTTTTGTTCTGTATTTTTGAAAAGCATACATACAATGAGACGAGCTGGACACCCGTTGGAAGTGTGCTCTGAGGAAGTTCGCCTGATCTTCTAAGGTGTCCCTCTGTGTGTTTACAAGTGGGAGTGTGTGTACTTGTCTTCCTGCTATCCTACCAACCATGCTCCAGACTTTTGCCTCCTGTGTACATGAGTTGATTCCTGATAAAAACTTCTGCGAACGTTTGTTCTGGCCTGCCGACACGTTCTCCTGGCCTCAAACTTTATTTTCTTAAAGATTTCAAGATCTTTGGCTGTCGGTGAGTTCCGAAGCAACCTCCATGCTTTGTTTTGCTGTTTGCTCGCATTTCGGCACTCAGAGTTTCACCAAGGCACACGTCGTTTTCCAGGGTGTCTATTTGTTTGTGGGTTACATTTTGTTGCTGCATCAATCAGACACGCTGTGAAGTAGTTGAGAGCCACATCAATGCTTAAAGTGCATATGTCGCGCCAACTCAAATTAGTGATGGTGTAAAACTGTTCCAAGTCGGCTTTGCTAAATAGCCATTTTGGAACTTGTGGCGCGCATTCAGTTATTGTAGGTGTGCTCAAAACTATGGTAAAATGGTCACTTCCGAAGGGATTAGTGATGACTTTCCAGTGAAGTAGAGGCACAAGCGATGAAGATATTTTCGTGAGGTCTATGGAGAAATAGGTATTGTTAGCGAGGTTATAACATGTTGGTTCTTTTCGATTAAGAAGACACGTGCTGGAAGAGAGAAGAAACTGTTCTATCTCTCGGCCTCGGGCGTCGCAATGAGACTCGCTCCATAGCCTGCCATGCACATTCAAGTCTCCAAGCAGAACAAAACGTTCCAGAAGTTTATCAATTAGGGACTGGAAGTCATGTTTTTGGAGGTGATAGCTCTGAGCTACTTAAAGAGTACAAATTGTGATCAGTTTGTCGAAAAGCAAAGCTCAAACAGCCACTCCCCCAAGGGAGGTTTGGAGTTGAAAATGTATGCATGCAATTCCTTGATTAACTATAATGGCAACACCTCCAGATCTTGTCACGGCATCATCACGGTCCTTCCGGAAAATAGCGTAGTTACGTAAAAAGTTGGTGTGTTTTGGATTGAAGTGTGTTTCTTGTACACACAACACTTTTGGTGAGCGTTCGCGTAAATGTTCTTGAATATCGTCAAGGTTTCTGAGAAGGCCCCTGACATTTCATTTTATTATTTGAGTGTTCATGGTGAAAGTATTGTAGTGCTGTGTATACGAAGAAAAAGCGGCTGTTTAGGCGGGAAGTTTGATTTTAAGTAACACGTCCATCACCAGGCCCCGTTATAGGCTTTTTTTGTTATTTTAACGCGCTCTAAGGAGCCACACCGCTTTTTCGGCACTAAAGTTTCTGACGTATCCATTGCCTCATCGGAAGCACTGGGGGCCCACACGTGCGAGCTGGTTGTTCGAATTCCGGACCTCGCCTGGTGAGGTGACGTCTTGAGACATGAGGACCCTGGACTCTCCTGTCTCTGTTCGGGAGTAAGCACAGTAGGCTGGACTACAGCCGCCTTGGGGGCAGGTGCCACAACCACCTGTTGGATATGTGCGGGCCGAGGGAGCGGCGAGGGCTGGTGCAGAGGTGCCCCCTGACACACCACATCAGTCTATGTTGGGCCATAGAATGGTGAGACTCTTTTCCTTGCTTCCTTAAAAGAAATGTTTTCTTTCACCTTCAGCGTTATTATCTCTTTTTCTTTCTTCCAGTATAAAGACGAACGTGAACATGCAGCATGTCTTCCGTCACAGTTTACACAGTGCGGCTGCTCTTTGCAGTTCTCAGACATGTGGACTAGGGCCCCACACTGTGCACAGGTCTGGTGACCACGACAGCTTTTAGAGGCTGACACTAGAAGCAACGACGGGGCTGTGATATGTATTGCCTGAGAGAGGTCTTCGTGTACCCTGTTTAAATGGTTTCTGGCAATTTATTAAACGTAAACGTGAGTATTAGGTGTTTTGATGGTGTTTCCTGATTGTTTCTTCTGATGATAATTCTCTGTACACTGGTCACATTTTGTTTCTTTCACCCCTCCAAAAGGTCAGTCTCGGTCAGCTCCAATAAGTCAGTGTCAGATACCACTCCACGAGTTGTGTTCATTGATCTGTGTGGTGTTACAATGATCGGAGTGTCACGAATTGTTGTAAGAATGTGTAGTTTCTCAAACTTTTTTTAAATCTCAAACTTCGAGGAGGAGGTCTCCGCTGGCCATTTCGGTAAGTTTGTACTCGGCCCAAAAGAGTTTCGGTAAGACATTTAACAACTACGAAGGAAAAGACGGTCCTGGCTTGCTTTCCAGTTTTCTCACAGTGATTGGCATGAAAGTGAGAAAATGTTTCGATTGGCGTGTTGAAAAAGTTTATGTCATCGGTGCATATTCGCTTGTGCCAGTACGATCAGTATGTAAAGAGATTGCTCTAAGCATGCCGGTTTTATTTTCATTCAGCAGCGTTGGCAACCACCCACCATGGAGCCAAACGAGGGGATGCTGCAAGTTTGCAGATGCAGAAAGCTTGTAGCATCCGCCGTACAACACTGCTATAATCAATGCGCCTAGCCCAAGGTAGGCTATTTGCACAGGGTTAACCCTAGCCACCAGGGAGTTTGGAAGCAAATAGAAGGGAGTAGAAGACAGGACAGATCAAAAGTGAGAGCTAAAGACGAAGATGCAAGGAGGGAGCGAAAGAAAAAGGCGACTGCCGATTTCCCCTGTGTGGGGAAGGCCAGGGGTTCCATCTGCGTGAGGGTAGGGCAAAAGGAGTGTGTTGCCCCTGCCGGGGAGCCTTTAAAGTCCTATCACCCGGCGTCCTCTCAACTCCCCCTTCCCCTGCCCCACCACGGTGGTCTAGTGGCTAAAGTACACGGCAAAGATACGCATGGCTAGGCATGGGAGGGAGTCAAAATCCCTAGTTATTTCGGGTCCGTAGTGTTGCTACACACCAAACACCTGCTGTGGCATTACAGAAGTACGACATCTCATTTTCTCACATAAAGAGATCTCTTAATAAGTGCGCCAATGCCTTGTGGCGATTGCACAGTTGGGATCAGTAGAGTAAGCCTAGGAAGATGGGTGGGATTTTTTTTCTTTTTTTTGACTAATACTACAAAATGGCACGTTTGAAGTATAGCAGTATGGAGGTTTGTTAGATTTAGGCAGGTAGCAAGAGCATGATGTCTGAATGTTAATTAATTGCCATGGTGCACCAAGGAATGTACGGGACAGGGTCCAACCTGCGACTTACGATCCGACTTGTGCGCGGGTCTGATTACTAGAGTGCGGTTCTCTGCATTTTTTTTATTTTCAAGTGTGTGCTTTTCCTCGTGGTCTTCTGCGTGACTTGGTGTGTTTGGATGACCACAAACATTTTTGGAAAGGACACTTGCGTGATAGTGCTTTTTAAAGATGTATTGACGTTATAGTGAATCCCTTGTAACATGTTTTTGTTGTTGTTGTTGTTTTAGTTACTTTTGTATGTTGTTTACGCATGACTAGATGCGCCGGCAGTGCACCTAGTAGGACACCCCCTCTCCCCATACGGTTCTTGAAGCTGTATGTACAACAAGCGTACATAAAATATTCTTAGGTTGGAAGGAGTTATGTTTGGGGCACGCGAAGGATGGCCAGTCGATAGACGGCGCCCGACAAAAAGGGAAGTCAATGAAAAGAGGCTGCACACAGCTGCAGACGCGGACTAAGCCGTTCTCCTTGGAACGCGTCTTTTGTCGTCGAACCGCGTGAGCCTTTGTTTACCGCACCTTGTGCTGGGGAGTCTCCCGCACGGTGGTAGTGGTCTCACGGTGAGCCAGACTGAGAATTAGGTGGTCGCTGTCGCTACACGCGATACGGCTCCCGACAAGATAATGTGGCGCCATGCTGTAACAATATGTGTGGATATAAGACAGAATCCTGTCTAGTAATGCCAACCAGCCGACCGGCCGTCTAGGCAGGCTTGTTGTCGTACGAAAGTATCATTTAGGCTGTACGTCGTGGAAATGACAGATTTGTTCTTAGCCGATGCTCGGAGGGTAGCAAAGTGTGGAAACGCAGAGGTGGAGACCCATCTCTTAGAAAAGGGCAGTTGTTTGCTCCACTGGTGGAATATCGTGTAGGGGTTCGTCCAACGAGGCTGTCTTAGATGAGACGGGAGAAATGGAGAGAAGGGGTGCTTGGTGCTCGGAAACGAGATCGGGAAGCGGGGACAGAGGTCGTGCTTAGCGCAGACTCTGATCCAAGGTTGATAATACATCGAGAAGTGGGTTTCAATGTGTGCAGTATACGAAGGGCTCGGCAAGTAACGCCGATGTTGATAATAATACATGCCAGTGATTACTGTGCGGTTGGTTTAGTGGCCACCCCGGCCTTTGTTTGTAAGTAAAAGTCAGTGTGTAATAAACCGAAGCTGGCCTAGAAGTGAGCAAGCAGCCCAGTTGTTCAACGTGTTGTCGTGATCATCTGAACCATCGTGGTTACTTTCATCATCCCAATCTTAGCTACTTACTTATCACTTGGCGCCATTTCGCCTCACTACGCTGAATAATTCTTGAGAGGCCGATTGGTACGCTGAGATGGGCAGCCAATACAATCACCCTGTTGTTGCAAGCCAATCATTTGGGTGCGGGCTGCAGCGCTATTCTGTCAGCGCTACATAAATTCATTCAGGCAACCAGAAGGATACGCTGCTACGGGTACTGCCAAATGAATTAAATTCTTGTCTCCCTTCTTTTTGCAATTTTTTTCTAATTCTGGTTTATTGAATCCTTTTGCCCTTTTCCCCTTTATTTACGGAACGTTATTAATGTTCTTATCTGTTTTCTCTTTCTTATAGCAAATATTGCATAAAACATGTTACATTATAAGTTACAGTATGGCCAATCCTCCTCATAGGTATGAACCAAGATCTTCTAGGAGACAGGAACAAGGACAATGCACGTTATTGTCTTTCTGCCTCAGTGTTTCTGTCGAGTCTTTATGGCTCTTAATGCTTGAAAATATGAAAGCACTGTATCGCACGTTCGGAATTCCCTCAATGGCGTCTTTACTTGCATTTCGTTTGATGCGAGCCAGCTTCAACGTAGCCGTTATTGAAAGCCTCAGCAACCACTGCTACGCATCTACACATGGCTCCCTTTAGCGGGAGATGTAGAGGTGAAAGGAAGCAAAAGTTGTTTTGCGAGGTGCGATTCACACCAATTTATCAAGGAGCCAACAACGAGCGTCGTAAACACTTGGCTATCCAGCAACGCTTGCAGAGCAAGCACTTGTAGTAAGATACTGTAGTGTCGCTATGGCCAAAATGAAGAGACAAAAAAGAAGGGTACCGTGAAAGAGACAGACGCAACCATCTTTCGGATATATACGTCATACTTTAGAGTTTTAAAGACACGTAGTTCCCCTGTTCCCCTGCTGAGTTTTGGGCAATGCAAAGCGGTACTCCTTTAAGAGTCGGCTGCGCATTCAAGTGCATCAAGCGTGCGTAAAGCAACGATTCAGCTAAATATCAGGTGTGCTTGCGCATTGAACATTGCCAAACGGAGCTACGAATTTATCTTTGCTAGTCAAACGTGTCACCGCAAAGCCATGCAGTGCTTGCTGGTTCACTCACCGGAAGTACGGCGTAAACAAGAGCGGACGCAAGAGCTCTTCGCTTAAGCAAGACAGGTGTCAATTTATGCTATTGTTAGGCTGTGTATTGCCACGACTATAAATGACTTCATTTGTACCGCTTTCCGTAGTTGCCGCGAAGTATAGGGGTGAGAGTTCTGGATACGTACCGTTGCGAATCTGCTGGGTCAGTGAATTACTTCTCGTTCTGCAGAGCCAGTCGCATAACAAAGTTTGATAAATTACGTGTCTATTTATCGCTCTGAGTTTCCTTGACTGAGAACAGCGATAACTTTAAATATGAAGCTCAACAGAGCCTCTGACCACGGTGCGGGCCCCGTCGCAGTTGTCTGGTGGCTAAGGTACTCGGCTGCTGACCCGCAGGTCGCGGGATCGAATCACCGCGGCGGCAGCATTTCCGACAGAGGCGGAAATGTTGTAGGCCCATGCGCTCATTTTTGGGTGCATGTTAAAGAACCCCAGGTTGTAAATAATTTCGGAGCACTCCACTACGGCGTCTATCATAATCATGTGGTGGTTTAGGGAGGTTTAATCTTACGTACCAATCAATCAATCTTATTCACACCGTAGTAAATGCAGGCGGTTGACGCGCACGACAAGCGTCGCACATGCCGCACCAACCGATAATCTGAAATTGTTGCCACCACACAGCATCGCGCACGTAGGACTCTGAACGCTCTAAGTTCAGGCTTCAACTACCACATGCTAACACGTACATAATGCAGGTAAATTGCGAAATGTTGGTAGTGGCCTCATTCAGGTTCTACTATCTCAGAGGCCTTGGTTATGCCTATCAATGTACACCGAAAACGTGGACACTTTTGTATCTCCGTTTGCAGTATATACAAACCGAAAGCAAACTTGAACGTAACATTCTAGGATGCGTGCTTTAACAGTTGAACGCACAAGAAGTGAGAGATGTATCAGGAATGTAACTGCTAAAACGAACATTGCATCAGCCTTCTGACAAAGCAAACTTTGTACCACTGATCGTAAAATACATCGCTCGCGTGTATGCGTCGTCCTTAGTATCGTGCGTATGTCCAAATTTAATGCATTTAGGCGTTCCAGAACGCAAGTCAAAGTGTTTGCGTTGAACTGAACGTCATGCGATGCTCTCTTGCAGTTACATTGTGAGTTGCAGCACGCCGAAATAAAACTGAAACGTCTTTTGCTTCGTAGCAGATCTTCGATTTTAGAAGCTTCCTACTTTTTTGAAGCAATGTTGGCGTGGCTAATTGAGCTAATTGGTATCTAGCTTCCGTATTTACAGCTCAAGACAACTACAAAGAAAGACAAACAAGACACATGAAGTGCTTCTGGCCACCAGCGATATAAAAGGCAAGTCGGTTTCAAATATCAGTTGTCACTAGGCGTAACCAAAGAAAATGATAGCATATCCACGGTCTGACTGATGGAAAGTGGAGCGAAGCTGGGTCCGCACGCCGCTGCCACGCTGCTTTGGCTTCCCGTTCTCCTACGCCGGGATCTTGTCAGCCCTCTTCCTTGTGCAGGGCGCAGGCAGCTATCCTTAGACTATTGCAAGCTAGTGCGTATCCTAGCCCTGCGGTTCTTCATGCCATGTACCCTGAACGGTATCCAAGCGCGAATTGCCCTACCTGCGGACTGTTAGGAACATTCAACCATGTGTTGTGGGAATGTGAATCCATCAGCTCCGCCCTCAGTGAGGACAGGTGGGCTGTGCTCTTACGCAGCCCCGAACTTAACGATCAAACCCTGGCCGTCCAAAGTGAATATGAACAGGCCGCCGAGATCGGCTTGCCGGTTCCTAAGTGGGATTAGCCGGGTGGCGCGGAGTCTTCCCTGCGTCTTGTCAAGAACAAAATAAAGCTTTAATCAATCAATCATCACCACTGCGCAGCTTCAGGGAAGCTTCTGCCTCACGCGTTCACACATTGTGGTTCCGTCTCCGAGGGCGAGCCACCGGCGCCTAGCGCGTACGCCGCTGTGCCGCCTTGTCCATCGGTCGATCTTTTAAGTGTGCGCGCACGTCAAAACAGCTTATATTTTACTACACCGCACCCCTTAGCATAGGGCGTCGCCGATGAACACGTGATCGCCAACGTCTTCATGTGACGTCCTTCCTATTTTCTCGCACTCTCACACATTGGTGTTCTATTTTCGAGCGCGAGCCGCCGCTGCCTTGCGCGTATCAAACTTTTTATCGGCGAACCGTGAATAATCCGATGGCCATGTCCATTCATCGTCTGGCTATTTGTCTATTTCAAGCAAAAACGAATGGGCACACGGACTGACGGATGGACGAATGGATGCATTGATGAACGCAGGGACGGACGCGTGAACGAACGGACGCACAGATAGACGTACGAACAGACGCATAGACGAGTGAACGCATGAACGAATGTGCGAATTGATAGATGCACGGATGAACAGATGGACGAACGAACGATTGGACGGGTGGACGGACGCACGGATGGATGGAACTAAGAACGAATGGTTGGCTGGAAGCTTGGGCGAAATGACGAACGCTTTGCGCCACTCATCATCATTCACTCCATAGGTATGCTGGAATTTTCAATATTTGTCATTTTACAAGTACCATACTCCAGTACCGTACCATTTGCATTTTTCAGCGTATATGCATTCCGTTATTATTAAAAGAAACACCTTCACGTTCGGTCAAAGAACTGACGAGAGGTGGCTAAATAGGATTACGGCGGGACGCTCAACCAACGCCTTAAAGAGGCCATGAAATACTTTTTGAGTAACCATCAAATTAATTCTCCGGGAAAGCATATTACCGTACATATTCCACGCCGCAAAAGATTTAAGAATTCATCCAGTACGAGCGGAGTTACAAAGATTTGTCATACGCTGCAATCGCATTCTCTCGTCCCAACGCAAGCACTAGAAGGCAAGCAGGGAGGAATAAGAGGGGCAAAAAAACAAACAAAAAAAAACGTTACTCGCACCTCGTTACCTAAGCACTATTTTCATTCTGCTTTTTCGCTTTTTCGAATGCACGGCCTTCTCAGTACGATCGCGCGCGCACGCTTGGATAAGTGACGGCCTCTCGCGGTGACCTCTGGGACAACCAAGCGCGCCATGTTCAAATCAGCCAATGGCTGGTAGATGGGCTTACTGTGAGGGATTTTCGGGATTATTCCGTCATTTCGAAAGAATAGGAAGCTATTTTAGGCTGACTGTTATAACTTATAGTGAATTCCAGTCCGCGTGCTGCGCTATAATATTTGTCTTGCGTTTTGTCGGGAGCCTCTACTGCCGATCAGCAGCGTTTTCTGACCATGCTCAGAAAGTGTTGCACGGCCCTTTAAGGAGCTTTGCTTCTAAAAACAAAATACTGTGGGAGCCATGCGTGCCATGCTCTTCGCAATGTCATCTTTTGCTGTAAATACGGAAGATTTTTATAAAACAATATTAGCGTCATCTCTGCCCTGTTCATGCGACTTTGCTTTTACTGAAGTGCTTTTCGCTCCTCATAGTATGCTTAAATCGCATTTGTGTGATGGTTCCGGTCTGTGTGAAACCTTCATTACGGCTACCCATGCAGCAGGCCTTCACATCAATCTGCTGTAGCAGTACAGCGATTCCGGTGCTCAACTACTAACATAGCGAACGCGGGTTCAAACCTTGGCCACAGTGGTGGAATATAAC